>NW_024737068.1:9962562-10277562 GCF_018991925.1 Homarus americanus
TCATGATTAGCCAACTGATATGAGAGTTAGTTCATTGTAATGCCCTAACAACAAAGCATCTGATGTTTGTGGTTCAATTAGTGTAAGTTAGCTAGTTTTGAAAGCCATTAATCTCCTGGAAAGAACATGTGAAACTCCTTATCTCCAGGATCTCAACATATACCCATAGAGGGTCCTTATCTGACATTACGCTGATGTTGTGAGAATGACGTTAACAGCATGTGTAGTTGATGTCCAGTTCACTTTTTCCTGGCAAGCTGAACCTATGATTAGATTGTAACAATGGCTGTAAGAAATTCACTTTGTGCATGACAGTGAGATTCATACCCAAATATACAGCGACTGATTTATATGGAAATTCTGTCATTTGCGAGACTAGCCCTTCTGGCATGTTCAGCCGTATATAAACGTGTGTGCGAGGAACAGCGTCGCATCTCTGACGCTGTTCCATTATTGTCTCCAGGTATGTTTCTCACGCCTGCCATATTAAGTCAGTATCTCAGTTGAATTTTGTGGATATCAGTGTCATGTTGTAACATAGTGAAATTCTCATGTGCAAAGTGAGATTAACGAAACGTAGAAATCGTCTGTTCTGATGCCAGACATATGACAGTTTGTGATTTAGTTTAGACTTTGACATCTCTGATGCTGGTTCATCATTGTCTCCAGGCACAGAGTGGGTGTTAGCTGAATACCCGGCAGCTACCAGGGACCGGTAGCTGCATACCAACTGGCTGTCTTGCAGTGTAACGACCACGGTCATACACGTCAGTTAGCGCCAACATCAAAAGATTCATATTACGCTCAATAGCCCACAAAACATGTAACTCTGCTTTTATTTTGAGTCCTCCATCTGAGGAGTCCGTTTTCTCATCACTTGAAGACGCCTCAGCCCTCCGTTATCCCATTTTCTCTGACTTACTGAAACCAACGTCTCTATAAAATGAATTTGAATGTGAGAGAGAACACCCTTGTTTTGAGTCAACTTAGATATATCTGTTTACAGTTGGAACATTCAAGATCCATTGTGAGTGGTGTTGAACGCTTCAACTGTCCTTATTGGTAGTAAGACGTGTCAAGTAAGCGAGTGTTGAGTTTGCCAGCTAGAGTGGCGTATTTTATGTCGTCCGTGGGGATACCCATGAGTTTCTGATCTCTACTGAAGTTATATTATTTTGTCGCCCCGACTTCAGAGAATCTGATGTTTATAGTTTAGTTAGTGTCAGTTGTCTATTTAAGAAAGTCATTACTCTCCGGAACAGTTCCTGTCAAACTCAAAATTCTCCAAGACTTAACGGCCGTTTGACCTGGTATGTGGTTTGCGGTCAGGCCAATAGAGTTGCGAACGCATATATAACTCCATTTCACCTCTTTACTGGCAAACTCAATCTCTGATTAGATCATAAATATAGATGTAGATAATTAGCCTGATCTGTGACACTGACGGCCACAGCTAGGTGCCCAACGACTACTTTGAATAGAGGGCCTATTGTTAGTAAAATTAGTCTTTCTAGTAGGAATATGACCTCAGGCCCGTATATATGCCGGCGCTCGAGGAAAAATTACTCCCTCTGTGATTTCTCCTCCACGTCTCCAGGTATGTTCACCTGTGTTCCACGCCGCCATATTAACTCAGTTTAACTTAGTCATTTTTGTGAATATCAGTGTTCATGTTTTAACATAGTACCTTCCTTGCCAATTGAGTAGAGTAAAGTAGAGATGTAGCTATCGTCTGAACCTGTGCCAGACGTATGTTTTGTATAGTGAAATTAAATATTCACTCCCTCTGTGATTTCTCCTCCACGTCTCCAGACGCGAGTGTGTTAGCAACTCTCCTGAGGTTCGGTAGCTACCTCTGGGCAAGATGGTTCTTGGAGGATGTCTCTAAGGGGGCGCGAGTAGAATCCCAGGACACGATTCCCCCGGGAAGCGCCCCCAACACTCTGCCAGTTTGTCACGAGTCAACCTCCCTGGGTGCATCTAGCGAGCGAGCCTTCAGCTTGGCGGTCGCTGTAAACAAATGTGCCCGCTGACTCCACCTGGTGATTGTACCTCATCTATTTGCATGGAGCAGTATCGGCCCATGTTTGGAGGGGTAACTAGCAGAAATATAGTATCCCGGGTTAAGTATTGAACCACTGAATGAGAGTTCAAGGTACCAGGTTGTTCCTTGTGACCTGACAAGAGGTATTGTATGTTACTATAAGTGTGGAGTTGTCCAGTGTGTCATGTATTCGTCTGTAGTGACCGTGAAAGAATAACCTGAGAGTGTAATGTTGTAACCAAGAATTGAAGAGGTAAATTGTTACTTGTTAAAGTAAAACCTGAGGGTCCAGTGATCTCTTGTGAATAATAATTACGGAATCCCATTGTCAAGGTAACAGTACCACAATTGTCTAATGAAACAATAAGTATTTGGAGGTGTTTAATGAGGTAATAAGTTCTTGAAGTGTTTGATGACTTAATAAGTTAATTGCGGTTCTGTTTTGTCTGAGTGAATCTAAGATGCATCTTATCCACTCACTGTCTTAATAAATATTGAATTAGTAATCTACTAGTATCACCACTCTACTCCTTCTAAACATTGGTTCCCAGAAAATAATACTTACTCACGTGCCTATACATCTACCACACTACCCAAAACCCATCCATGAGTTATGTTATATAATGAAAAGTCTGGGTGGTGGCAACTACCCTTTGTAAGTACAAAAAGTGTTGTACTAAGAGTAACATGGTTCCCCAGACTAACCCATGTATAAGAATAGACATAAAACAAAGTATACTTCCTAAAGGTAAGAACATTGAAACTGAGAATGTAATATATATGAAAGAAATGAAAGACTTGGAAAGTACAAGAAAAGAAAGATAAGACATATATGTATATGGTGGAACTAACGACACATCATAGAAATTATTAAATAAATACATCATGAAAGTTTACATAAAGAACATACATAACTGAGAAGAGAATTACTTGTATAAAAAGCGAAAGTATACTTATAACTAAAAAATTGAAGAATCACAACAGAAAAGGATATCTGGATGGTAAAATATAAAAAGAGAAAATTCGGCCCGTTACAGCAGGATGTCGTTAATTCGGCATGATTAAATTGAGCAAGTCCTGCACCCTGGGAACTAAGCCCGCGGGACGAACTCCATCTCAGAGCGTTGGACTGCAACCGACCATAACAGCCCGCTTCATTTGTGGTGTGACACCAGTGACTGACTCTGGTGTACTCACAATTACATGGGCCAAAGTGTTAATGTGGGACATGATTGGGGATAACTAGCAGAAATATAGTTATCCTATGTTGAGTAGTGAACCCATAAATATTGATATTCCAGTAATAACGTTTGTAATGGGGGTTGTGAGTACATCATTCATATGTACTACCAACTGAGTTCGTAAAATATTGTCAAGTGTGTAAAATAACCATCTGCATGGCCAAGGAAATAATATAACAGTTGTTTAATGTTGTAACAAATAATTGAAGATCTATTTTGTAAATTTTAAGATAAGACCTAATGATCCATTTCTATATGAGTGTGTTGAAATTAACATCTTGTCCACTCTTGTGTTAATAAATATTGATTTAGTAAACTGAGAGTATCACCACTCATCCCTTTTAACAATTGATTCTCAGAAAATACCCATTAGAACTCACGT
Organism: Homarus americanus; assembly: GCF_018991925.1. NCBI lineage: Eukaryota > Metazoa > Arthropoda > Malacostraca > Decapoda > Nephropidae > Homarus > Homarus americanus. Next base: position 9,966,230 of record NW_024737068.1, read on the forward strand.
GCCTAAGCACTATCATGCTACCTAACAGTTAATGATATCAGTTATATTCTAATAAAAATCTGGGTGGTGACAAGCTACCGTTGTAAGTAGAGTAAGAATGACATGGTTTTTCCAGATTAATCTATGGTATAGAATATAACTAAGCCCTGATTGTATGTATATTATGTATGCTGGATTATATATTATGTATGTATATTATGTATGTGCTCCATTTATGTATTATTTATTCAGTCTAGCTAGCAGCGTGTGGCAATGTTATTACCATATCCCACATGCTTAATTAATGTGCCTGGCGACGTATGGAAGCTGCTAATGTATCACTTGCCATTCGTCGTCTATAGCAGTTGACAAGGAGCCTAGCTAGGGAGCACTACTCCCCTTGTGTACATCTCTCTCTGATCCAGTAAACCGAACCTACAAAACTATACAGGTGTTTGTGTTCTCTCCTGTATATAGAACTTATTATCCAGAACCTAACATGGCGCAGTGCGTAATCTTACTGGATAATTACGAGTGATAGTGCAAGTTTGTGGAAAGCCGGCTTATGGACTCCTTCCCTGCGTCAACCGCCCGCCACCCGTCCTCGAAGAATTTAGCAACTTTGAGCAGTGTCAGTGACAGTGATTTTCTGTGAAGTGTTTAGTGCATTGTGTGTTTCGTGCCATTCATGTGTGACCTTGTTTTAAAGGATTCCCAAGGTATACGGCATGTTCTGGGCATTTGTAAGGAGTAGAGTTCAGTGCACCCTTCTCTGACCGCGTCCAGAGGGTAACTGGACTGACTGCGAGTCGCCGCGCTTCTCCCTCCTCTCCCTCCCGGCGAGACGCTGCCCGCCCGGCACACACACACATACATGTACTAACATTCACTGACCGGCGGCTCCATTATATACATTTTATATATATAATCTACTTATCTGTGTATTTAATTAATTTTTTTTGTCTGAAATCTTGTTGATACGACGGGCTGACCGGTCAACACCGATTTAAGACACAGTACACAGATGAAGTAGTTATGTCTCATGCCTTACGTAGCCGTGGACCCAGCGTCTGGATGAGTCAAGCGGATGATAGTCCCGCAGAGATGGATGACCAGGCCGGCCACGACACTCCAGCTCCCACAACATCGGGCAGCCCTTCACCTCAATATTCAGCGTTGTCTCCAGAGATAATTGCTTTAATGAAGTTTATGAGAGATGAGAGGCGCGATGAACACAGAAGGCAAGCAGAGGCAGAGAGAGACCACCAACGGAGATTGGAAGACAGTGCACGGTTTGAAGCTTTGATATCTCGCCTCACTGTTAACCAAGCCCCTGGCTCTAACACTGCCTCGGTACTGACTGGTTCAGATACCTCATCCATGCTTCCTTCACGCCCCCCAGCCCCACCTAAAGCAGCAGCTCAAACACCGCCCATCTTGAAGCCTGATGTGAATTTCCAGACTTTTCGTGAATGGCGGCGACGGTGGACTGATTATGCTACAATGGTGGATCTCCAGAGTTTGTCACAGCCTAAACAACTCATCCAGCTGCGTATGTGCCTGTCCTTGGAAATTCAGCGTGTCTTGGAACATACGTTGCAGGTACCTCCCAACCTCTTCGCTGTCTGTAGAGGAGGTACTGGACATTCTACAACGGCACATCAAAGGACAGCAGAATGAAGCTCTGCGCAGGAGGGAATTGTTTAGCTGCAGACAGATGGAGGGTGAGTCTTTTGATGCCTTTTATGTACGTCTTAAGAGAGCCTCGGAAGAGGTAGATATATGTCTAGGCCACCACCAGCAGTGCGAGGAGACCCAGTTGAAGCAGGTGATCCTGATGGGTGTTAAGGACGAGGAACTTGTCCAACGCCTCACCTCCCTCGACTCTTCCTCTTCTCTTCAGGATGTGTTGACGATATGTCGCTCCTATGAGGCTGCCAGGTGTGCCACCTCTGCCATCCGTGCTCCCCCTACAGCTGTACGCGCTGTTTCCCGGTACAAGAAGGACAAGAAGTCTGCTCCTACGCCTTCGCCCACCACGTCCACGCCCGGTTCATTTTGCAACAACTGTGGTAAGCAGCACGGAACACAGGTGTGTCCAGCTGCTGAGTCCACCTGCAACAGTTGTGACCGTAAGGGCCACTGGTCACTCACAGTACGGTGCCCAGCCAAACGCGTCCAGTGCAATGTGTGCGGTCGTCTGGGCCACTATGACAAGTGTTGCCCTTCCAACAAACCCAAGGGACAGCGTCGGCGGAAGCTTCAGCTCCCTTCCACCAGAGAGGGCCGCCCACAGTCTTCCAATCAGAGGCACGACGACCCTGGACAACGCTCGAGCCATATTAGGAATGTGTGCTCCCCCCCGCGTCCCAGGACCAAAGTCCCCCAGTACATCAGTGTCATTGTGACCTACCGCAGTGTGTCATCCCGTCTTCAGATGTTGCCCGACACCGGCGCTGATGCTACAGTCATCGGTCCCCAGCATTTGCAATGCTTGGGGCTCTCTCCAAGTGATCTAGGACCGCCCCCCAAGGATCTCCGCTTTATGGCAGATGGTTCACAGATGACCCCGGCCCTGGGTTCACTCCAAGCACAAGTCACCTTTGGCAACAGGTCGTGTCAAGCCTGGATTGATGTGCATAACGGTGTCCCGACTCCTTTGCTGTCCTACAGACATTGTCAAGAGTTGGCCATCATCTCCCAGGACTTCCCCAAACCTATTCTTGAGGTAAAACACGCCAACAGGGTGCAAAAAGGGAGCAGCAACGACCCTGCTGCCGCCCTACCCCTGCCTCTTGCCAGTGACACCTCTCCTTCGGATGCTCGGAAGTACTTCCTGAAGGAATTCAGCGACGTTCTGGTGACCAAGTCCGCTCTGGAATCCAAGCCTCTCAAGAAGATGGCAGGTCCCCCCATGAGGATCCACCTGAGGGACGACGCGAAGCCCTTCGCTATTTACACCCCTCGACTGGTTCCCCTGGCCTTCCGCGAGGCGGTCAAAAACGAGCTGGACTCCATGGTCGCCCAAGAAATTATTGCACCAACCGGCGATGACCCGTCTCCATGGTGTCACCCGATGGTTGTCGTCGCAAAACCTAAAGGTGGTGTTCGGATCACCACTGACCTCTCCAAGCTCAACAGCCAGGTGTCTCGTCCTGCGCACCCTTCTCCCACGCCCTTTGCAGCTATACGCAGTGTGAACCCGAAGGCGCGCTTCTTCACGACGATGGACGCCCTGTGTGGATACTGGCAGATAGAGCTTGCCGAAGAAGACCGACCACTCACAACTTTCATCACCCCGCATGGACGTTACAGTTATTGCCGTGGCCCCATGGGATTCGCCGCTACAGGAGACGCTTTCTGTCTTCGAGGTGATATGGCTCTACAAGGTCTGGCAAACTGCGTGAAAGTGGTCGACGACATACTCGTGTACGACGAGGATTATATGGATCACCTCTGCCGTATCTACGAGGTACTCAACAGGTGCCGGAAGCACGGCATTACCCTAAATGCCGACAAGTTTGTTCTGGCCAGCTCTTCAGTTGACTTTTGTGGGTACACCCTCTCAGGGGATGGTATCGCAGCTGACCCGGAAAAGGTCCGCGCCATCACGGATTTTCCCACCCCTGCTAACCTGACCGACTTGAGGTCCTTCATCGGTCTCGTCAACCAGTTAGCAGAGTTTTCGTCGGACATCTCCGCAGCTGCTCAACCACTTCGCCCCCTGATGAGCCCCAAGAGGACATTCCTGTGGACCCCCGACCACGACAAGGCCTTCCAGCAAGTGAAACAGGCCCTGTCTCGTCCACCTGTCCTCGCCACGTTTGACCCAGCCTTGCCGACAGTTCTGCAGACAGATGCCTCACGCTTGTATGGCGTGGGATACGCCCTACTGCAGGATCATGGTGGAGGGCAGTTCCGGCTCGTCCAGTGTGGCTCGCGTTTCCTCTCTGACACTGAGACGCGCTACGCCACTATTGAGTTGGAGCTGTTGGCTGTGGTTTGGGCGATGTCCAAGTGCAGGTTTTACCTCATAGGCCTGCAACACTTTCACCTAGTGACCGACCATCGCCCGCTTGTCCCGATCCTCAACCACTACACGCTAGACGCCGTTGAGAACCCTCGCCTCCAGCGTCTGAAAGAGAAGCTCTCGGCGTACATCTTCACAGCAGTGTGGCGTGCTGGTAAGGAGCTCTGCATCCCTGATGCCTTATCCCGCTCTCCCGTCAGCCGCCCTACTCCAGAAGACCATGTGCTCGACGCCGACCTCGCTCTTTCCGTCAGGACTGTGGTCACTCTCCATGCCGTCCAATCCCTTCGTTCGGACCTGTCACCAGATGACGACAAGGCAATGGAGGACCTTCGAACAGCGGCCCGAGATGACCCTTCCTACGTCCGACTTGTCGAGTGTGTGAGGAATGGATTTCCTAGCAACCGCTACGATCTTCACAACACCCTGCTCCCGTATTGGAAACTCCGCGATGAACTCTACTGCGACGGAGACCTTGTTCTGTACGGAGCACGTGTAGTTGTCCCTGCTGCATCACGTCCCCACGCCTTGGCTCGCCTTCACGACAGTCACCGTGGAGCTGAGGCCACCAAACGACGTGCACGACAGACTGTGTTCTGGCCCGGCATCAACTCCGACATCTCCAATGTTGTCCGTGCGTGTGAGCCCTGCCAAGTACTACAACCCAGCCAGCAGCAGGAACCCTTCATGAGTGACGACAACCCCACCCGCCCCTTTGAGTCTGTGTCGGCCGACTTTTTCTGTGTGTCAGGAAAGTCCTTCCTTGTTATCGTCGACCGTCTCTCTGGTTGGCCGGTTGTCATCAAGTGCGGTAATGACACGACGTCTGCCGCCACCATCAGCAAGTTCCGCCACTACTTCCGTGACGTGGGCGTTCCTGTACGCCTGCGAACCGACGGAGGGCCTCAGTTCACAAGCCGGGACTTTGCTGTGTTCCTTGACCGATGGGGAGTCCGGCATGTGTTGTCATCGCCCCATTACCCGCAGTCCAACGGCCACGCTGAGGCTGCTGTCAAATCCCTGAAGCACCTCATCCTTAAGGTGGCCCCTTCTGGGAACATTGACTGCGAGGCCTTCGACCGGGGTCTTCTTGAACTCCGCAACACACCTAACTACACCGGACGCTCCCCTGCCCAGGTTTTGTATGGACGCCCCCTTCGTTCTTGTGTCCCTGCTCACCCTCAATCCTTCTCCAAGGAGTGGCAGGCCAAGACAGAGGATTGTGATCGCCGAGCCGCCGAACGTGTTCAGGACGTCGTCGCCCGCTACAACGACCACGCCCGTTCTCTCCCCAGGTTGAGTGTCGGCACCCAAGTCCGTGTTCAGGACCCGACCTCCCTACGTTGGGACAAAGTAGGCGTAGTCATGGGTCTCGGCAGGTCACGGGACTACCAGGTGCGGTTACCCAGTGGTCGTGTGTGGTGGAGGAACCGCCGTTTTCTCCGCCCCGTAACAATGCCTTCTGGTGGCCCCGCCACCAGTGTTGAGTCCCATACCCTTCCCAGTGATGAAGTACCTCGACGCTCAGAACGGATCCAAAAGAAACGGTCCGCTCAAGACTTTGCTATGAGCGTATAGGGGGGAGGGAGGTGTATGTATATTATGTATGCTGGATTATATATTATGTATGTATATTATGTATGTGCTCCATTTATGTATTATTTATTCAGCCTAGCTAGCAGCGTGTGGCAATGTTATTACCATATCCCACATGCTTAATTAATGTGCCTGGCGACGTATGGAAGCTGCTAATGTATCACTTGCCATACGTCGTCTATAGCAGTTGACAAGGAGCCTAGCTAGGGAGCACTACTCCCCTTGTGTACATCTCTCTCTGATCCAGTAAACCGAACCTACAAAACTATACAGGTGTTTGTGTTCTCTCCTGTATATAGAACTTATTATCCAGAACCTAACACTGATAAGAAGTTGAGAGAAAGTAGTAAGCGGAAGATATAAAAAATATAGACTAACACTGAAAGAAATAAACAATAAGTAAGAAAGGTAAAATATAGAAATTGAATAGATAAGTACACTGAAATAAAGACAGAAAAATCTAGAAAAAAATATCAACTTAGAAAACACAAGCTGAGAAATAACAGAAAAATCTAGAAAAGAATATAATACAGTATAACATTGAGGAAATTAAAGAAGGATATATCAGACAGAAATAACATAGAAAATGCAAACAGAAACACATAGAGAAACCAAGATGATATATAATAAGACAAAAAAAAGAAACAGAAAATACAATAATATAAATAGACAATATAAGATAGATACATATAGACAGAAAGACTTAGAAAATAAAATTATTTATACATATACAAGAAAAGATAACTCCTCAAATCTCTCTTACACAGATCTACAATGAACAAGAATTAACAACTGTTGTCAACCCCCCCCCCCCCCATTACAGGGTGACACGGAGTATCAAACTTACCTGTGAACAGGATGGTATTGTGGCTGAATGCGAGGTCGGGGCAGCTCAGACGCTTCCTGCCAACGCTCACAACCCTCTGTATTGCCACTTACACAGATAAAGAACTTAAGAACATAAGAAAATAAGGAGTCTGCAATAGGCCGGTTGGCCTGTGCATGGCAGCTCCTGTCGAGAGTTACTACCACTCTCTGTCATCCATGAATCTATCTAGCCTCCTTTTAAAACTTTCCAGCGTTCCAGCACTTACTTCAAAGTTGCTAAGCTTGTTCCACTCGTCCACCACCCTATTTGCGAACCAGTTCCTTCCTATCTCCCTCCTAAACCTAAACTCATCCAATTTAAATCCGTTGCTACGAGTCCTATCCTGCTCGGATATTATAAGAACTTTATCTATATCTCCTTTACTGATTCTTTTCATCCACTTAAATACTTCTATCATATCTCCCCGTACTCATCGTCTTTCTAGGGAATGCAAGTTTAGTTTCTTTAACCTACCGTCATTCTTCGCTGCACCGACTCCAGTGAATTGATATCCATTCTATAATAAAGGCACGAGAACTGAACCGCATAATCGAGGTGCGGCCTGACTAGCGCAAAATATAGTTGCAATAAGACCTCTACACTCTTATTACTTACACTTCTAAATATAAAACCTAGTGCTTTGTTTGCCTTATTTCGAACATTAACGCACTGTTTTCCAGGCCGTAGGTCCGGGCTTACAAGTACCCCTAAGTCTCTTTCACAAGTCGACTTCTCTAGGTTGATGTTGTTAAGGCTGTATACATTGACAGTATTTGTTCTTCTAATATTAAGTACGCTGCACTTGCTGGTGTTGAATTTCATTTGCCATTTTTCTGACCACTCCTGCAGTTTATTTAAATCCTCCTGAAGTGCATTTGCATCCTGCCCTGAATTAATCTGCTGCCCTATTTTGGTGTCATCCGCAAACTTGCTTATGTCACTGTTGAGCCCAGTATCTAGATCGTTTATGTAGATTATGAACAAGAGTGGGCCTAGTGCTGACCCCTGGGGAACCCCACTGGTTACACGGCCCCACTCAGATTTAACACCATCTTCGGTGACCGTCTATGTTCTATCGGTGAGCCATGATTTTATCCAATTTAAAACTTCCCCTCGATACCATGAGCCTTGACTTTTCTCAGAAGCCTCTGATGCGGTACTCTGTCAAACGTTTTGCTAAAGTCTAAGTAAATAACAACGTAATTTTCGTCATTATTTACTACCTCGAAGACGTCAGCAGATTTCTTAGACAAGATTTTCCCTTTGTAAACCCATGTTGAGAGTCGTAGATTAATTTGTTTTTCTTTAAATGCGATCGGATGTTATTTGCCATAATTGATTCAAGAAATTCCCCACTGCTGACGTCAAACTAATCGGTCGGTAATTTGGAGCTGATGCTCTGTCACCCTTTTTGAATATGGGTACTACATTTGCCGTGTCTAATGATTTTGTAAATAAACTTACGAGGGGTCAGCTAATCTGTTCCTTACACTCTTTCAAAACTTGAATAACTCTGTTAAACTACACCTTGGCGTGTGAAAATCAGGCTACGAACTCATTTGAATTTTCAAATCTTAACTTTCCAAACTCAGCAATGACAGAGCTGTCAAAGATGAGAATTAAATTGATTTCAAGTTTCAGCATGGAAGTCAGTGTGGGCAGGGCAAATAACAGAGCGTCTCAACTTTCTACCCGTTGGATTCTCAAGATAAGGAGGCTGACACTTTCCTTCAGGATAATTAATTACTTTCGTAATTAACATCCATATAACAATGTCACTATGAACATCAGATTCTGTATTGAAATTATTGACATTTTTGTACTGAAGAAAGTCATTAATCAGTTGAAAGAACCTGTCAACTGCTCACTGCTCTGAAATGTAACGGCCAATCATCAAAAGGCCTCTGTGTGTGAAATGCTTGCTCACCACAAAGAGTGATTGCCATCCTACATACTATCTATAATTTACTTGATCCATTGCAAATTCAAACACTGATTAGATTTTAAGCATTAGCCTTAAGAAATTGATGTGAACCCATGACACTGATTTTGTAGCCTGATGAGTATCATAAATGTAATAGATGAAAATGTACGTAAGCTCTTGTTGTGCTAAGCCTGAGTACAACAATGAACAAGAATTAATAACTGTTGTCAACCCCCCCCCCCCTATGACAGGGTGACACGGAGTATCAAACATACCTGTGAACAGGATGGTGTCGTGGCTGAATGTGAGGTCGGGGCAGCTCAGACTCTTCCTGCCAACGCTCACAACCCCCTGTTGCTCCTCCTTTGTCTTATCAGGTACGTATTCAGTATCTCACACTACCCCATTAAGTTAATTTAACTCAGTTGAACTTTGTTGAATATATCAGTGTTGCCGTAATAGCTCAGTTGAATGCCTTATCATGTCTCAAGTGATTCTGTAACGTAACTGAGCGTCTTATGTGTTGAGTGCCACCCGTTTCCTTGCCAGATGTATTCTGAGTGAATCTATTTTGAATTCGCATCTCACTTCTGATTGCTCCTCCTGTTACGACCGTGTCGTATTTTTTCTATTTTTTTTATATATAACATGCTCCCATGTTCCATATTATTCCTGTAATGATGTGTTAAATTTACTATTATATATTCTAGTCACCTTACCCTGTGCTGTTAAGGTTTTAACTGTCATTATTTGTTCAAGGCCATCTTATTTCTTCATTTTGTATTGTAACCAGCATTCTTTGTTCTCTAACGACCATCTGCATCGTTAAACGACCCACCGGCGGGTCGCGTGGCGGGAGCCGACCTTATATATAGGACCCACCAACTTTCTTGAGTCAGTTCAGTCCTTTTGTCATACAGTACACATCCTTTGAGTGTCACTTGTTACTTAAACTTAATTTATTTGTGTTGTTCCTGTCGCCACCAATGTGGTATATCTATGTGAGTACCTATTTATGTCTCTGTTTGTGTCCATCAGTATTTGCTTCGTTGTATTCAAGTAATTCAGTGTTGTTTCACGTTAGTTAATTTCAGTGATAGTTTTTATATGTTTATGCAGTGTTAACGTAATCCAATGCTTTATTTTTTATTCTTTTGATGTTTCGATGTTTTGTATCACTTGTGTCTTAAAAGTTTCGATGGTGAATCAATTTGTTGTGACAGCCTACGAGGCTCTTTATTGTGTGAATATTTAATCTATTAAATTCTTAAAGGTTTACTCCATTTATTTTTATTCTTTTATTTTACTTCACTTTTTGTTTGGTTACGCCTAGAACCTGGATATCTAAGTAAATTAAGAGACGGCGTAACACTCCTCAGTCTTATTATGTGCTGTTGTCACTGCCGAGGATTGGGGGCCAGCTGCAGGAAATATGTCCGATGCAGGATGCCTTTAATAAGCTGGGATTAAGATCTGAGTGGGTGGCGCACCGTGCTACAGAATCATAGACCTGCGTGTGTAGCTGTTCACAGCCGAGTCCAGAGCCTTGACTTAGCTTCAACATGTGAGCCCGGCTGCAGTTTCACTGAGCTACTGAGTGTGAACGCCCTACTGTGTTTTTGTCCAAGTTGGCGTAAGCCCTGTACTCATCCTGACTGTATGTGCTAATTATGCTTGTGTGCACGATTGTGGATGGATTATTGAGAATATAACTGTCCTAGGTCGAGTATCGAGACCAATATTAGTGTTTATGTATATTGAGTGAACCAGCTATACTTACAGCTGATAGATGCTGGTGTATTTTTCCATGTTGTTTAATCAAGTAATCATGTGTTGCTATAAGTAATAACACCACTGTGTGTTATTGACAATTGTTTAGAGGGACCATCACTCTAGTGTCCCTGTTGTGTAATACTACCCTTCAGGTGGTATGATTACTGAGCATTGTAACTTCTAAAGTACGGCCTATTGGTCAGTTGCTCTTTTGTCTAAGTGTTACAGAAAAGCAATTATAAATTGAACCTAGGTTTTGTTGTTGTGAATGAAGATTCAAAGTGTCATCATATTCATATTTCCATATTCAGTATAATATGTATATCACCACTCATTCCTTGTGATAATTGCCATCCCTGAAAGTTCTCTTGATAATTCAGGTGCCTAACCTCTCGTGTGCCACTTTATTTGAGAGGATCATTGTTGGTGATAGATTCTTAATATAAAAGTGTGGGTGGTGGCTATATTAAAAATAAAATAATTTAACAAGTGTTTAATAGTACAAGACAATGGTGTGTTTTTCCCAGATTAACCCGCAGAACCGAAAATAACTAACTATATTGGGAATAATAACTAGAATAGTATATAACCAAATAAGATGAAACAAACAAGTAATTAAGGGAACTGAAGGAAATAAGTACTTTGAGAATAAGAAAAAAAACTTTGAAATAAGAAACAAAGAAACAATTAGAACAAAAAAAAAACAAGTAATAAACACAAAAGATTAAAAGTTTTCTCTTATTACAATGCCTAGTGTTGTTCAAACGATATACATGTATATGCAATGGTCATCTTGTTTTCCGTACAAAAGTCAAGTCATATTTCTCCTTTTCTCATTTCTACTACCCAACCCATGCAGTCCTACTTCAGGTGCTACTTTTCGTTTCCCAAGTTTTGCGTTAAAATCACCCATTATTATCAGACAGTCATTAAACTTCATGATGTATTCTCTTTTCTTTAAACCCCCATAAAAATGTTCTAAAACTTTATCCTTACTATCATTTGTTGGAGCATATACCTGTATCATGACTAACAAAACTCTAGCTGACACTGACCAGTATACCTAAACACTACTGTTCAACTTTTGATTTATAAGAATACAAAAACCTCATGGTTTTTCACCTGAATATATGTGGTAAGAATCATCGCCAATGCTATATGAACCTGTCCATTGCAGTGGGACGTATGGGGTTCACTTAACCCCATACGTCCCACTGCAATCTATTCGTTTCCCTACAAACTTTTGCACATTTACCAACCACATATGATGTCCATTGTTCATGTTCCAATCTTTATTTAGTTTGTTAATTTTTAAAATTTCCTTCGTGTTTAATGTCCAAGGCTTTGTTTTTCCCGGACAATACTGGTTAGATCTCGGTGGCCCACTACCCGCAAGCACGGAAGGCAATGCGGTTGGACCTTTAGGTGACGATGATTCAACAGGAGCGCCTGAGAACCGTTTATTGTGCCTGTCTCTGGTTTTTCAAAGGTAAGAGATGAAGTTAATGAGAATGAATTCCCCAAACTTTTTCTCCTCAGAAGATTAATTAAAGGCAAAAGAAAAAGTTGGGAGTGGGCTATGGGGTGTAGAGGCCGCTCATACCTCACTCTGGTAAAGAACCAGCCAACCAGACACACTCGTCTTTATATTTTTTATTATTTTAAGGTTTGAAAAAGGTCTTTCTCCTGATGTAACCGTATAATGCCAACAAAATCCTTTGTGCTATTTCTGCATTTGAGGAAGATCCATCCAGTAAATTTATGAAATGAAAGGCTTTAAGTGCATTCGTTGCTCCTTGAGGGTGAGCTCTCGGAGTACATGTAGTTCTAAGAAAAAGTTTTTACCATCATTGTTCTGAAAATCTCTACCACTCACTATGTTCACCAGATTTGTACATGTTGTCTTTTGTTATTTCTCAAAGTACAGGAAATCGAAATTGCCGCCAGACTTCTGCATTTGATCTAATCGGGTTGTCAGTGACATAAATGCCTGATCAACAATAACCTGAAAATTTTTGGTCTCGAATGATTTCTCGGCCGAATTCCATGTCTTGTCAAAGTCGTCAGCACCTATTGATGGATATTGATTTTTCTTATGTCTGAGTCGCCCATCTTTCTGAATTCAGGATCGGCGTCCATTTCTGATGCTAGTTCTATTTGTTTTTTATTATAATTTTCGTCACACCGGATAACATCCTTCTCACGTGTGTCTGGGCCGAGGCTCGAAGCTTTGACAAGCTGTTGAGAGTTACGCAGGATACCACCGTACCACGAATACCCCTCTATCTTAGTGAAAGTAAATTCATAGTTTCTGCAGAAGTCAATCAGTCCTTTCATATGATTGATAGCCACATCAACTGAATATCATTGACCTGGAGAATTTTACTCACTATGTTTACAGCAAACAGGATGTCGTATCACACAAACATTTCAATAAGAAATTCAAAATTTTGGAGTTCATAACAGGACAAGACTCTTGACCGTTGAATCGTCATATTCATCAGCCACTTGGAGTAAGGCATTCTTGATATCACTTGTCTAGTAACAAATTGCTTTTTCACTTTCTAATCGACATTCCCACCTATTTCCTGACAATGTTCTTCATTCACAGAGGGAGCATTCATTCAAAGAATTTGCCACCAATGAGTAGAAACAGAAAATAAATATAATAAATTTGCTCCATAATCTCCCAGTACCAACGCCATTTCTACACAAGAGCTGATCACTTGATTCACTGATTATAACCTCAGGTTTAATGAATTAAAAATTAACATTCCGTCACAGATCAACTGCAGATATTTTCAAATAAAATTTGGTCTCCTTGGCTTTATATTCATGGTGGTTCGGATATAAGTTTTAATTTGCCGCAGAGTTGAAAAGACTATTTCTGCATTTGCTATTGTGACAGGGATGGTAAGGTACAGTACATCCACAACAATTTGTGAACTTCGCTAAGAAGTACTTTGCATTAACTATGCAGCAAACAATCTGTACCTTTAGTAACTTTTTGAACTGAGTCTTTATGTAAGGCAACATGTTCAATTGAATGCATAGCTTCTTGAGATCCAATTCATGACTTTAGGTAGCATCTACAAGTTTTGGAATAACCACAGACGCCCTAATCGTCTTTTCTCAATCTCCTGTACAGTGGAGAAACCTTTCTGGCTGAACTGCCTGTCAATCTCTCCCTTACTGAACCGTCATCCGTGTAATGGCCCGTCTCATCAACAGAAGTATTATATAAATGGGTTCTTTACATTTGATTTATATTCAAATTCATCCCCTGTAATTTTCCACTAACTATGAGGAGGTCATGAACTGATCACGTGAATGGTAGCTGCCCAAGAGGGTGAAGCCCATATGTCAGCAACTATGTAAGCGTGCACCAAGTGACGCCCATTACTCAGTCTCACTCACTACGTAATATCGAACGGACGTTGATTCACGTCTACTGTATTTATAAAGACGCCGTCCCTTTCTCACCACACTCATAAATAGTGGAACTTATGGTTGATCTACACTCAGGAATTATATACATAATATTTTTTAATAAAACAAGAAACTTCAATTGGGTTTCGTTCTACTGTAAAGCCCAATATAATATATGTGAACCAACCTGGTTAACATTGGAATTAACCAGCCGTTTCATATAGGTGTCAGTGCCGGTGAGAGTGGATAGTACAAGATTGGCTCTTGATATGGATACGGGTGCTTGCGCGAATGTTTTGGCCTTGTCATCCTATCAGGAGTTACAACATAAATTCCCTCACCGTGATTTCAAATGGAGACCTACCGAGGCTGATCTCGAAGGAGTATCTGGCGCGCAGTTGAGCATTAACGGAATGGTGACGTTACCACTCAGATTCTCAAGACGTGGTGCTCCCTTCTACGCGGACTTTTATGTGGTTCAGCAGTTAAATTTGCCAGCTGACGGGTTACTTGGTCTCCCAACCCTTAGCACTCATAAAATAGATGTTCATCCACGTAATAATACTATTACATTTAAAAGTGTTTCCTACAGCGCTATGCGTCATTCTACACCCTTGCTCACCGCTAGGTCGAAAGTGTTGTCCACCATTCCCACTCAGAGGAAGGCGGAAAATGTGTCAGAGCTAACCCAAGACCTCACACCCTCACTTTCCCAGCGTGATTATAGCAGCAACAGTTGGAAGATCGTACCTGCAGTTTTGAAGAGTACTCTCCATTACCAGAATGAGGTTTTCCAAAGCAAATGTCGAATTACATGACGTATACACGGGCACTGATGTTGTATGTGTTGTATGTCTCCCGGAAACGTGCAAGTGGTTTGACAGATGTACTAGTTCTGAGTAGAACAGGCGTTCAACGGATATTAAAGAAAGGATGTTATTTGTGTGATTTTCTAGTATATCACAACAATGTCGAAGTACAGCCTACAAAATTCCCAATTGGTAGTATTGTTACGCAATCCCAACAAACGAGGCAAGAGAGGATAGATCAAACAGCGCCACATGTTAAGGTGATCGATCATCCTCAGGGCAAGACACGCCTTTTAGAGCTGCTTGCTGACTACAGAAATATTGTAGCCTTGCCAGGGGAAAAGCTAGGTCAGACATCCCATCATATAGCATTAAAGGAGGGAACAAATCCTATCTATGTACCAGCTTACAGACTACCTCATAGCCAGCGTGCTGTAGTTCAGTATATGGTGCAAGATATGTTGGATGAGAATGTTATTAAACATTCTAAGTCCCCTTTTAATAGCCTATTATTCCTCGTCCCGAAAATGGATGGTGGATGGCGCCCTGTTATTGATTTCAGAACGTTAATGAAAAAACGATCCCGGATAGGTATCCTATGCCTGTCTTGAGTGACATATTGCAGTCCTTAGGTAAGGATAATGCTGTATTTAGCAACTTAGATTTGCTTAGTGATTATTGGCAGATACCACTCGATGAGAAATCACGAGAGGTCACGGCATCTAGTACGCCGCTGGGTCACTTTGAGTTTCTCCGGATGCCATTTGGCCTCAGGAATGCCCCACTAATATTTCAAAGAATGATCAACACCCTGTTTGCCGGATTGACTGGTACCACAGTCTGCGCTTATTTGGATAATCTAATAGTAGTCAGTAAGGACGTTGATTCCCATCTAATTAAACTGCGTGAAGTGTTGGAAAAACTTTCCACAGCAGGTCTTAAGATTAAACTCTCAAAATGTGAGTTTTTAAAATCCTGAATCCATTTCCTTGGTCATGTAGTTGAAGGTGACGGCATACACACAGTAGATGATAAAGTAAAAGCTGTATCTCAGTTCCCGCGTCCTACCTCAGTTGATCATGTGCGTAGTTTTCTTGGCTTATCTGGATATTATCGTTCTTTTATCAAGAAATATGCAACATTAGCATCGCCCCTGACAAGGTTGCTAAGGAAAGATGCAATGTTTATATGGGATGCTGAACAAGAAAATAGTTTTGCGGCATTGAAGATAGCGCTTACCAATGCCCCTGTTCTAGCATTCCCTGACTACACTCAACCTTTCACCCTCTGTACTGATGCTGCTGGACTTGGGATCGGAGCTGTAATCATGCAAGAGGATACGCGTGGAAAGTTTAGCGTAATAGCCTTTGCAAGTCGTAAACTTATTGATGCTGAAACACGTTATTCGGAAACGCATTTGGAAAAGTTAGCCGTTGTGTGGGCACTTAAGAAATTCAAAGACATTATCTTTGGATATAAGATAACTGTTTTTACGGATCATGCGGCAGTAACTGAGCTGTTTCATGGCAGAAACTTATCAGGCAGATTAGTACGCTGGTATCTGACAATTCAGGAATTTGACCCCGAGTTTAGGTATTTACTGGGAAGGGCGAATGTTGTCGCCGACGCTTTGTCAAGAAATATAGCACCAGTGATGCCTGTATCAATGTTCACTCTTTCACAACTGGAGGATGAGCAACGACGCGACTCACTCTGGTCAGCAGTCATTTTTGCTCTAGAATCGGGAGAGGAGGTGAAACTGTGAAACTCCCCAAATTAATTGTTCCCTTAAGTCAGTTTGAATTACGACATAATATACTCCATAGGTCCAAAAAGACGCCAGAGGGTATTGTTTCTCAAATAGTCGTACCTGACACGTTGTGTGAAACGATTATAACATTGTTCCATGATGTTCCACAGGCAGGTCACCAGGGTCGTGACAAATGCTTGGCGGAATTAAGAAAGAAGTATTTCTGGAACACTATGAAGAAAGACATAGAATTACACATTGCTAAATGTTTGGCATGTGCTCAACATAAAGGATCAACAGGATCACCGGCCCCGATTCTACAATATCCTACACCAGACCGTCCGTTTGACACAGTCGCTGTTGATGTGTTACAACTCCCGAGGAGTCATCAGGGATCAGTGTACGTCTTAGTGGGGAATGGGACAACTGGCCGCCGCCATCTGGCCGCAGCCCAACTGGCCGCGGGAAACTCGCCGCGGCCGACTGGCCGCCGCGGACTGGGGGTAAACTGCAAACGCCTATTTTTGCGCTCTCAAAGGTTAGGTTAGGTTAGGTTAGATTAGGTTAGGTTAGTTTCCCGCCGCCAGTTGGGCTGCAGCCAGATGGCGGCGGCCAGTTGTCCTAGACCCGTCTTAGTGTGTGTGGATCATTTTTCTAGATTCGTGGTCTTGGTCCCACTAAAAGATAAAACGGCCGATGCAATGGCCTATGCATTAGTGATGAATCTTATATGTCCATATACTACGCCTAAAGTTCTTCTCTCTGACAATGGGACGAGTTCAAGAATCAGGTAGTAGCGCAAATATGTGCGCAATATGGAATTGAGCAAAGTTTTGTGACAGCTTATCATCCGCATCCTAATGGCCTTGTTGAGAGAACCAATTGCAAGATCCTGGAGATACTTCGCCCGATTGTGAGTGATTTGCAATACACATGGGAAGATTGGTTACCGCAGGTGGCAGCGTCTATTAATGGGTCGATTAAGAGCTCTATGGGCAAATCACCCTACTACATGGTACAGATAAACGTCTACCTTATGATGTACTTACGGATACGCCCAACCCTGTTTATAATATGGATGATTTCGCGGCAAAACAAATCAGTGTTTTTACGGATATTCCTACCCAAGTACGATCACATTTCGCAGCGTCAGGCCCTGAAATGATGGTCAAACAACATAAACATGCTAAACCTGTCGTGTTAAACGTAGGAGATGCTGTTATGGTAAGAGAACCCAAAAGGAACTCCAAGCTTTCGGCTAAGTTTTCGGGCCCATTCCGCATTATTGCCAAAGAAACAGGCAACAAATTTAAAATTTGGAAGCCTAATGCACAGATTGCAGATGTCGTGCATGCGGACCGTCTTAAGAAGACCCATGAGAATTTGTTGCCCACAGTTGATGATGATGTGATAGACACCTTTTACAGACTGTACAGAAGCAGAGTGTGCCTAATGATTATTGTATGAAATTTCGTTCTGCAAGTAGATATTAAAACGTGTGTAATCTCTTACAGAATGGCTTGGAACATCATCGTGTTGCTTCTACTGTGTTGTGGCACCGTTGTGTTGACAGACATGTCCACATCCGTCCTCAAACCAGGTGCGCTTGTTGCACCCCTTGGACGCGTTCTCGTAGTGGAGGAAGTGGTGAACATCAAGTATGAGTTACATGGACTGCTCCAACTTCCCCGTCAGATGGAAAACGTCGACGCGCAACTACAATCAGCATTGGACATCCTACAGAGTCTCAGTTCAGCTACTAATGTATCGACGATGGTTTCACAAACTATTGAACTTCTACACTTTCGTCTCATGAACCTTCGCAAGCTCCTCGTTGCTTTTGGAAAAAGCATACCAGCGTCTGAAGTTGATCTTGCAAAAGAAGTGCGTTCTCAGACACGACGAAAAAGGGGTTTATTTAATTTTGTGGGTCTTATCCAAAGCACTCTGTTAGGCACGGCAACGGCCTACGATGTAGCTAAATTCGGGAACCGAATGAACATTGTCGATCAAGCTGTATCTCAGCAGAATCGTGTTATCTCGCAAACATTCCATGCGATTAGTGCTTTAGAATCAAAAGTTAATGCGATAATATCGGAGTCTAACCATGTATCGAGGGTTGTTAATAAGTTACAGAAATCAATCCCGACGTTAGAGTGGCTCCTTTATTTCACAGAATATTTGCATGCTGCTGAAATTTAAGTTCAGAAGGTTGTTACCTTTAATAACGAACTAATTGACAGCATAGTAGATGCAGGGATAGGGCGTGTGGACGCAAAGCTTGTGCCTGTACAGACGCTTCTTGAAGCTTTACAGATTGCCAAGTTGCAGTATAACTTGCCTCCTATTTTTAATGATAATGAGGTAGAATATTATTACCCTCTGTTGGAGTGGACTCTCACGCACAGTGCTATTCTCATCCACATTCCTATGCGAGGGCAACATCAGTTTAATGCATGGCATTTAGAACCCTTCCCTTGGTTTGTTAACGACACACTGTATACTCTGGATAGGCCTAAAGAACTTTTCCTTATAGATGAAGATTATTCTTTATTGGCATTAGAGGATCCTGAGGTACTGTCACGGTGTAAGTCGTCATATCTACACCTACACGTATGTCCAGCCTACATGTTCGCGTTTATTCCTGCTGCAGAGGGAATATGTGAATTGGCAGTCATACAAACCAATGTACGCACAGCACTTGCGCAATGCAGCTATAGGCCAGTTAGTGTCAAAACTGTGTTTTACGCTCATCTCCACAATGTGCAGTATTTATTCTTTCCAAATACAACTACTGTTATTTTAAAATGCCATGATGGCGTTCAGCAGCTAGTTGTGAAAGGTCATTACAAGGCTCCGGATTATTGTGAAAGCACTTGTGGTTCATTACGGATCTTGCCGACTCATCAGCACTTTGCCTTAAATATAAAACCCAAGTCTGCTTAATTCCACTTCCTGTCATGAATTTCACTGTAAAGGATATTCAAATTGTTTCAGCGAAATTAAAGGTCATTGCATTCTTGAAGGAGACAAAATTTGCTGATTTGAATAATAATTTGCCATTTTATTTATCACGGGAATTTGTTATACCTGGTCTCACAATTCCCACTATTATGTTAATTTTGACAATCTTGTTTCTTTTCTGTTATTATAAGTCAGTGTCATCCAAAATGAAAGTTGTACATAACATTTTAACCCGTAAGACACTAAAGTATAGGACCCCTGTAGTAGATAAAACCCCTAAAGTAGTAGAATCCCCAGCTTAGTGTCTACACCTTTGTTTATAACATGGTTAGGGTTGTATGGGATGTACTGTAATCTGTGAGCTTATTTAGGCCTCACTGAGCTTGGCCAGTAGGTGACCGAGCAATGTAATGGCCCCTGTCTCATCAACAGAAGTATTATATAAATGGGTTCTTTACATTTGATTTATATTCAAATTCATCCCCTGTAATTTTCCATTAACTATGATGAGGTCATGAACTGATCACGTGAACGGTAGCTGCCCAAGAGGGTGAAGCCCATGTCACCAACAATGTAAGAGCGCACCAAGCCACTCCCATTACTCAGTCTCACTCACTACGTAATATCTAACGGACGTTGAACCACGTCTACTGTATTTACATAGACGCAGTCCCTTTCTCACCACACTCATAAATAGTGGAACTTACAGTTGATCTACACTCAGGAGTTATATACATAATACCTTTTTAATAAAACAAGAAACTTCAATTGGGTTTCGTTACTAAAGCCCAATATAATATATGTGAATCAACCTGGTTAACATTGGAATTAACCAGCCGTTTCATCCAAACATTTTGGAATACACCCAACTCCTCAACTATCTTTGTGGAGAGTTCATCAAACTTTTCTTTAGTATTGTGCCTCTGCATATAGCTCTAGAAAGCACTGACTGCTTGCATAACATCCCCTGCTGCTGCAGCGTTGAGCTGCAGTGGGGTGGACAGTTACTCTGCTGCACAAAAAATGGGAAGGGAAAGACCAAAGCCAAAGAATGTCTGAAATTTCTCCACCATGGCCAAAAGACCACTAGATCGTCGTGAGCATTCATCATTTTTAATTTCTTGGATAATGTTGAAAATTTCGCTGATACCTCCAAAGATTTTGTGATTAGTATACTTTCATATTTTATCTGGAATTATTTTTGCATGTTTAACAATGTTTTCTTAATAATTATGTACAGTACATTTAAAATAAAAAAAATGTATTAATATCCATATCTTTTTTTGTAAAGTGAATTCTTGATTAGTGATCTATTTCTTGGGGATTTTAGATTAAGTGATATAAACATTTATAACAGTTTTAAAAGCTGGTGCTACCAAAACTTGTCATATGTTGTAAGGGCCTGGGACTTAAGGATATAATCCCTTACCAGACTAATCAGGATCTTAATAAAGGAATGTCAAGGACCATGGTTTTCTGAGGAATAACAAACAACCGTTTGAGATTGACATCTCTTTACTATAAAAAAAAATATAAAACAAAACTCTGACACCACTCAACGAATATCAAGTAACAATTACGGGAGTCAAACAATTAATGCAGTGAACAGTTAATGGAGTCAAATAATTAAGGGAAGCAAACAATTAAAGGGAAGCAAACAATTAAAGGGAAGCAAACAATTAATGGGAGTCGGCAATTAAAGGAATCAAACAATATAATTAAACAATGAACAGATATTTCCTACGACAGTGGCCCTGGGGAAGGTTCCAGAACACAGTGATCCACTCTCAGGGGGAAGCGTCCGTTCAACCTCACTCGAGCGACAGCGGCCAATGTCTTGATAGAGCAGACGAAACACCGGGGGCACCGACGGTGGAGAGGAGCAGCGGTAGTGGTTGATGTCCAGAGAATTGACAGTCGACAGGTGAAGGTCTGGGAAAACAACCCACGAGTCCAGGACCTATGATGAGATCACAGCCAGAATTTGAGAACAGCGGGGTAGCTAGATAGTGACTGTATGGCGGCTGGGGTGAATCCGCCGGTGACACAGGTAGCCGCTGCCGTTCTCACCTCTGTCCAACCCCCCCACCTCCCCCAAGTGTTGGTCGCACCAGCGAACGAGAGAGTTAGCAGCGGTAACGAGCAGGAAGATCGTTTCAAACTTAGACGACCTTGCCTGAATTACAAAAAATAGGACATATTCCCAAGATGTGGTAATATTCACCACATTCAGAGCCGATGTCTCTTACGCTAGGGCATCAGGGCAGGTGTCTCTCACATCTGGACATGAGGGCAACTGTGTCTCACTAAGACGTCAGGGCAGGTGTCTCATTACATTAGGACTTCAGGGCAACTGTGCCTCACACTATGGCCTCAGGGCAGATGTCTCTCAAACTAGGGCATTAGGGCTGGTGCCTCTGACGTGACACTAGGACCTCAGGGCAGGTGTCTCTCACACTAGGGCCTCACGGCAGGAGTCTTTTACACTAGGTCCTTAGGGCAGGTGTCTCTTACACTATGGCCTCAGGGCAGGTGTCTCTCGTACTAGGGCATCATGGCTGGTGCCTCTCACGTTACACTAAGACCTCAGGGCATCTGTGCCTCACAAGCGGTCACCAGGGCAAGTGTCTCTTAAACCATGTTTTCAGGGCAGATGTCTCTCACACTAGGGCCTCAGGGCAGGTGTCTTTCACATTAGATTCTTAGGGCAGGTGTCTCTTACAATAGAACTTCAGAGCAGGTGTCTCTTACACTATGGCGTCAGAGCAGGTGTCTCTCACACTAGGGTCTCAGAGAAGGTGTCTCTTACAATAGGACTTCAGAGAAGGTGTCTCTAACAATAGGTCTTCAGAGCAGGTGTCTCTTATACTAGGGCCTCAGGGCAGGTGTCTCTCACACTAGGGCCTCAGAGAAGGTGTCTCTTACAATAGGACTTCAGAGCAGGTGTCTCTTACACTAGGGCCTCAGGGCAAGTGTCTCTTACATTAGGACCCCAGGGAAAATGTCTCATTACTCCAGGGCCTCGGGGTAGGTGTTTCACACTCAGGCCTCAGGGCAGGTGTCTCTCACTCTAGAACCTCACGGTAGGTGTCTCTCAGAGGGTCATGGTGCCAAGCAGAACACCGGATGCTGGCGTCAGTTTTTTCCGTGAGTCAAGACTTTCACAAGTGTCTTGATGACACACTTACTGTGGTGAAAAACACTTGTGTATTATTGCACTTTCAGTATTCATGGGCTCAGTATTTTATGTACAAATAATGTTGGATGCTAGACACGTCTATCAACACCTAAAATAACAAAATATCCAGCTATTTCTCAAAATAAAGATATTTGTTCAGTTGCTTTACTTTATTATATTCAGCCAAGAGTGAAGGTTAAAGCAAAGGAAAAAGTGAAACTTAAGTCCTTTAAGTTTCCCCCAGAAGTAAGACTTTTAGGGAGTTCCAGTTTCTGCCTAAATGTTCTGTGCCCAAATCTTCTGTGATCCTAATTATTAAGAAAATGATACATTTCTTGAATGAATATTCATAGTTGTTGTCGGTTAAACTACTGACCCTCGAGGTCAAATTATCACGATGAAGAAATATCGTTCTACTTCCACAGTGCCCTTGACCTGTTGTCTAGAGTCCCTACTGCAATTCTTGAGATGTACTTCTGGAATTTTTTCTATCTGGTCAGCATAGGCTGGAGGTCAATGCTACAACATGGAAAGCAGTTCAACTAACTAAGTTATTATTATCAGGATCAAGACTTCTGCTAAAGTTTCCGGATCACCTGAAGAATCGTCGCCCCAGAGTCCGGCAGGGCGACAATTCTTCAGGTGGGATATCCTGGGGCGACGATTCTTCAGGTGGCAACACCTGGGGTGACAATTCTTCAGGTGGGGTCAGGAGCCTCAACGGTTGTTAATCTTCAGATTAGTGGAGTCAGGACCCTCCAGTCAGGTAGGAGGACTATATAATAGTAAGTGGGCTAAAATTTTTTTAGTCATAAATTATGACTAAAAAAATGGTCGACTGATGATTATGACTCATAATCATCAGTCGACCATGGCACGCAATACCTCCCAAACTGTTGTCCTACCACTGTTGTGTGATGATTCCTCTAAAGTTATTCGGTGGCTTCAACAAAACAGACTTTTAAAGCGTGAAGTGAAGCGTGATACTTGTGATAACTGGAGGAATTGGACAAAATGCACCAGATCGAAGGATGGTTTTCTGTGGAAATACCAAACAAAAGACTGCCTGAAGTATAAATCCACCAAGTCTATAAGAATAGGACTCTTTTTTTGCCCGTTCTAATATTTCACTTCAGAAGTGGGTTCATGCTATTTATCTTTGGCGTGAGCGTATTGTAGAAACAGCAGCAGGCCGCCAGGTGAACCTTTCTGAGAAAACGATGATTGACTGCTGCAGGTTTTTTTAGGGAGGTCTGTATTGTGTACTTTGAAGCAAATCCAATTAAACTTGGCGGACCTGGGATTACCGTTGATATTGATGAATCTTGCTTCTCCCATAAGCCGAAACATCATCGTGGACGTGCACCACACTCTCCTATTTGGGTTTTCGGTGTCGTCGATACAAGCAGGAGACCTTCAATTGGCTACATGGAAATTGTCGAGACAAGGGATGCTACCACCCTTCTTCCTATAATACTCAAAGTGGTTCAACAAGGATCAGTCATTCACAGTGATGAATGGAGAGCATACCGCAATATTCAAGGTCTTGGATACACGCACAGAACTGTGAACCACTCAGTCAATTTTGTGGATGTGAATACTAGTGTGCACACACAAACGATTGAATCATATTGGAATAAGAACAAGAGTTACATCAAGACCATGAGTGGCTGCAAACGAAGCTTTTTAAATTCTTACCTTCAAGAATTCATGTGGCATGATCGTTTTTCTGATAATCTTCTGGAAATGTTATGTCAACACATTGCTGTTCAGTACCCTTTGTAATATGCATCACATTAAAGAAGCATAACACAAAGGTAGACATTTATGTCATCCTAATTATACATATTATATTCACTGTGGGCTGGGGCGACGATTCTTCAGGTGGAGCAGGCTGGGGAAACAATTCTTCAGGTGGGATATCCCGGGGTGACAATTCTTCAGGTGGATATTCTGGGGTGACGATTCTTCAGGTGATCCAAGTTTCCAAGAGGAATTAGATCGATTTTCGTCAAGTGTCATCCTTAAGCGGCCTATTAATGTTTAACATCTCACTAGAAAATATTGTGAAAATTTCCCGAATTTTCTCCAGTAAAGTAGATAATTACGAGAAATGTTTCATCGTAGTATTTACTGTGTTTGGTGAGATACTGTGATACTCCTGTATAAAAATCCATATCTTAATGTAACCAAAATTTTTGGAGGTTCATCACAAGATTAACAACTATGTAGCTGCTGGGGTGTATCTTGGCAATAGGAGCCCAAGTAGAAATCCATTAATTTGTTAATGCCGTAGCTATCATTATAAATAAATAACATCAATGTAATTATTACGTTTTCATACATGATATAATTGGTCTCCGGGACGGGGGGAAGTTGTGGCAAGGAAACCAGTCATCCACCCACCAACCCCCTCCCCTTCCTCCAGCGTGCGAAAGAAAACGTTGCTTATGGTGAGATTAGGAGGGAGTGTGGCGGGCGTGGGGTGGGGCGGTGTAGTGGCAGAGCGCAGCGCCAGCCGACAACGAGAGCGTTCTTATCATCAGTTCACTACGGGAAGCTGTTCGGGTCGGACGCTACATGCTGCACTTCCCCCGCTCCTGCCTCCACGCAACTAGCTCTGCTTACTGCACTGTCCACACGACTCTGTTACTGTTCTTGTAACAATATTAAAATTTATCGAACTTTACATAATTTGAGGATACATCTACACAGTGCTTTCAAAACTTAAAACCTCTTTAGTTATATACCATTTATATACTGTATAAAAGTAATCTTCCATGGTAAACCTTATTTGTAAAGATACATGAAGAATAACAAAGCCATAAACTGTAACGTGTGGAAGGACGGCAGTAACATCGGCCTTGCGGCGACAGTAGATGAAAATAAGTGACTTTGTTAAGTGAATAGTGTGGTGGTTCTCCATTAGTAACACCTACAGCCACCATGACCAACAACAAGTTTCTGGAGGCGATGCAGTCCAAGCTGAGGTTGAGGAACGTTATGTTCAGGGAGTTCCTGGCAGAGTTCCTGGGTACCTTCATCCTAATTGTGAGTATAACACTCCTTCCTGTGTTTATCAGCAGCAGTAGCTCCTGTCCACACAGGGATCATGTATGACGGGATAGGTAGGTGTCAAGATGCTGATCATTTAAAATGCTGTAATAAGACTGCTTTGTAAGGTCGTATCCCTATGATTTTTTTTCACACTGATAAATTATATTTTAAATATATGAATATTCGTTTACCGGCAAGAAACTTTGCATACAGTATTCACTTACATTTTCAAGTGGAGAGGGAAAGTCTCATGAGCGAGGGAGGGGCGGGGCTCCATCTTTGTTTCACAAGCAATGTGGTGGTCAGCGGTGGTAGTATACTGTTGGTGGACGTGTCATTATATACCAGATGATCAATAGTCGGTTCAGAGCCTCACGTCTTCAGCTGTAACCTTGGCGATGTTGGTAGCAGGTTTAGGTGTTGTAATGTAGGTCTCTCCAGCGCACTGGGAGCACTCCGCTCATGTTGATGCTGGAAAAGTGGTGGTGGCTAGGGCAGACTAGTGTGGTCGCCTGCGTCACGGGAGAACTGCTTTTCAGATCGGCAACTGATTATTATTTGAAAATACGAGGAATAGTGCTTGGAAACTTCACACGAGTAAATAACATGATCATGATGTATTCTGGGAGAAACGATATCTTATATTTTAATATATCAAAGTTGACAATAACATACGTATATTGATTGACCACAGTACTCATTTCTCTCTTGGTTTTGAACAGTTTCTCTCACTTTGATTAAATGAAGAGCGACAGGCAACTGATCCTTACCAAGGTAAACTTAGTCTCAACACAGACCTACCATGACCTCTTCACTAGAAACTGTATTACACCAACTGCTGCCTCACTCTTCACCACACTACACGCACTACTGCCTCACCCTTCACCACACTAGACCAAATGCTGCCTCACTCTTCACCACACTAGACCAACTGCTGCCTCACTCTTCACCACACTACACCCATTACTGCCTCACTCTTCACCACACTAGACCAACTGCTGCCTCACTCTTCACCACACTAGACCAACTACTGCCTCACTCTTCACCACACTACACCCATTACTGCCTCACTCTTCACCACACTAGACCAACTGCTGCCTCACTCTTCACCACACTAGACCAACTGCTGCCTTACTCTTCACCACACTAGACCAACTGCTGCCTCACCCTTCACCACACTAGACCAACTGCTGCCTCACCCTTCACCACACTAGACCAACTGCTGCCTCACTCTTCACCACACTAGACCAACTGCTGCCTCACTCTTCACCACACTACACCCATTACTGCCTCACCTTCACCACACTAGACCAACTGCTGCCTCACTCTTCACCCACACTACACCCATTACTGCCTCACCCTTCACCACACTAGACCAACTGCTGCCTTACTCTTCACCACACTAGACCAACTGCTGCCTCACCCTTCACCACACTAGACCAACTGCTGCCTCACCCTTCACCACACTAGACCAACTGCTGCCTCACTCTTCACCACACTAGACCAACTGCTGCCTCACTCTTCACCACACTACACCCATTACTGCCTCACTCTTAATATTGGAAGAATAAATACTGATAATGTATACAGCCTTAACAACATCAACCTAGAGAAGTCGACTTGTGAAAGAGACCTAGGGGTACTTGTAAGCCCGGACCCACGGCCTAGAAAACAGTGCGTTAATGTTCGAAATAAGGCAAACAGAGTATTGGGTTTTATATCTAGAAGTGTAAGTAACAAGTGTGCGGAGGTCTTATTGCAACTATATCTTGCGCTAGGCAGGCCGCACCTCGATTATGCGGTTCAGTTCTGGTGCCCTTATTATAGAATGGATATCAATTCACTTGAGTCGGTGCAGCGAAGAATGACAAAAATGATTCCTGGACTTAGAAACCTTCCATATCAGGATAGGTTAAAGAAACTTAACTTGCATTCCCTAGAAAGGCGAAGAGTGCGGGGAGATATGATAGAAGTATGTAAGTGGGTGAAAGGAATCAATAAAGGGGATATAGATAAAGTTCTTATAATATCCGAGCAGGATAGGACTCGGAGCAACGGATTTAAGTTGGATAAGTTTAGGTTTAG
Source organism: Homarus americanus (assembly GCF_018991925.1). Classification (NCBI taxonomy): domain Eukaryota; kingdom Metazoa; phylum Arthropoda; class Malacostraca; order Decapoda; family Nephropidae; genus Homarus; species Homarus americanus. The sequence continues at coordinate 9,993,672 of NW_024737068.1, forward strand.
GAGGGAGATAGGAAGAAACTGGTTCACAAATAAGGTGGTGGATGAGTGGAACAAGCTTAGCAACTTTGTAGTAAGTGCTGGAACGATGGAAAGTTTCAAAAGGAGGCTAGATAGATTCATGGATGATAGAGAGTGGTAGTAACTCTCGACAGGAGCTGCCATGCACAGGCCAACCGGCCTATTGCAGACTCCTTATTTTCTTATGTTCACCACACTAGACCAACTGCTGCCTCACTCTTCACCACACTACACCCATTACTGCCTCACCCTTCACCACACTACATCCACTACTGCCTCACCCTGCACCACACTACACCCACTACTCTCTCACCCTTCACCATACTACACCCATTACTGTCTCACCCTTCACCACACTACACTCATTACTGTCTCACCCTTCACCACACTAGACCAACTGCTGCCTCACTCTTCACCACACTACACTCATTACTGCCTCACCCTTCACCACACTAGACCAGCTGCTGCCTCACTCTTCACCACACTAGACCACTGCCTCACTCTTCACCACACTACACCCATTACTGCCTCACCCTTCACCACACTACATCCACTACTGCCTCACCCTGCACCACACTACACCCACTACTCTCTCACCCTTCACCATACTACACCCATTACTGTCTCACCCTTCACCACACTACACCCACTGCTGCCTCACCGTTCACCACACTACACCCATTACTGCCTCACCCTTCACCACACAACTGCCACTGCTGCCTAACCTTTCACCACACTATACCCATTACTGCCTCACCCTTCACCACACTACACCCACTACTGCCTCACTCTTCACCACACTACACCCACTACTGCCTCACCCTTCACCACACTACACCCACTGCTGCCTCACCCTTCACCACACTACACCCACTGCTGCCTCACCTTCACCACACTACACCCACTGCTGCCTCACCTTCACCACACTACACCTACTGCTGTCTCACCCTTCACCACATTACACCCATTACTGCCTCACCCTTCACCACACTACACCCACTGCTGCCTCACTCTTCACGGCTTTACCATACTGTACTCTCTGTTGCTGGCGAGGGATGATGGGAGTGCTCGCCGCTAAGAGGTATTTGGTGTCCTGGTTGATATCAGTGATAATGCTTTGTTCGGTCTGGTAATGTTCCAACATTCACACACCTGCGTCCTCGTCCGTGAGGTGGTGCGTATTCCAGGTAACCCCGACCAGACGTAGCATTCACTAGTCTTCCATGAACAAATATGACGAGAAGCACTATGTAACTGTATTATTCGCTGGAAATTCACTATTGTGTTGTTCTGTTTTGTGTTTTTTGATATTTATATATAAGTTTGCAAAGCTAGAAATTAAAAACAAGTAGGGAATGTGCAGTGTGATCGTGATTGCAAACATAATGTCCTTTTGTTAGTCAACAGGTATTGTGTATGAACAGATCCCCAGAATTTATGGCAATAAGTCTTCTGTAGGACTCACTCAGGAGTGTCGCTCATAACACTCGTATATACCACCACGTTCGACAATTCTGGTTGTTACTTGAACATCTTTCATAATAAATTGTCTTACTGCCCAAATGTCAATCAACATTACACAACTTAGGTTGTCTGCGTCCATATTTTTAAGTGCATCACAGCTCTATGAATACCAATTCTCTCTGAATGATTGGTTAATTAAATAACAGACCGAGTGTTTCATTAGCTGATGTTCCTTAATACAAAAGTTTTAGTTACTGTTGTTAAACATTTGCTGACGGACAAAAAACTTTGAGGGAGAACCCTAGGAGAAGTATGATCACACATTACCACTGGAAAATAAAATTAAACTAGCCAGTGTTCTGTAGCTCCCGCGGGGATGATCCAGCTCCCTCCCCACGCTACACCCTCGCTAACTATAAGATATTTTAAGCATTGTTTTCACTCAAAAAACAAACAAACAAAAAAACAACAATAATTATCGCAAACCGTAACATCAAGATGAAACTCAGTATTCCCCTCAACACTTGTGACCTTCACAAGTTTCACCTGCTCCAAGTTTTAACTAATTTTGTACCTTTTCTCTGTCGTATATGAGTCGCTTATGAACATCCTTGTATTTGGAGCGCCAATAACATGAAGCTCGTAACAATGATATACTATGACGGTGTCTACAAGTACACCTGAAACGGCTGTGACGGCATCTACAAGTATACCAGAGACGGCTGTAACGGCTTCTACAAGTACACCGGAGACGGCTGTGACGGCATTTACAAGTATACCAGAGACTGCTGTAAAGGTGTCTAAAAGTATACCAGAGACGGCTGTAACGGCGTCTACAAGTATACCAGAGACGGCTGTAACACAGACAGCTGTGACGGCATTTAAGTATACCAGGACAGCTGTAACAGCGTCTACTGAAGAGACGGCTGCGGCTTCTACAAGTACACCAGAGACGGCTGTGACGGCATCATTCTTGGTTTACCAAAGTATACAGAACTGTAACAGTTGTCTGCAGAGACGGCTGTGCTCTTCTCAAGTACACCAGGACACGGCATCAACAAAGTATACCAGGACAGGCTGATAACACGGGGCGACAGCATGACGGTGTCTAAAGTATACAAGACTTGGTGTCTAAAGTATACCAGGGCAGGCTGTAACGGCATCTACAAGTATACCAGGGGCTGACGTGACTACAGTACACCAGAGACGGCTGTGACGGCATCTACAAGTATACCAGAGACGGCTGTAACAGATGTCAGAGACGGCTGTAACGGCGTCTACAAAGTATACAGAACCGGCTTGATGATGCTGCTGAAATATAAGGGCACGGTGTCAAAAGTACGCCAGAGACGGCTGTAACGGCGTCTACAAATACCAGAGACTGTAACGGCATCTAGTATACCAGAGACGGCTGTAACGGCATCTACAAGTATACCATGTAACGGCGTCTACAAATATACCAGAGACGGCTGTAACGGCGTCTACAAATATACCAGAGACGGCTGTAACGGCGTCTACAAATATACCAGAGACGGCTGTAACGGCGTCTACAAGCATACCAGAGACGGCTGTAACGGTGCTAAAGCACACCAGAGACGGCTGTAACGGCATCGCGAGACGCTGTAGCGGCATCTACAAGTATACCAGAGACGGCTGTAACGGTGTCTACAAGTACACCAGAGACGGCTGTAACGGCGTCTACAAGTCAGAGACGGCTGTAACGGTGTAAAAGTATACCAGAGACGGCTGTAACGGTGTCTACAAGTATACCAGAGACGGCTGTAACGGTGTCTACAAGTATACCAGAACGACAAGGAGACGGCTGTAACGGTGTCTACAAGTATACCAGAGACGGCTGTAACGGCATCTACAAGTATACCAGAGACGGCTGTAACGGTGTCTAAAAGTATACCAGAGACGGCTGTAACGGTGTCTACAAGTATACCAGAGACGGCTGTAACGGTGTCTACAAGCATACCAGAGACGGCTGTAGCTATACCAGCGGCTGTAGCGGCATCTACAAGTATACCAGAGACGGCTGTAGCGGCATCTACAAGTATACCAGAGACGGCTGTTACGGTGTCTACAAGTATACCAGAGACGGCTGTAACGGCATACACAGAGACGGCTGTAACGGTGTCTAAAAGTATACCAGAGACATATAACGGTGTCTACAAGTATACCAGAGACGGCTGTAACGGTGCCCAGAGACGGCTGTAACGGTGTCTACAAGTGCACACGGACGGCTGTAACGGTGTCTACAAGTATACCAGAGACGGCTGTAGCGGCATCTACAAGTATACCAGAGACGGCTGTAGCGGCATCTACAAGTATACCAGAGACGGCTGTAACGGTGTCTACAAATACCAGAGACGGCTGTAACGGCATCTACACCAGACGGCTGTAACGGCATCTACAAGTACACCAGAGACGGCTGTAACGGTGTCTAAAAGTATACCAGAGACGGCTGTAACGGTGTCTACAAGTATACCAGAGACGGCTGTAACGGCGTCTACAAGTTACACCAGAGACGGCTGTAACGGTGTCTAAAAGTATACCAGAGACGGCTGTAACGGTGTCTACAAGTATACCAGAGACGGCTGTAGCGGCATCTACAAGTACACCTGAGACGGCTGTAACGGTGTCTAAAAGTATACCAGAGACGGCTGTAACGGCATCTACAAGTATACCAGAGACGGCTGTAACGGTGTCTACAAGTATACCAGAGACAGCTGTAACGGCATCTACAAGTACGCCAGAGACGGCTGTAACGGCGTCTACAAGTACACCTAAGACGACTGTGACGGTGTCTACAAGTACACCAGAGACTGCTGTGACGGTGTCTACAAGTACACCAGAGACGGCTGTGACGGCGTCTACAAGTACACCTGAGACGACTGTGACGGTGTCTACAAGTACACCAGAGACGGCTGTGACGGCGTCTACAAGTACACCTGAGACGACTGTGACGGTGTCTACAAGTACACCAGAGACGGATGTAACGGCACCTACAAGTACACCAGAGACGGCTGTGACGGCGACCAAAGTACACCTGAGACGGCTGTGACGGTGTCTACAAGTACACCAGAGACGGCTGTAATGGCATCTACAAGTACACCCGAGGCGGCTGTGACGGCGTCCACAAATGCGCCTGAGACGGCTCTGATGGCGTTATAGATACACCTAAGACGGCTGTGAAGGTCTTTACACCCGCAGTATGCTATGAGTGAGTGGTGTTAAACTGGTGAAAGAAACAATAATACAGTGGGTTTATAGAGATGACTGAGAAATTCATGCATCAACAACAGTTCAGATATAACACTTGTCAGCTTACTAGCCGTTTGGGTGGTCTATCCAGTGATCTTTAAGTGGTGATGATCCGAAATGGCGGTGATCTAAAGGGGTAGTGATCCTAAGTGGTGGGGATCTTAAGTTGTGGTGATCTTAAGTGGTGAAAATTCTAAGTGGTGATAAATTTGCTCAAGTTGCGGTGACTATAGCTACGTGGCATGGACCTAGGCAATATGATGGTAGTCTGGGCCAGGTGGCGGTGATCAGAGCCAGTTGGTGGTGATATGGGTCAGGCGGTGGTGATCTGGGCCAGATGGTGGTGATCTGGGACAGGTGGTGTTGATGGAGGGTAGATAGACACCTATCTTAATCACATAATATGGCAATGGTTTTTATTTCTACTGATAAGTAAATGTGTTAAGCTTAGGAATTTAAATGTTGTGATGGAGGTGATATGAATGAGGAGTTGTGATAAAGGTGTTGTGATGAAGGTGTTGTGAAAAAGGTGCTGTAATGGAGGTGTTGTGATGGAGGTGCTGTTAATGAAGTGTTGTGATGGAGGTGTTGTGATGGAGGTGTTGTGTTGGAGATATTGTGGCGAAGGTGTTGTGATGAAGGTGTTATGATGGAGGTGCTGTGATGGAGGTGTTGTGATGAAGGTGTTGTGATGGAGGTGTTGTGACTGAGGTGTTATGATGAAGGTGTTGTGAATAAGGTGCTGTGATGGAGGTGTTGTGATGGAGGTGTTGTGAATGAGGTGTTGTGAATGAGGTGTGAATGAGGTTGTGTTATGGAGGTGTTGTGATGGAGGTGTTGTGATAAAGGTGTGATGAAGGTGCTGTGTTGAAGGTGATGTGGTGGAGGTGTTGTGAATGAATGAGGTGTTGAGATAAAGGTGTTGTGATGGAGGTGTTGTGATGGAGCTGTTGTGATGAAGATGTTGCGAATGTGGTGTGGTGATGAAGGTGTTGTGTTGGAGATATTGTGATGGAGGTGTTGTGATGGAGTTGTTGTGATGCAGGTGTTGTGATGGAGGTCTTGTGATGAAGGTGTTGTGTTGGAGATGCTGTGATGCAGGTGTTATAAGGGAGGTGTTGTGCTGGAGGTGCTGTGAATTAGGTGTTGTGATTAAGGTGTTGTAATGGAGGTGTTGTGATGGAGGTGTTGTGTTGAAGGTATTGTGTTGGAGATATTTTGATAGAGGTGTTGTGATGAAGGTATTGTGAAGGAGGTGTTGTGATGAAGGTGCTGTGATGAAGGTGTTGTGATGAGGGTGTTATGATGGAGGTGTTGTGATAAGAACATAAGAATGGAGGCAACTGCAGCGGGCCTATTGGCCCATACTGGACAGTCCCGTTTACACCCAACCCCTATTGCTCATATAAGCATCCAACCTATGTTTGAAGCTATCCAGCGTATTCGAGTTAATGATGATGTTTGGTAACTTGTTCCATTCATCCACTACTCTGTTTCCAAACCAATGTTTACCTATTTCGCGCCTAAATCTAAATTTGTCTAATTTAAAACCATTGTTAAGAGTTCGCTCCAGGTTGGATACTTTGAGTACCTTAGTAATGTCCCCTTTGTTTAGCCCTGACTTCCATTTATACACCTCTATCAGGTCGCCCCTCACTCTACGTCTCTCGAGGAGTGCAAATTAAGATGCTTTAACCCGTTCTATACTCCATGTCTCCTAATGCCCGGGATTAGTCTTGCTGGCCTCTTCTGAATTCTTTTGCAAGGATCATATCTATTCTGTATCATTACGGTGACCAGAACTGAACTGCGTAATCCAGTGTGAGGTCTCGAAGGCGCAAGATATAATCGTAAGATGACCTCAATTAGTCTTGTAACTAAACACATGATGTTGTGATGAAGGTATTATGAAGGTGTTGTGATGGAGGTGTTGTGAATGTGTTGTGGGACGGAAAGTGCTGTGGGTGGAAATGTTGGGGATGAAGGTGTTAAGAAGGTGCTGTGGATGGAGGTGTTGTGAAGGAAGCAAGGTGATGAAAGTACAGATGGAGGTAAGGTAATGTGTTTGTGACGAAGGTGCTGTGATGGAGGTGTTGTGATGAAGGTGTTGTGATGGAGGTGTTTTGAATGAGGTGTTGTGATAAAGGTGCTTTGATGAAGGTGTTGTGTTGGAGATATTGGTGGGGTGTTGTTATGGAGGTGCTGTGATGAAGGTGTTGTGTTTGAGATATTGTGTTGGAGGTGTTGTGAATGAGGTGTTGTGATTGAGGTGTTGTGATGAAGGTGTTGTGATGAAAGTGTTGTGATGGAGGTGTTGTGATGAAGGTGTTGTGATGGAGGTGTTGTGATGGAGGTGTTGTGATGAAGGTGTTGTGTTGGAGATATTGTGGTGGGAGTGTTGTGATGAATCTGTTGTGATGAAGGTGTTGTGATGAAGGTGTTGTGTTGGAGGTGTTGTGATGAAGGCGTTATGTTGTAGATATTGTGATGGAGGTGTTGTGATGGAGGTGTTGTGAATGAGGTGTTGTGATTGAGGTGTTGTGATGAAGGTGTTGTGTTGGAGATAATGTGATGGAGGTGTTGTGGATAAGAACATAAGAATGGAGGCATCCGGTAAGTGGGCCCATTGGCCCATACTGGACAGTCCTGTTTACACCCAACCCCTATTGCTCATATAAGCATCCAACCTATGTTTGAAGCTATCCAGCGTATTCGAGTTAATGATGATGTTTGGTAACTTGTTCCATTCATCCACTACTCTGTTTCCAAACCAATGTTTACCTATTTCGCGCCTAAATCTAAATTTGTCTAATTTAAAACCATGAAGGTGCTGTTCGGAGGTTGTTGTGAATGGGCCCTGAGTCGTTGTGATGGATGGTGTTTGTGATTCTTTGCAAGGATTCTATATCTATTCTGTAATACGGTGACCAGAACTGAACTGCGTAATCCAGGTGAGGTCTCACAAGCGCAAGATATAATCGTAAGATGACCTCACTAGTCTTGTAACTAACACATGATGTTGTGATGAAGGTATTATGAAGGTGTTGTGATGGAGGTGTTGTGAATGTGTTGTGATGAAAGTGCTGTGGTGGAAATGTTGTGATGAAGGTGTTATGAAGGTGCTGTGATGGAGGTGTTGTGAAGGAAGTGTTGTGATGAAAGTGTTGTGATGGAGGTGTTGTGAATGTGTTGTGATGAAGGTGCTGTGATGGAGGTGTTGTGATGAAGGTGTTGTGATGGAGGTGTTGTGAATGTGTTGTGATGAAGGTGCTGTGATGGAGGTGTTGTGAAGGGAGTGTTGTGATGGAGGTGTTGTGATGAAGGAAGTGTTGTCATGGAGGTGTTTGTTGGAGGTGTTGCGATGGAGGTGCTGTGGTGGAGGTGTTGTGATGAAGGTGTTGTTATGGAAGTATTGTGATCGAGGTGTTGTATTGGAAATATTGTGATGGAATGTGTTGTGATGAAGGTTTTGTGATGGAGGTGTTGTGATGATGGTGCTGTAATGGAGGTGTTGTGATGGAGGTGCTGTGATGGAGGTGTTGTAGTGGAGGTGTTGTGGTGGAGGAATGATGAAGGTGCTGTGATGAAGGTGCTGTGATGGAGGTGATGTGGTGGAGGTGTTGTGATAGAGGTGTTGTTTTGGAGATGTGGTGATGAAGGTGTTGTGAAGGAGGTTTTGTGATGGAGGTGTTGTGATGAAGTTATTGTGTTGGAGATGTTGTGATAGAGGTGTTATGATGGTGTTGATTGCTGCAGTTGTCGTAAGGTGCCGTCATCCTCGCCGATCACTGCATGCAGCCTGGACATGCGACTTCAGGTCATGCCCAAGTGAGCTGTTTATCTTCAACATCCGGCTGGCCATGGGGCGGTACTGTGTGTGACATTTGACAGAGAAAGACAATCCTAAATAGATGATGGACTAGTTTGAAGTGCATCCACAAAAAAAAAATATTCACTTTATACATTTCATCAATTTTTGGTAACTATGGTATCTGTCCTGACAATGTGTTATAGGTAGAAGGATAAATCGTAGCAAAATTTACCTCAGGGATTATTATAAGGTATTGGCGAGTAGGGTTAAGTCCGAGATAAGGAGAGCTAAGAGGAACAATGAAGTGAAGATAGCAAGGGAGCCAAAGACAAACCCCAAAGGATTCTACCAAATGTATCAAACTAAAACACGAGAAAAGATTGGACCAATACTGTCAGATACCGGCGAGCTAACTGATAACGACGGAGAAATGAGCAATAATCTGAATAAATATTTTTCAACAGTTTTCACCACCGAAAATTTAAACATGATACCTGAGGAACCGACTCTTTTCACATATAGTGAAGAAAACAAATTAAGCGAGATAGTAGTGACTAGTAACGATGTTAGTAAGCAAATAGACAAACTAAAGCCTAATAAGTCACCTGGTCCCGATGAGATATTTGCCAGAGTATTAAAGAAATGTAAGGAAGAGCTTAGTATGCCCTGAGCAAGTTTGTTTAACATGCCCTTAAAAACAGGTGTAGTACCAGAATCCTGGAGGATAGCTAATGTAATACCAATTTTCAAGAAGGGGGATAGATCACTATCCTCTAACTACTGCCCAATCAGTCTAACATCAATAGTAGGCAAATTACTGGAAGCAATAATTTCAAACTCTATTCGAAATCACCTGGAGAAGCACCAATTGATCAATGATTCCCAGCATGGCTTCACAAGCGGGCATTCATGTCTAACTAATCTATTAACATTCTTTTCACCAGTTTTCGAATCGGTGGACGAGGGGCACAATTATGATGTGGTATATCTCGACTTTAGCAAAACCTTCGACAGAGTCCCCCACGAAAGACTAATTAGAAAGGTAGAAGCACATGGCATGAAAGGTAATAGCCTTAAATGGATTAGGGCGTGGTTACAGGACAGGAAACAGCGAGGGAGCATTAACGGCACTAAATCCCATTGGAGCAACGTCAGTAGTGGAGTTCCCCAAGACTCAGTACTTGGACCATTATTATTTACTGTATACATAAACGACATAGATATCGGCATAGACAGCAACATAAGTAAATTTGCTGATGACACTAAAATGGGACGTGTTATTAAATCTGACGAGGACTCCGCAAAACTACAGGAAGATCTAAACAAATTTTTCGAATGGTCTGAAAAATGGCAGATGAAATTCAAAGTGGACAAATGTAAAGTACTCAGTATAGGAGATGTAAACAGGAAAACCAGTTACCAGATGAACAACGATGCCATTGTGAAATCCGACTGCGAGAGAGATTTAGGAGTAGTGATAAGTAGGAACCTTAAGCCAAGTAAACAATGTGTTTTTGCTCGTAACAAGGCTAATAAAGTACTTGGGTTCATACAAAGGAGTGTTAGTTACAAGACTAGCGAGGTCATCCTAAAACTGTATCTTGAGCTTGTGAGACCACACCTGGATTACGCAGTTCAGTTCTGGTCACCGTATTACAGAATGAATATAGAATCCTTGGAAAGAATTCAGAGGAGAATGACAAGACTAATTCCGGGCATTAGGAACCTTGAGTATAGAGACAGGTTAAAGCATCTTAATTTGCACTCCCTCGAGAGACGTAGAGCGAGGAGCGACCTGATAGAGGTGTATAAATGGAAGTCAGGGCTAAACAAAGGGGACATTACTAAGGTACTCAAAGTATCCAACCTGGAGCGAACTCGTAACAATGGTTTTAAATTAGACAAATTTAGATTTAGGCGCGAAATAGGTAAACACTGGTTTGGAAACAGAGTAGTGGATGAATGGAACAAGTTACCAAATATCATCATTAACTCGAATATGCTGGATAGCTTCAAACATAGGTTGGATGCTTATATACTTGGGTCAGGTCTTGACAGCTGTGTTTGCCTAGGTGCGTGGTCATATCGGCAGTCGGTAATGCTTCCTAAGTATTACCACTGAGTGTGTCTGGCCAGGTGTTGTTTCTTGAGTAACACGGTCATAACGCCGGGTTAACTCAGGTAATTTGTCGCGTGCCCTCGCCCGGGTCAGGTCTTACTGTCACTGTAGTGTGTGTCAACCTGTGTGGGTGTCTACGTGGGCATCTACTTACTGTCTTATGTGTTGTATTTCTCTGGAGTGTAAACTAAGGTCTGATAAACAATCATTACACCTCCTGCAATATTTAATATAGCCCCTGAGACGATAATGCATCCTCACATTTTACAAACAATAACCTCATATATACTGGCAAGTATGTTTTTCAACTGGCTTTGTTTGATCTGACAAAACTTACTATACCTCCCGCCAAGATCAAAGCTTCTATGCCAGGAGAAAAAACACCTAAGCAGTAAGTGATCATAGTATGAGCTCAATGATAATAGTTGCTTAGCTAAAGATTCTACATATCTAGTAGCATGGTATCCGAGAAAAAATTTGTAATTTTACATTCTACAAAAAATAGCAAGTGGTTACATGGCCTTGCCAGCCCATGTCAAAACAATGATTTGCCCAATCAGTAATATGGCTACAACATTGCATTAGGTAGTACAAACATTGATCAAATGAACTCATAGAAAAAGTGACCAATCTTTCTTAAAAAAAAGAAAAGAAAAAATTCTCTGAAGTAAATGTTATCATAAATCAGAGAATTAAATACTCCAAAATACACAAAAAATGCAACTACTTCCACATGTTAGGTTTTTTTTTATTATACATATACAACAGCAAGTATTGCAGCCCAGCGTGGCTCACATTCTTCACCAGCTGGTATCAGGGATACTGGCAGTACAGCAGCGGTGGTAGGTTGGTCCTACTGATGATCCACCTCTTCATCGTCGACTCTTCTGATGTCAGCACAGCACGTCTTATGTCTTCTCTTCAGATTGTATTTTTTCTTTCTTCAATATCGCACCTTGTAGGTCGTGTCTCCACACCTGACTTCTTCTCACTTCCTCCTGGTCTAAAATGCATCTTTCCTCTTGCATTAGTTTCTATCATATACCAGATGAGTTTATCTAGCCCCATCTGAGTTTCTTCTGTACAGCATCATTTTCATATTCCAGATGAGTTTTTCTAGCCCTATCTGCATTTCTTCTGCACAGCATCATTTTCCGGCATATTCCAGATGTTTTTTTCTGTTCCATCTGCATTTCCTGTGTGTGTAGAGCATCATTTTCATATTCCAGATGAGTTTTCTGTTCCATCTGATTTTCTTCTATGCAACATAATTTTCCGCCAATCCGGCTGGGGGTAGACGGTCACACTGGGGGGGAAGGGGGGGTGCCATCACTCAGGACGACGTGTAGGGCAGGATACATGGACCTGGGCTGGGTTCGCCCTCTGCACACGAGTGTCGGCGGGATCCTTGACCCCCTGTCCCACGCCCCCACAGAGGAATTCTCACATACCACGATAAGAAGCGTTTACTTGAGCTGTAAAGATGAAACACACTGAAAGTTACTAGTGTGCCCTGAAGAATGCAGTGATGGCTAGGGAAACACTGAGTCCGTTTATTATGGATGAGAGAAATACAAGTGGTGACTCGCGTGTGCCATGCACGGCTCACACAGTCAGACTGGGGCTGCCTTGCCATATGGCAGCCTCGGGGCAATGTTGCCACATAACACGTGCAGTGTTGCCACGTGATTATATATATAAATGCTACTCGGCACAGTAGCTTATGTACAGGGTTGCTACTCGGCACAGTAGCTTATGTACAGGGTTGCTACTCGGCACAGTAGCTTAGATACATAACCTACATCTCCCTCCCCCCCTCACGCTCATAGTCTTTGTCATGAGCGGACTTCTTAGTTCTAAGTCGCTCCGAGCATCGAGGTGCACTGTGGGGCGGATCCTCGTGAGGTGTAGGTGACTCGTCTTCGGTCAGGGGGCCAGCAGCAGGGGGTGGGACTGGCCGGAGGAAGCGGCGGTTCCTCCACCAGACACGGTCACTCGGCATCCTGACCTTGTAGTCCCGCGACCGGCCGACGCCCATCACTATGCCCACCTTGTCCCAACGTGTCGTCGTCGGGTCCTGGACGCGGGCAAGGGCACCAATCTCCAGTGGCTGAAGAGGGCGGGCACGGTCGTCATACCGAGCCTTGGCGTCCTGGGCACGTGAAGCGGCGCGGCGGTCGCAGCTCTCGGCTCTGGTCTGCCACTCCTTTGCAAAGGCCTTGGCGTGTGCAGGAACGCAAGAGCGGAGAGGGTGACCATACAGAATCTGGGCAGGGGAGCGCCCTATGTGGGTGGGAGTATTACATAACTCCAGGAGTCCTTTGTCAAACGCCTCAAAGTCTATGTTGCCTGAAGGGGCCACCTTGAGGATGAGGTGCTTGACTGTCTTGACCGCAGCCTCAGCATGGCCGTTTGACTGTGGGTAGTGGGGTGTTGACACGATGTGGCGGACTCCCCAACGCTCCAGGAATCCCGTGAAGTCCCGGCTGGTGAACTGTGGCCCACCGTCCGTCCGCAGACGTACGGGGACGCCCAGGTCACGAAAGAGGTGCCGGAAGTGGCGAATGGTGGCTGCGGACGTCGTGTCCGAGCCACAGATTACCACCACAGGCCAGCCAGAGAGTCGGTCGGCGACAACTAGGAAATGTTTCCCAGCTGTGCTGAAGAAATCAGCCGACACGGACTCGAAGGGCCTGGTGGGTTCGTCGTCGCACAAGAGGGGCTCTTGCTGTTGACTGGGCTGCATGATCTGGCACGGCTCACAGGCACGGACCGTATTGACGATATCCGCGTCAATGCCGGGCCAGTACACAGCCTGCCTTGCGCGGCGCTTGGTGGCCTCTGCTCCACGATGGCTGTCGTGTAAGCGGGCCAGAACGCGACGACGGAGAGCTGCAGGGACGACCACACGGGCACCGTACAGGACGAGGTCCCCATCTGCGTAGAGGTCCTCACGTATCTTCCAATACGGGCGTAGGGCGTTGTGGAGGTCAAAACGGTCGCGAGGGAACCCAGTCCTCACACTCTCCAAGAGCTGAGTGTAGGAGGGGTCGTCGCGTGCCGCGGTCCGTAGTTCCTCAAGGGCCAGATCGCTGTCGGGTGGCGACACTGAGGCCTGGGTGCTGGCGAGGGACTGTACGGCCTGCAAGGTGACGATGTTGCTGACGGAGAAACCGGCCTCGGTGCTGAGCATCTCGTCTTCAGGTGTAGGGCGGCTGACTGGGGAGCGGGAGAGGGCATCCGGGATGCACAACTCCTTACCTGCGCGCCAAGCCGCGGTGAAGACGAAGGCCAAAATCTTCTCCTTCAGGCGCTGGAGGCGGGGATTCTCGATGGCGTCCAGCGAATAGTGGTTAAGAATGGGGACCAAGGGCCTGTGGTCTGTGATGAGGTCGAAGTGCTGTAGGCCAATCAAGTAGAACTTGCACTTCGATAAGGCCCATACCACTGCCAGCAGCTCCAGCTCGATGGTAGCGTAGCGAGACTCAGCATCGGTGAGGAAGCGAGAGCCACACTGTACGAGCCGGTACTTTCCTCCACCGTGATCCTGGAGAAGGGCGTAACCAACCCCGTACAGGCGCGAGGCGTCTGTCTGGAGGACGGTGGGGAGCGCTGGGTCGAAAGTAGCGAGGATAGGTGGACTTGACAGGGCCTCCTTCACCTTATGAAAGGCGAGGTCGTGGTCAGGGGTCCACGTGAACGTCCTCTTGGGGCTCATCAGGGGGCGGAGAGGCCCGGCAGCGGCGGAGACGTCAGGGGAAAATTCTGCCAGCTGGTTCACCAGGCCCATGAAAGACCTGAGATCCGTAAGGTTGGCAGGTTTCGCAAAGTCCGCTATGGCGCGAACTTTCTCCGGGTCCGCAGCAATGCCATCCCTTGAGAGTCGGTAGCCGCAGAAAGACACTGCAGGTGCGGCCAAGACGAACTTCTCGGCATTCAGAGTGATGCCGTGCGTCCTACACCTGGTCAGTACCTCGTCGATGCGGCGAAGATGCGTCAGGTAGTCCTCATCGTAAAGGAGGACGTCGTCCACTACCTTCACGCAGTTGGTCACGCCTTGAAGTGCCATGTCACCACGGAGACAGAAGGCGTCCCCCGTAGCAGCGAATCCCATAGGGCCACGGCAGTAGCGGAAGCGTCCGTAAGGCGTGATGAAAGTGGTCAGTGGCTGATCCTCCTTCTTCAGTGGGATCTGCCAGTAACCACAGAGGGCGTCCATCGTCGAGAAGTGCCGTACCTTCGGATCCACACTCCGTATAGCTGCAAAAGGTGTGGGTGAAGGGTGGGCGGGACGGGACACCTGGCTGTTAAGCTTAGACAAGTCGGTAGTAATCCGCACTCCACCGTTAGTCTTAGCCACAGCGACTAGAGGGTGGCACCAAGGGGATGGGTCGTCACCAACGGGTACGATGACACCCTGGACCACCATGGAATCCAGTTCCTTCTTGACTGAATCCCTGAAGGCGAGAGGAATCAACCGGGGAGTGTGTATGGCAAACGGCAGTGCATCTTCCCGCAGGTGTATCCTCATAGGCGGACCCGCCATAGCCTTCAGTGGCGCGGTCTGTAGGGCCTCCTTCGTCACCAGCACATCCGAGTATTCCTTCAGGAAGTAGGCCCTTGCGGCTGAAGGAGACGTCTCGCTGTGAAGAGGAAGCAGCCGTGACTTGGGTGGAGGCGGGGAGGGAGTGGACGCTGGTTCTGGGCAGTTCTGTGTGGCAGCGCCAGGCGCATCGCTCGTCGACTCACGCACCCTGCTGGCGGTGTAACGAGCAGCTGGGATCTGCTCGGGAAAGTCTCTGGGCACCACGCCTAACTCCTTGCAGTGCTCCCACGACAACAAGGGTGTAGCGAGAGTAGGCTGCACGTCGATCCATCCGTAACACGACCTGTCGCCGTAGGTGATCTCTGCCTGAAAGGAGCCCACAGCGTCCGGCATCTGGGAACCGTCCGCATTGTAGTACTGCAGCTGCGGTGGTGGTCCCAGGCCGCGTTTGGTGAGGCCCAGTTTCTGGAGGTGCTTCAACCCAATCACCGTAGTATCGGCGCCGGTGTCCGGTATCACTTCGATGTGACCCGACACATCACCGTGTGTGACGGCGACGCGGATAGTAGGGGAAGGGGTAGCCCTGGGGCGTGTGGTCGATTCCACCCTCCTGATGTGACTCCGCTGCTGCTTGGGGCTGCGTGGGCCATCTGGAGGGGGCTGCGTGCGAACCACCCCGAGGGAAGTGCGCTGCTGTCCTCCTCGTCTCGGGCTTTTGGGCTTGGGTTGGCGGCAGCACTTGTTGTAGTGTCCATAGCGACCGCAGGCCTGACACTTGTGGCCTCGTGCAGGGCACCTGTCTGTGTTAGACCAGTGGCCCTTACGGTCACATCCACGACACAGTGCGTCGGTGGCCGGGCAAGTCTTGGGGCTGTGCTGCTTTCCACAGCTGCCACAGGAAGCACTAGGCGGAGGCGTGGAAGAACGTGTGGCAGCCTTCGCGTTGTTGGCCGCCTTCTTATCATTCTTGTATTGTGAGATAGCTCTCACAGCAGGTGGGGCCCGTAAGGCAGAGGTGGCGGACTTGGTGGCCTCGTATGACCGACATTCAGTCACTACCACCTGGAGTGTGGAGGAAGCTTCCAGGGGGATGAGTCGCTGCATCAACTCTTCGTGCCTGACACCTGTCAAGATCCCGTGCTTGATCCAGGCTTCCTCACATTCCCGGCTGTGCGCCTTGCAGACGTCGATCTCCTCAGACAAACTCTTCAAGCGTACAAAAAAGTCGTCAAAGGATTCGTTCTCCGCCTGCTTGCAGCTGGTGAAGGCACGGCGACGCAAAGCCTCATTGTTCCGACCCTTAACATGCTCCTGTAAAAGGTCGAGCACATCCGTCACTGAAGAGGTAGAATCGGGAGGCACTTGCAACGTGTGCTCCAAAACTCTCTGGGTCTCCAGCGACAAACACATCCGCAGTTGGATGAGCTGTTTGTTTGGAGGCATGCTGTCAAGGTCCACCATCGTGGAGTAATCTGTCCAACGCCGCCTCCACTCACGAAAAAGCTGAAACGTGACGTCTGGTGAGAGGGCGGGTGGGGGTTGAACAGATGCCTTGGGAGCTGTTTGTTTGGAGGCAAGAGTACCTGGAGGACGCTGGTGTGGTGGAGGAGGGAGGACATTGGCGCCTTGAAGTGCGCTACCTGCGAGTGAGGGAGGGTGGGTTAGCGCCAGGGTCGCCAATAGTGCATCAAAATGCAACTTTTCCTCCTCTCTTCGTGTCTCCTCCCTCTGAAGTTCCATTTCTCTATGTCGCTCGTCCCGGTCGTCCATCCACCTCAGAATTGTGGCAATGTCCGTCACTGGAGGTGGAGGATGAGAGTCTGCGCCCGGTGGAGGAGAAGGTGGTGGGGAGTCGTGTCTCCCATCTTGACGTTGTCCCTTCTTACCTCCCATCTTTGTGTGTGCGTGGACTGCACTGTTTAATATATAAAGTGGCGCCTCAACAGCTCGAACCACATATATATGACATAAACAGCGCAGAAATCACGCATATGGTCCAGGTCCACTGTTCTGTCCGTGAGTGAGTGCGTGCGTGCGTGTGTGTGTGTGTGTGTGTGTCTGAGAGAGCGGAGGGAGCGTGGTCCGGCAAGACCGTCAGTGTCCCCCGGATGTCGCACGAGAAGGGTGTGCGCCTGCGTGCTCCGTGGGTACCACAAAAAACAGGCCAATGCTCAACTCTCAGCTCTAGACACACACTAATACACTGACACTAGCACTGCCACCGTCACTAAAACGGACTGTGACGGCCCAACACTGCACATCGCGGCGAAACAGCGCAACACAACACAACACACTATGAGTCGACGCGCATCACCGGCAGACGTAACTGTCGGCATTGTTCACACACTTTGTAAGTCCACAGATCCTAGACACTGCGCCATGATAGTTACTAGTGTTCCCTGAGGAATGTAGTGATGGGTAGGGAAACACTGAGTAACACTGAGTCCGTTTATTATGGATGAGAGAAATACAAGTGGTGACTCGCGTGTGCCATGCACGGCTCACACAGTCAGACTGGGGCTGCCTTGCCATATGGCAGCCTCGGGGCAATGTTGCCACATAACACGTGCAGTGTTGCCACGTGATTATATATGTAAATGCTACTCGGCACAGTAGCTTATGTACAGGGTTGCTACTCGGCACAGTAGCTTATGTACAGGGTTGCTACTCGGCACAGTAGCTTAGATACATAACCTACACACACACACTAGGACATTTTTCACGCTGTACTGCTCGAGGTTCCTTACTGCACACGGTTAAGCAATACTCAAACCGAATTAAATGAAGGAGACGAGCCAGGTGCAATGGCTAAACGAGGGAGGGCGTGGGTTTAAGTTAAGTAAGCTGCTGCCAGTATAACAAGTCAAAACTCATATAGAAGATATAGGTAGAATATTTAGTTGGAGGAATATAAAGTGAGGAAGGTTAGGTAGCATGGCCGGTTAGTTATTTAACTGTTAATTAATATACTTTTAGGAGAAATCTTCTAAACACCAATTCTAAGTACAGCTATTTATTATTCAACTCAATGGCATGGACACATTAATAGATCAATATATCGAAGTTACTAGAAACCGACACTCGGATGTAAACATGAAATGGATACACTTCCCACCATAAGTAACTCGCCCTTGGATCGCTCTGACAAAGACTCACGTGTGACCTGAGGGAGGCTCAGCAGGTGCTGCTGGACTATGTCCCCTATGGGAGACTATTTTAGCTGGAGACTCGGTTATGGGGAGGGAAATCTCCCTCTGGGGAGGTGCTGTCGGCTCCTTCCCTGTTACAATAATGATCCGAATCTGTATGTTTTTGGAGTAGTGCTGCAGGGCCTATATATTGGCGGTCACGAGGCGGAAGATGTCGTCTTAGTGTGTCTGGTCAGGTGACAGGTGTACTGGCTGGAGGGTAGCTTCTTGAGTAATACGGTCATGTCGCCGGGTTAAGCTAATCGCGTGGCAGTGAGAACCGGCACCTCTACTTGGGTCAGGTCTGGACAGCTGTGTTTGCCCAGGTGAGTGGTTAGGTCGGCGGGCGGTAATGCTTCCTAATTATTACCACTCGAGTGTGATCTGGCCAGGTGTAGTTTCTTGAGTAACATGGTCATAACGCCGGGTTAAACTCAGTTACCTTGTCCGTAACCTCTCCTGGGTCAGGTCTTACTGTCACTCAGTCTAGGGTGTGTCAACCTGCGTGGGTATCCACGTGGGCATCTACTTACTGTTATATGTGTTGTATTTCTCTGGAGTGTAAGCTAAAGTCTGATAAACAATATTACATGAAGGAGGTGCTGTGATGATGGTGTTGTGAAGGAGATGTTGTGATTAATGTGCTGTGATGGAGGTGTTGTGATGAAGTTGTTGTGATGAAGGTGTTGTGTTGGAGGTTTTGTGATGAAGGTGATGTGATGGGGTGTTGTGAAGGAGCTGTTGTGATGGAGGTGTTGTGATGAAGGTGTTGTGTTGGAGGTTTTGTAATGAAGGTGCTGTGATGGGGTGTTGTGAAGGAGATGTTGTGATGGTGGTGTTGTGATGAGCATAAGAACATAAGAATGGAGGAAACTGCAGTGGGCCTATTGGCCCATTCTGGGCAGTCCCGTTTACACCCAACCCCTATTGCTCATATGAGCATCCAACCTATGTTTGAAGCAATTCAGCGTATTCGAGTTAATGATGATATTTGGTAACTTGTTCCATTCATCCACTACTCTGTTTCCAAACCAGTGTTTACCTATTTCACGCCTAAATCTAAATTTGTCTAATTTAAAACCATTGTTACCAGTTCGCTCCTGGTTGGATAGTTTCAGTACCTTTGTAATGTCCCCTTTGTTTAGCCCTGCCTTCCACTTATACACCTCTATCAGGTCGCCCCTCGCTCTACGTCTCTCAAGGGAGTGCAAATTAAGATGCTTTAACCTGTCTCTATACTCAAGGTTCCTAATGCCCGGGATTAGTCTTGTCATTCTCCTCTGAATTCTTTCCAAGGATTCTATATCCATTCTGTAATACGGTGACCAGAACTGAACTGCGTAATCCAGGTGTGGTCTCACAAGAGCAAGATACAGTTTTAGGATGACCTCGCTAGTCTTGTAACTAACACTCCTTTGTATGAACCCAAGTACTTTATTAGCCTTGTTACGAGCAAAAACACATTGTTTACTTGGCTTAAGGTTCCTACTTATCATTACTCCTAAATCTCTCTCGCAGTCGGATTTCTCTATGGCATCGTTGTTCATCTGGTATCTGGTTTCCCTGTTTACATCTCCTATACTGAGTACTTTACATTTGTCCACGTTGAATTTCATCTGCCATTTTTCAGACCATTCGAAAAATTTGTTTAGATCTTCCTGTAGTTTTGCCGAGTCCTCGTCAGATTTAATAACACGTCCTATTTTAGTGTCATCAGCAAATTTACTTATGTTGCTGTCTATGCCGATATCTATGTCGTTTATGTATATAATAAATAATAATGGTCCAAGTACTGAGCCTTGGGGAACTCCACTTGTGACGTTGCTCCAATGGGACTTAGTGCCGTTAATGCTCACTCGCTGTTTCCTGTCCTGTAACCACGCCCTAATCCATTTAAGGATGTCACCATTGATGCCATGAGCTTCTACCTTTCTAATTAGTCTTTCGTGGGGGACTCTGTCGAAGGCTTTGCTAAAGTCGAGATATACCACATCATAATTGTGCCCCTCGTCCACCGATTCGAAAACTGATGAAAACAATGTTAATAGATTAGTTAGGCAAGAACGTCTGCTTGTGAAGCCATGCTGGGAATCATTGATCAATCGGTGCTTCTCCAGGTGATTTCGAATAGAGTTTGAAATGATTGCTTCCAGTAATTTGCCTACTATTGATGTTAGACTGATTGGGCGGCAGTTAGAGGATAGTGATCTATCCCCCTTCTTGAAAATCGGTATTACATTCGCTATCCTCCAGGATTCTGGTACTACACCTGTTTTAATGACATGTTAAACAACTTTGCTAAGGGCATACTAAGCTCTTCCTTACATTCCTTTAATACTCTGGCAAATATCTCATCGGGACCAGGTGACTTATTAGGCTTTAGTTTGTCTATTTGCTTACTAACATCGTTACTAGTCACTACTATCTCACTTAATTTGTTTTCTTCACTATCTCTGAATAGAGTCGGTTCCTCGGGTATCATGTTTAAATTTTCGGTGGTGAAAACTGTTGAAAATATTTATTCAAATTATTGCTCATTTCTCCGTCGTTATCAGTGAGCTCGCCGAAGTCTGACCGTATTGGTCCAATCTTTTCTCGTGTTTTAGTTTGATACATTTGGTAGAATCCTTTGGGGTTTGTCTTCGACTCCCTTGCTATCCTTACCTCATTATTCCTCTTTGCTTTCCTTATCTCGGTTTTAACCCTACTCGCCAATACCCTATAATAGTCCCGGAGGTGAATTTCGCCACGATTTATCCTTCTACCTATAGCCTTCCTTTGGCCAATGATGTTCTTTAAATAATTATTTATCCATTTAGGGTCATTGTTGTCTGATCTGAGTTTTTTGTATGGTATGTTCTGCCTTTGTGCATTAAGTAACTCACTATTTAACTTTTCGTGGAACTCGGCAATCTCAGATCTCGTTATCAGGTCAGTGTCATCTGTCAGGTTCACAGCCAAGCGCGACACCCCCTCTCTCAGCTGCCTCTTTAAACTGTCAAAGTTTGCTCTTCTGAAATCTGGTACTTTAGTGGAATTTTCCTTACGTCTGCCCTGAAAATCTAACTGGAATCGAATTTCTTTGTGATCGCTGTTTGCAAGTTCGTTCCCTACCTCGACATTGCTAATTAGGTTTTTTCTGTTCGACAGAACTAAGTCCAGTATATTATTACCCCGTGTGGGTTCGGTTATGAAGGTGTTGTGTTGGAGGTTTTGTGATGAAGGTGCTGTGATGGGGGTGCTGTGAAGGAGGTTTTGTGATGAAGGTGTTGTGAAGGAGATGTTGTGATGGAGGTGTTGTGATGGTGTTGTGATGAAGGTG
Source organism: Homarus americanus (assembly GCF_018991925.1). Taxonomy (NCBI): domain Eukaryota; kingdom Metazoa; phylum Arthropoda; class Malacostraca; order Decapoda; family Nephropidae; genus Homarus; species Homarus americanus. The sequence continues at coordinate 10,015,407 of NW_024737068.1, forward strand.
TTGTGTTGGAGCTGTTGTGATGGAGGTGTTGTGATGAAAGTGTTGTTGTGAAGGTGTTATGTTGTAGATATTGTGATAGAGGTGTCGTGATGGAGGTGTTAGATGGTGGTGTTGTGTTGGAGATATTGTGGTGGGGGTGTTGTGATGAATGTGTTGTGATGAAGGTGTTGCATTGGAGCTGTTGTGATGGAAGTGTTGTGATTAAAGTGTTGTTATGAAGGTGTTATGTTGTAGATATTGTGATGGAGGTGTTGTGATGGAGGTGTTGGGAATGAGGTGTTGTGATTGAGGTGTTGTGATGAAGGTGTTGTGATGAAGGTGTTGTGATGGAGGTGTTGTGATGAAGGTGTTGTGTTGGAGATATTGTGGTGGGGGTGTTGTGATGAATGTGTTGTGATGAAGGTTTTGTGATGAAGGTGTTGTGTTGGAGGTGTTGTGATGAATGTGTTGTGATGAAGGTGTTGCATTGGAGCTGTTGTGATGGAGGTGTTGTGACGAAAGTGTTGTTATGAAGGTGTTGTGATGGAGGTGTTGTGATGGAGGTGTTGTGTTGGAGATATTGTGGTGGGGGTGTTGTGATGAATGTGTTGTGATGAAGGTTTTGTGATGAAGGTGTTGTGTTGAAGGTGTTGTGATGAATGTGTTGTGATGAAGGTGTTGCATTGGAGCTGTTGTGATGGAGGTGTTGTGATGAATGTGTTGTGATGAAGGTGTTATGTTGTAGATATTGTGATGGAGGTGTTGTGATGGAGGTGTTGTGAATGAGGTGTTGTGATGAAGGTGTTGTGTTGGAGATATTGTGGTGGGGGTGTTGTGATGAATGTGTTGTGATGAAGGTGTTGTGATGAAGGTGTTGTGTTGGAGGTGTTGTGATGGAGGTGTTATGATGGTGGTGTTGCTATGGAGATGTTGTGTTGGAGCTGTTGTGATGGAGGTGTTGTGATGTAAGTGTTGTTATGAAGGTGTTATGTTGTAGATATTGTGATGGAGGTGTTGTGATGGAGGTGTTGTGTTGGAGATATTGTGGTGGGGGTGTTGTGATGAATGTGTTGTGATGAAGGTGTTGTGTTGGAGATATTGTGATGGAAGTGTTGTGATGGAGGCGTTGTGTTGGAGATATTGTGATGGAGGTGGTATGATAAAGGTGTTGTGTTGAAGGTGTTGAGATGGAGGTGTTATGATAATGAAGTTGTGATGGAGATGTTGTGCATTAGGTGTTGGGATGAAAGTGTTGTAATGGAGGTGTTGTGATGAAGGTTTTGTCATGGAGGTGTTGTCATTGAGGTGTTGTGATGGAGGTGTTGTGATGAAGGTGTTGTGTTGGAGATATTGTAATGAAAGTGTTGTAATGGAGGTGTTGTGATGGAAGTGTAGAGTATGACTATGTTGGAGACTCGAGAAGTGTGTCGGTGTGAACACCTGTGCTAGCATTAACACTTGTCCCTCGACACACACACATGTGACCCACTAACTCTAACCTGCACAGTTGTATTCCTTTACTGCATAGATCATCACTAACATGATGATCCGTTGTAGATGTTCTTGGTGTTTGTACTATTATAATGTAGGTTGTGATGAAGGTGTTGTGATGAAGGTGTTGTGATGAAAGTGTTGTATTGGAGATACTGTGATGGAGGTGCTGTGCTGGAGGTGTTATGAATAAGGTGTTGTGATGAAGGTGTTGTGATGGAGGTGTTGTGTTGAAGGTGTTGTTATGAAGTTGTTATGTTGTAGATATTGTGATGGAGGTGTTGTGATGAAGGTGTTGTGTTGGAGATATTGTGATGTAGGTGTTGTGATGGAAGTGTTGTGATGGAGGTGTTATGAATGAGGTGTTGTGATGGAGATGTTGTGATGAAGGTGCTGTGATTTGTGTTGAGATTTAGGTGTTGTGATGAAGTTGTTATGAATGAGGTGTTGTGATGGAGGTGTTGTGATGGAGGTGTTGTGATGGAGGTGTTGTGATGGAGGTGTTATGAATGATGTGTTGTGATGAAGGTGTTGTGTTGGAGATATTGTGATCGCGGTGCTGCGATGGAGGTGTTGTGATGAAGGTGTTGTGAATGAGGTGCTGTGATGAGGTGTTGTGATGAACTTGTGATGGAGGTGTTGTTATGAAGGTGTTATGTTGTAGATATTTGATGGAGTTGCTGTGATGGGTGTGTTGTGAATGAGGTGTTGTGATTGAGGTGTTGTGATGAAGGTGTTGTGATTGAGGTGTTGTGATGAAGGTGTTGTGATGGAGGTGTTGTGATGAAGGTGTTGTTATGAAGGTGTTGTGTTGGAAATACTGTGGTGGAGGTGTTGTGATGGAGGTGCTGTGATGAAGGTGTTGTGTTGGATATATTGTGATGGAGGTGTTGTGTTGGAGATAGTGTGATGGAGGTGTTGTGATGAAGGTGTTGTGATGGAGGTGTTTTGAATGAGGTGTTGTGATAAAGGTGCTTTGATGAAGGTGTTGTGTTGGAGATATTGGTGGGGTGTTGTTATGGAGGTGCTGTGATGAAGGTGTTGTGTTTGAGATATTGTGTTGGAGGTGTTGTGAATGAGGTGTTGTGATTGAGGTGTTGTGATGAAGGTGTTGTGATGAAAGTGTTGTGATGGAGGTGTTGTGATGAAGGTGTTGTGATGGAGGTGTTGTGATGGAGGTGTTGTGATGAAGGTGTTGTGTTGGAGATATTGTGGTGGGAGTGTTGTGATGAATCTGTTGTGATGAAGGTGTTGTGATGAAGGTGTTGTGTTGGAGGTGTTGTGATGAAGGCGTTATGTTGTAGATATTGTGATGGAGGTGTTGTGATGGAGGTGTTGTGAATGAGGTGTTGTGATTGAGGTGTTGTGATGAAGGTGTTGTGTTGGAGATAATGTGATGGAGGTGTTGTGATGGAGGCGTTGTGTTGGAGATTTTGTGATGGAGGTGGTATGATAAAGGTGTTTTTTGGAGGTGTTGTGATGGAGGTGTTGAGATGGAGGTGTTGTGATGGAGGTGTTGTGATGAAGGTGTTGTGTTGGAGATATTGTAATGAAGGTGTTGTAATGGAGGTGTTGTGATGGAAGTTTAGAGTATAACTATGTTGGAGACTCGACAAGTGTGTCGGTGTGAACACCTGTGCTAGCATTAACACTTGTCCCTCCACACACACACATGTGACCCACTAACTCTAACCTGCACAGTTGTATTCCTTTACTGCGTAGATCATCACAAACATGATGATCCGTTGTAGATGTTTTTGGTGTTTGTACTATTATACTGTAGGTTATATGATTAGAAAAAATAAACGATTCCTATTGCATCATTAATGATGTAAGAGTGTCTTAAAGGTATTCTAGCTAGAGATCAGATGACCATCTCAAGATAACAACTTTCTAATAGTTCATAGTGTGTAGTCGGGGGTAGGCAGAGACGATGGAGCATGTGGGCAGTCTGGTTATTCGTTGGGTTGGACTGTGGAGGGTAAGAGGAAGCAGGTAACGAAGTGTGAAGTATCAGAAAAACCTCCAGATGAGACATCAGTTTACGAGGGAGTGCCACGGGGGTTGAGAAGGTCCAGTGAGACTTTAAAGAAGTTGTCAGGCGAGGAGTAGCTGGAGGCACCACTCACAGGCAGCTCAGCAAAATGTTATTTTGACCACTTGATAATCAGGAGACTCTCACTTGCTTTGAAGACAAGACAGGAAGTAAGAAGGTATGTCATAAGTTAACAGAGAGATGAAAGCGAGATGGATATTAGAGAAAGTGACTGTGTAGTAAAAGTAACACAAGATAAAGAATAATAAAAATTAATTGACATTAAACAATGAATTACTGAAGATAATTACAAAACTGTATCTTTATATTAGATCTGCAGCAGTAGTGATATATCTCAATACGATTTCTTATCCTGAATCCGTTTGTTAGTGTGTGTGTGTAATGACATTAGCTCTTCACTCGGAAAAGATTTAAAATAATGACAAGAGAGAGAAACAAAATTAGTCAAAATGAAATATCGTTATGCAGAATTATAAGCACAAGGTAAAGTTTCCTTGTGAAATAAAGATTGAAAAAATATCATGTGAAAATAAGATCACTAAAAATGTCATCTTGTTTTAGTTTTATCCTGATGTCGTCCAATCACCCACCTATAGCATCCACCTACCTCCACCACCCACCTATAACATCCATCTACCTCTATCATCCAACTACCTCCATCACCCACTTATAAGACCCACCTACCTCCATCACCCACCTCCCTCTATCACCCACCTATAACACACATCTACCTCCATCACCCACCTATAGCACCCGACTATCTCTATCACCCACCTATAACACCCACCTACCTTCATCACCCACCTATAACACCCATCTACCTCCATCACCCACCTATAACACCCGACTATCTCTGTCACTCACCTATAATACCTACCTCTATCACCCACCTTTAACACCCATCTACCTCCATCACCCACCTCTATCACCCACCTACCTCTATCACCCACCTACCTCTATCACCCACCTACCTCTATCACCCACCTACCTCCATCACCCGCCTACCTCCATCACCAACCTATAACACCCACCTGTGACACCCGCCCACCTCAATCATCCACATATAACACCCACCTACCTCCATCACCTACCTATAACACCCTCCTACCTCTATCACCCACTTACCTCCATCGCCCACCTACCTACGTCACCCATCTACCTCTATCTCCCACGTATTATACCCACCTACCTCCATCACCCACTTACCTCTATCACCCACCTATAACACCCATTTAGCTCCATCACCCACCTACTTCCATCACCCACCTATAACACCCACTTAGCTCCATCACCCACCTATAAAACCCATCTATCACTATCACCCACCTATAACACCCACCTACCTCCATCACCCACCTATAACACCCACCTACCTCCATTACCCACCACTTACCTGCGTCACCTACGGCACCTACTTAACGACTCTTCAGACAAAAAGGTCAGGCTCCCAGGCTACTGAAGGTGGTGCCGCCTACAAGTTTTTACAGTAGTGGTCACGACTTCCCAGTGATGATCGCCCTGATGGTGACTGCGTATGGCCGTCACCCGAGGCACTTGTTTATTTTTATACAGAGCTGAGCTGTCACTACCACACCACCGTACAGTAGACGGGCTTGACGCCACCCGGACCCCAGTCATATATATATATATATATATATATATATATATATATATATATATATATATATATATATATATATATATATATATATATATATATATATATATATATATATATATATATATATATATATATATATATATATATATATATATATATATATATATATATATATATATATATATATATATATATATATATATATATATATATATCATGTAAATCCACAATGAAAACGTGGATAAGATAAATCTTGATAAAATCACACGGGAAAATGGAAACAACGGATCACCTTGCTTTCGTCTTTATTCAAGACATCTTCAGAAACCGTTGTTTCCATTTCCCATGTGTATCAATATATATATATATATATATATATATATAATATATATATATATATATATATATGTATATGCAAGTAAATCACTGTAGGTGCGCGTGATCTAGGTATATGCTGATAACCACAAGGAAAGAAGAAAACACGAAGTTCCCAAGCGCTTTCGTGTAATTCACATCTTCAGGGGTGAGTACAGACTAGCTCTGTACTCACCCTGGCTATAACATTTATATATATATATATATATATATATATATATATATATATATATATATATATATATATATATATATATATATATATATATATATATATATAGATTTCATTAGCCCAATAAAGCACCCGGACTTCTACACATAATCAACAGTCATGGACTCGTGGGCCGTGGGTTCGAATCCTGGCGGGGTGAGGTGTCGATTATATATATATACACACACACTAGCGGAATCGCTCTTTCGCTAGGCCTCGGTAGGACGCCACCCTCCGGGAGGCTCCACATTGTCTCACTGTAGTGCACTAAGGTAGACCACATTTTTGGTTTTGCCATAAGCAGCAAGTATGTACAGATTTTTGCCAGTTCCCACTCTGGAGCATCCAACATAGAAGTGTCCATGAGAGAAGCAAGGAAACACCAGGTTTAGGCCAACCATCTTTAGGGACTGTCCCTGGCTTTTGTAGATGGTCATGGCAAAGCTCACTTTAACCGGGAACTGAAGTCGCTTGAACTCAAATGGCAGGTCAGTGGTGATGAGAGGTATCCTTGGTATAAACACGTCCTCTCCTTTAGCTTTTCCTGTCAGTATTGTAGCTTCCAGTACATGCGGCACCATGTTCTTCACCACTAGTCTTGTGCCCTTGCAGAGGATTGGTGGTTCAAGATTTCTTAAGAGCATTATAGGAGATCCAATCTTGAGAGTGAGGTGGTGAGGAGGTATTCCAGCTGGCTCCAAAGAATTAAGGAATTCTGCAGGGTACTGGACTACTTGGTCCTGGTCAATTACTGCATCAACAGATTTGAATGAGGTCTCACTGCCAGAATTGCACGTTCACGCAGCCACTTGTGATCCTTGTAGTGGTGGATAATGTTTGGGTAGACCATGTTAGTGAGCTCAGTTGAGGACTTTACAACATTTCCACATCCTTGAGGAATGATTATTTGTCTTTCTGAATCAACAGGGAAAGTTCCATTCCCAATCTGTAGTAGAAGGTTTGCAAACCGTTCAGCATCCTGATCTCCTTGTAGATGTACTCTCATGTTTGTGGATAGGGTGAGTGTCTGAACACTTCTCCAAAGGTATGATGCCTTGAGGCACGCATTCAGTTCATCAGCTGGAGTGCTTCGATGAATGACAGGTAGGGTCTGGCGAAAGACTCCAGCAATGACCATTGTAATAAGAACATAAGAACATAAGAATGGAGGAAACTGCAGCGGGCCTATTGGCCCATACTGGGCAGTCCCGTTTACACCCAACCCCTATTGCTCATATGAGCATCCAACCTATATTTGAAGCAATTCAGCGTATTCGAGTTAATGATGATATTTGGTAACTTGTTCCATTCATCCACTACTCTGTTTCCAAACCAGTGTTTACCTATTTCACGCCTAAATCTAAATTTGTCTAATTAAAGCCATTGTTACGAGTTCGCTCCTGGTTGGATAGTTTGAGTAATGCCACCCATGAGATGGTCATTTTCTCGTATGTCTTGCAAGGTCCTGTCCAATGCTTCAAACGCTAACTTGTGAGACATAGTGCATTCATCCCAGACTATGAGGCTGCATTTTTCTAAGAGTTTTGCCGTTGCCGATCCTTTTTTGATGTTGCACACTGGATTCTCATTGTGAGCGAGGTTGAGAGGCAGTTTAAAAGTTGAGTGTGCAGTACGTCCTCCTTCTAGTAGTGTTGCAGCAATGCCTGAGGATGCCACAGCAAGTGCAATTTTCCCCTGATGACGTACTTTGGCCAACAGAAGGTTGACAGGAATGTTTTTCCTGTCCCGCCACGTGCATAGAGAAAGATCATACCTCCCTGCTCCGCTTGTATCGCTTGCAAGATCTGTTCATAAGCATTTGCTTGATCAGGCACCAGATGAGGCTCATTTTCTTCAAGAAAATTCACCAGAACTTCGTCTTATTGGCGACCTGGGGTGCAATGGTAAGCATGCTCGCCTCGCCAGCAAGCGAACCCGGGTTTGATCCCAGAGAAAGGCGAACAAACAGACAGACAGACTTCTTTGTTTTATATATATATATATATATATATAATTTCATGTAAATCCACAATGAAAACGTGGATAAGATAAATCTTGATAAAATCACACGGGAAAATGGAAACAACGGGGAGATAGGAAGCTGGATAAGGTTGTGAGCTAAGTTCCAAATTATGTAAATTTATCAGATTTTTTTTTGTTTAAAGAAAATGAAAGTAATGTTTGAGGAATGCGAGTTAAGTGATATAAAATGTTGGGTATGCAGATGACACTACTCCTCTCACTGGTAATGAAGAGCCATTGAAACAAACTGGTCAACAGATTGAAGGATACAGACGAAAAAAATGAACAAGTATTTTTTCAAGTACAGCCAACACATGGACGGGCGGCTATTTGGGAGGAGAAAGAAAGAAAGAAAGAAGTCACACCACGTTCATGAAAGATTCACTCACAGGAAGGTGAAACAATGGGGTCCAATGATGAGAGATGAGAAGAGAGACTGCGGAAGACCGTGGGTGTGGCTGTGAATCGAAAGCCAGCGCAGGAGGAGGTGATGCAGTGCCCGAGGTCAAGTGTGACTAGAGTGATACCATCAGATTGTAAAGTTTAAAACTTTTTTCCAAATTGAAAATAAATCCTGAAATAAAAATCATGGTAAGCAACAGGACACTTAAACTGGTGATAATATTGTGGAGTTAAGAAATAACATTAGTTGTGGTGGTGAATGTGAAAGACACATTAAAACAAGAAGAGGACAAACAAAGAAGCTAATGATGACCTTAGAGATCTGTTTAAAAGGAACTTAATTTAGTTGAAGAAATAGTATGCTGAAATGCTAATTATTGTTAGTACTATACAGTATAAACTGTACGCATCAGAAGGTGGAAATTCAGAAATATGGTTATAGGAGGATGTTAAACATAATTATGACAGGGATTAAATTAATACTGGTTCCCCGGTGCAGCGGTCTTGGGGCTTACCCATTTTGTTTAGAGAAGGTTAGGTCCGGTCGGGACCACAAGAATTATTTATGCAGATAAATACTAACTTATGATCACCGTGAGACCTAACGTTACCAAATCCAATCTAGCCAAACTGGGGGAAGTCTCAGACGCTACACCGGAGAGATATAAAATATAGGAAAATGGCAAAAATAACCCTAAAACGTGTGGGATGGTAGCCCGTGGTCGCCTACCTTCTTCACACCTGAGGATGCTACAGTGACTGAGTGATTGTGAATGTGTGAGAAAGAGCGAGAGAGACACTGATCATTACAAAACAGGAATGACCAATAATTTGTCAAAGTTATTTTAGCGTGGGCAACAATTGTGCACCCGGTATTGACGTGCGAACGGGTGGGGAAGTGGTAAAAAAGAGTTCTCAGTAAGTCAGTCAAGAAAGACGATCATATGACTTCCCTAAACGCAGTCGATAAGAAACAGTGTGGGAGCATGACGGTGCACGGGCCATGATCGATGCTGAATGATAGAGAGATGGCAGGCTATGGGAGAAGCCGTCACATAAGTTACTTTGAACTCCACTCACCTGCCGCTCATTGTTTACCTTCCCCAACCTTAATCACACTCAAGCTAACATTATCTAAACTAACTGAAACTAATTAAGTGTCGTTTAACACAACTTCACCTAATCTCAATATGATCTATCTTAACCCAATCTACGATTAGTTCGCAAATCATCAGTCAGAATATTGTGGGTCCACACTCACGTAAAACTGTAACGCTTCACTCAAACTCAATAAACTCTCTACTAGGCAGTGTGTGGGCGACTGAGTGAAAGAGGCAAAAAAAAAAAACCCTGGATCATTAATAATTACTGCATTACGGCTGAAGTAGTCTTTAATGACATATTGACGTCATGAGTCATGGGTGATCTTCCAGTCATTCATAATTAATCTGTGTGTTGGTTCATACTGCGTTCACAACCTTAATGTGGGGTTTATTCTGAGGCGGTAATGTTGCGTCTTGGGGTATGGAGACCACGGGCGGTGTCTTGGGGTATGGAGAACACGGGCGGTGTCTTGGGGTATGGAGAACACGGGCGATGTCTTGCTGTATGGAGACCACGGGCGGTGTCTCGGGGTATGGAGACCACGGGCGGTGTCTCGGGGCATGGAGAACACGGGCGGTGTCTTGGGGTACGGAAACCACGGGTGGTGTCTTGGGGTATGGAGACCACTGGCCAGCATGCTAGGAGAGAATATTTGGGAACGTAAGTGACGTTGTAACATGAAGTTTAATTATAAACAGGAAGAAGACAACGGCATCAGAGGGTAACTTGGCTGCACTGACCTCGACGATGAAAACGACAGCAATGGGAATTCACCTTTTTGTGAACTTCCCCAGCGTGTGAGTGGAATGAAGTGGCGTCGGAGAGGTGTTGAGGCCTTCTATGCTGCCTCTTGGTGCTTACCATGACCTTGACCAGGTATCAAGAGTTTCTCTTTTAACGGGAATTCCATGAACTGCACTTTGTTAGTAACCTGACCAACATTCCTAAGTCACTTGCTCTGCTGAGTGTAGGTCATCATGATCGAGAAGGCAAGTGAGAAATACCTACTTGTCCTATCATATAAAACACAGAGCTGTTGAATATTAAGATTCACCTCTGCCATTTGAGTCCTTTCATAACAAACGTGGCAGATCGAGTAACATCGTAACTTATCGCATATCGTTCACTTATCCGCTACTTTCACCCAACACCATTTTCTCTTACCAAGAACAGTTGATAATGCTTCACAATGCGAGACATGGGTGTTATACCACCAGGCACCCACCGCTGTGTGTTGCAGTGTGTGTCGATGGGTTCCGCTTTTGCTCAACCAGTTTTTGTGGAGTGTTTGTTGTTGTGCAGGAGGTGGAGGAGGAGGAAGAGGAGGGGGAGGGGGAGGAGGACTGTAAAATAGAAAGGCGAGGGCTATAAGTGGTCCTGACTGCGGACAATATAAATTATTGAATGAAGTGATGAGAAGTAACAATAAGAAATACCCAATAATGATAAAAAACGACTCGGTATCATCAAGTGATATTTTAAAGTGGATTCCTAATATTCTGTACTACAACTTTTCTGAGAATGTTCTCCTTACGTCCCCTTCAACTCAACAGCAGTTTGTTAATAGTTGAGCTTTTGCAGTTGCCTTCCCTTCCAATTGTTTACCTGACAGGAAAGAACTTTAATTAAGGAAATGAATCTTTTATTGGGTATTATTGCGTTTACACACCGTTCATTCCTATCACTAATCTATTATCATATTCGAATAAGACGTCTAATTATAAGATAATTTTCATCTATTACACTTCCGGGGGAAATGTATAATAACGGAGATAGCTAATCCAAAATTTTCTCTATTTTCTTCCATTAATCTTCCGCCATTATCATCTGCCTCTCCACCAACACTGCGTGTCTCTTGCGTCTCCTTCATAAATAATCACGCGCATGCGTTCCCGTACACGTCACGCGGCCAATCAAAAGCGTTTTTTGTTTTTGAAACCAATTAAAATGATTTTGGGTTTAATTCGCGGTATATTTGGCCCAATCAAATTCGAGTTTTACTTTGGGTTTCTCATATTTCGAAATTCAAGTTCAGTAACTTCAGTTCCGACCATGGCAGTCTGCGATGGGTGTCACTTCAATCATATGGAGCTGATTGCGAGTTTTTGGGAAAAAGACGAAGAAACTGTAGCATTTTTTCGATCGCATGGTGTTCTTCCAACCTCAGTAAAGTGTACTAAGAGCAAGACTGAATGTAAATATCGCAAAGACCAACATATGTGGCATTGTGTAAGAATCTCAGAATCCAACGACGAACAAGAACCAGGCCAATAAGGTAAGAAATAGGTGATTCCATCATATGGTGAGAGTCAGTTAGGTTAGGTTAGGTTAGGTTTGGTTTTTGTTTTTCTAGTGTTTTTTGGGTGTATTTTGCCATTATTTTTTTTTTCGGAAAACGTCCAACGAAAAAAAAAATCGAAGAAATCCCGCTAATTTCCCCCCGAAATGAAGGTCATATTCGGTCTAAACACACACAAATACACTAGAAAAATATATTTTTGACTTTCTAACAGAATGGTGTGACAAAGCAAATTTACCTTTTATTGTTTGGTTAATCACTCGTTACCTAGGCGCCTTTTCACTCTCACGCTCAGTTAAGAAGTGACTGGCTTTCTCCTTCTCACCAGTATTAGTAGGAAGAATATGATGGGAAAACATTTAATAACGTTGTGTTGCAGTCGTGCATTCATACGTTGCAATTTCTTCCGGTGTAGCCTGTATTCTCGCTCTGACCCCCCCATCATCTTCAGTCCCCGTTGTGAGTGTGCCTATTTCTTCAGTCCTCTTGTGTTTGTATACTTTTGTTGAGTAAAGATTCACGTTAGTTGTCTTCGATGTTGTACCTTTTGTGCGTATTAAGTTAATTTTTTATGTGGATTTCTCTATTGGGGGCTATAGAGTATATTCGGTAAGCAATGTGTACTTCTTTGGTTCAAGGTTTTAATGATCCCATTTGCATGCATCTTGTCAGTAAAACCAGATAGTTCTATCTCTTATAAATTTTAATTGTTGCTAAATTAGTATGATTCCTAACCTTGTTATGTGTTTAGTGGAGATATGTACTAACCCCTTGTGTACGGGCTGCCCTCTGAGCTGAATAAAATCCTCTGACGTTAGTCAAATAAAATATTAAAAGTGGCGTCCCCATAGTGAAGGGGTTAATGACCTTAGTTGTTGAAGCGCAGTAAAAACATTATAAAGTTAACGTCAGTAACCTATTGTCTCAATACAATCAGAGTACCGTCCTTATACCTGAGGGTTGGCGACCACAGACCTCCCCTCTATACCTACTCGGGCTGTTATTACCAATCCTCCAAGGTTTTGTATCTCTCTGAGGAACCATTTTTTAATTTAATTCATCCATCCCAGTCTCTGCCTTCTCCTATCCTCAACTTTGCCCTTTAATATTTCTGTTATTATCCCCTAATCCCTTATTGTATAGCCAAATTATCTAATTTTTCTTTTTCTTGACGTTCTTGTTAATCTTAGTACTTCTTCATTTGTTTTCCTGTCAGTGTAGCTTATTCTTATCATTTGTATATAACACCAAATTTCAAATGCTTCTAACCTCTTTCTGGTGTCTGCTGAAAGTGTCCACACTTCTGACCTATATATCCGTCCTTGCCTTATAAAAGCCTTTCAGTACAGTGCTTCACCCTCAATGAGTAGTAGTTGGTTGGTGGACCTTGTGGTCAGGTCCTGGGCGTGAGATGCTCTATAAGCCACCACTTCTGACCCCAGTGTATTGTCTTCAGGGGTGTGAAGGAATGTTTGGCTCTGTTCTTCCCGCTGCTCACCGTGTGTAAGGATGGATTTATTCACCAACTGCCCAGAAAAACATGAAACTTCCCCTCTCCTAATGGTTAGGCACAGGTTGTGTGTCGTCTGCCTAAGCTATCTGACTATCTGTTCTTTGTCTTGCAACAAGATTCCTTCCCAAGAATTGTACTCTTAAGTGCTTATTTTTTTCCTAAACATTGTTATGATAATTACAAATTGAATTTGTTCTTTAATTAATATTTTTATTGAAAGCTGTTGGTAGTGCTCAGTATATTTTAACAAATCTTAGGCTGGAGATGACCGCCACAAATATTGTTTTACCATCTTGTAGGATTTATGAAGCTTTAATTATAATATTAAATATTATCATAGTCCGTGTCGCTTCTGGACCTTCACCATTATTCTAATCAGTCTTATTTTCTCAAATTTTTCTCTATCCATCAACATTATTTTATTACCTTACTTTCATTAATAACGTTTTTATTTCCCGCCTGGCAACCTGTCATATTGATACTTCTTGCTCATGCCAACAACAAAAAATGTGATATGTACAATATTAAGATTTAATGTGCCGTATCGCGATAGATCGCCAGAATACAATGTGAATATATCACTGTAAAATATTTGTGATATATCACGTGAGGGATAAAGAGCAAGGCTGAGACGTGATAAATAATAACGTCAGACCCTTATTGTGTCTTACGTTTAAACGGCTTTAGCATCTGAAATATCATTCACTATTAAAACTAATGTATGTATTATACGTGAGAGTCCAAAGACAAAAACAGAAAACCTTACTGTATTGTAATTTAGTAACAAAGGTGGGTATTGGTTAATGCAAAAACAGATGAAAGCGAGCGTGTTAGAGTCCCCCTGGTGTGTCAGTAACCACCAACACCACCCCACCACCGTAAACCTGCACCGTCACAGTGAGCAGCCCGACTTACAGTATACGCTCTCTTATCCACTTTCTCACTTTCTAGTCTCCATCTTCTCGCTATTCACTCTCTCAGTTTCCCTGTATGTTCAGTAGTTGTCATGTAAGCTATGACATAAAGAGGACGACTAATTATGTCGGTATATGTATAGAGAACAACAACAGCCTGTCATTGTACTCTTGGCTTTTCCTGTTTATCGTTCGCTGGAACAACAAAGCTGTCAATTCAGGATGCTACTATAGCGTGCGGTCTACAAAGATATCTTTAGTCTAACCTAACCTAACTTAACCTAACGTAACCTAACCTAACCAAAATATCTTGTTGACCGCATGTTATAGTCGCACCCAATATAGTTTTTTTTATATGTATTTCTGTGTTGTAGAAATAGGAGAGTGGGGGAGAGGTTGTGTCCCACGGTCATGCTTGAAGATAAAAATCAGCAACCTACATTATCAGCGGCATCCATACCAACTCTTCAGCGAAATGGGGATGGCGTCACTCGTGTTGGTTATGAATTGCAGTAACCTGAAAGTATAAAGCATTGAAACATTAAAGTAACCTTCTTCTTCTTCATATTATTATTATTATTATTATTATTATTATTATTATTATTATTATTATTATTATTATTATTATTATTATTATTATTATTATTATTATTATTTTTATTATTATTATTATTAGAGAAGAAAGTTACAGGTTATTGAATAACCTGTTTAAGTCATTATTCAAGATGATTTCCCCATCAACCATCCCCAACAAAAAATAACCACGTAATTCTCGTTAACAATTTTCACTGTGACTAGTCTGGGCGCGCGTGTTCTTCAGGAGGTGGAGCTGGTGTTGTGCATGGGCCGCTCAGTGACGCGGATCTCTGCTGCAGATGAGCGAGTCACCCGTTTTATAGACTCGGTGACAACCTTAACTATCTGAGAATTATGCTAGTCACCAAAGACGGACAGGGAGCACCTCTCTTATATCAACACACACTGCCAAATACGTAATGTCGGCTGCTATTACCAGTCCCACGTTTCACACACACGCTCTCAGGCCAAACTCTGACTCCACGCTGCTTTTGAAATGTCTCGTCTTTCACTTCTGTGCTAAGCCAACCTTCTTGGGTCTCCTCCAAACTGCTCTATATCATCTACCTAAAAACTTCCAGATCTTTTTTTGGTCTTCTACAATATCGCTTCGCCTCAAACTTTCCCTGTAGTGCTTTCTCTGATATCCTGTATACTCGCCAATCACCCCCCATAGTCTGTTTACGTTTTGATAGCTTCAGTATTAAGGGATGCTTTATTATTTCTCACCGAATTTTCGTTGTCTTCTTTTCGGTTCAACATTGGTCCATTTATCTTCCTCAAAATATATTCTCAGATCCAAGCAGTTTTTGTTTCAACCTCTTTCTGAGTCCAAAACTTTGTAAACAATAACACCACTGGTTTACTGTTTTTAGTCTGTACTAACATCTGCTAACAGCTGTAATTTTTGTCGTAACCTTCACTTCTGTTTGGTTTTTATTAGTTTCCCATACACAATGCTGGACCTGTGTACTGTACATTACTGTACATCGCCTTGAAGCTTCCATAATATTTTATTCGTTATTCAATTGTAGCGCTTTCTCAGATGACACAGACCAGGTGCAAGGGTAGGGTAAGTAATGTCGCCATTCATGACCAGAATGTCAGGAATGGGACAGTAGGATGTCAAAACAAGGGAACTGGAAAGTAGGTAAAGATTGATTGACAATGATGTTAATGAGTCAGCTGCTGTTTGCAGGTACTAGGCGTGCGATTCTGAAAAAAAAAATGCATGTCAGGGAATAAATCTAGATGAGTGTGTTATATATTTATTTATTTGTTATAATTATTTATATTTTCAAAATGAATTTTGTTATTATAAATACAACACAGTTCGTTATTTTTTATAACTTAATCATGTCTACGATTGAGCAGTGGCAGGAAGTTGTCTGGTAAGGTTATTACTGCTGATTGTTCACTAAATCGAGGAGGTGAAATGCCTCCACGCCACACCCAGCCAGCCCATAAATGTCAGCACCTGGGAGTGTACAACTGTACATGACTTACGTGTACAGTTGCTAACTATTCATCAGTAAAGTAGGACCTAATTCTGAACATGAGTCCAAACTTCATCGAAACAATTTTGGCCAGAGATCTGAAAAGTTGTCGTGGTAAGGTTTTAGGAGGAAGATATGCCAAAAATCCCAATGCTGTGTGATGATGGGATGTTGGTGTTGTCAGTGTCTGTTAAACTGTGCAACATCACTCTTGGTACTGAATTTTATGCATTTTCTTTGAGTGCCGTTGGATGCACCCCACTTAGCTGTGCATGCAAAATCTTCGTGTAGAGATGAAGAGGTTTGTTTTCTGCACTCTATACTTAATACTGAGTAACAGCGACATTCAAGGTGGGTTTTCTCGCTGAGAGATCATTAGTGTGTAAATAAGAGAAGAGGTGGTGCTAGTATGGAACTTGTGGAACCCCATCACTGACAGAATGATAGCCAGGAAAAGAGAGCTTCCAGACTACGTCCAATCTGCAGTCCGCTAGAAAAAAAAATAATAAAGAGACTAAAAAAAAGACCACAGGAAGGTAATTTTGTAAGTAAAATATAGTGATTGACACCAAACTTCGTCACAAGTTTTGGGAATGTCAAGAGTTACAACGCGGGTGTTCAGTACTGCATATATGGGGTGTTATAAGATCAGCAGTAGTCCGCCACCACAAAACCTTTATGCTTGTTACTGAGATATTGTTATGTTGAGATACTTTTTCGAAAGTTTTTGTTTTTGTTAAGATGAGGGAAACTGGGCGATAGTTTGAGGGTTGAATGCACCGCCTTTTTTTTCTAATTGAATGAATAATAGTGTCTCCCCACATTTGTTTTCTATCAGGCAAATTTGAAAATGTTAATACAGAGCAACACATGTGTGTAAAGGTTTGTGATCAACAAGACAAGAGAGCATGGGTGTGTGGAGAGGTGCTGGTAGGAAGGTATGTATGGTGTTGTAACAGTGGTGTACACGTGTTGCGTCTAGCAGTGTTAACACATTCACCCGGAACTACTGACACAAGCCAGACAATCAGGGCGAGAAGTGTACGGTGTGTCACTGAGGCTGTTGCTTCTTCCTGTCTCTTCCTGCTGACTCTGTTCTTTCTCTTCTCCTACACACAAGATACCTATTTATAATAATTATATACCAGTCCTAGTAGTTTCTATGGTTCATCCCTTCTTTCACTCATGATTGCTTTCTATATTTCCTGTCTTCCTTTATTCACTGTCACGATAGCTCTCTACAAAAAAAAAATATATATAAATTTTATGTTCTTTCTATATTAAATTTTTTTGGTGGATCTCTTATAAATATACAGTATCTGTATTCTTCTTAATTTATCTCTCTAGATTTACGAATTTATTGCAGTTAGCAAGGAATATGAAGAAAGGAGTGTTATAATTAACTGTGTGGGAGGCAGGCTTCCTAGCCACTTAGATTATTTAACTCACATAGGGTGTGTGTGCAGCCTAGGTAGAGCCATACACCCACTTGTCGGAGACAGAGCCCTGTAGTGAAACGAGTGTCGCGTACACTATAATTACGCTTACGGTGTGTCAAGTAGGAGAACAAGAAGTTGAAAGATATTATTATTCATGTTAAGGAGGAAGGAGTAGCCCGAGCCACCTCTCACCCCATATTGGTGGTCTTACCTTCCACTGGAGGCCGCCGCTGGTGTAGGAGGCCTCCACTGCACCTGCTGGTGTAAGAGACCTCCCCTGCACCTGCTGGTGTAAGAGACTTCCGCTGCACCTGTTGGTGTAAGAGACCTTCGCTGCACCTGCTTGTGTAAGAGACCTCCTCTGCGCCTGCTGGAGTAAGAGACCTCCCTTGCACCTGCTGGTGTAAGAGACTTCCGCTGCATCTGCTGGTGTAGGAGACCTTTGCTGCACCTGCTGGTGTAAGAGACCTCCGCTGCACCTGCTGGTGTAAGAGACCTCCGCTGCACCTGCTGGTGTAGGAGACCTTCCCTACACCTGCTGGTGTAAGAGACCTCCGCTGCACCTGCTGGTGTAAGAGACCTCTTCCGCTGCACCTGCTGGTGTGGAGACCTTTCGCTGCACCTGCTGCGTGTGAGACCGCACCTGCTGGTGAAAATCAAGTTGCACCTGCTGGTGTAAGACATCCGTTGCACCGTTGGTGTGGTGACATCCGTTGCACCTGCTGGTGTAGGAGACCTCCGTTGCTCCTGCTGGTTTAAGAGACCTCCCCTGCACCTGCTGGTGTAGGAGACCTTCGCTGCACCTGCTGGTGTAAGAGACCTCCGCTGCACCTGCTGGTGTAAGAGACCTCCGCTGCACCTGCGGGTGTAGGAGACCTTCGCTGCACCTGCTGGTGTAAGAGGCCTCCCCTGCACCTGCTGGTGTAAGAGACATCCGTTGCACCTGCTGGTGTAGTAGACATTCGTTTCACCTGCTGGTGTATGATACATCCGTTGCACCTGCTGGTGTAAGAGACCTCCGCTGCACCTGCTGGTGTAAGAGACCTCCGCTGCACCTGCTGGTGTAAGAGAGATCTCCGATGCACCTGCTGTGTAAGAGACCTGCTGCACCTACAGGAGACCCTGCTGCATGTGCTGGTGTGACCGCTGTACCTGCTGGTGTAAGAGACTTCTGCTGCACCTGTTGGCAGACCTCTGCACCCGATAGTGTAAGACCGTTGCGCCTGCTGGTGTAAGAGACATCCGTTTCACCTGCTGGTGTAAGAGATCTCCGCTGTACCTGCTGTGTAAGACCCCCGCCGCACGTGTGCGGTAAGAGAGACTGCACCTGCTGGTGTAAGAGACATCCGTTGCACCTGCTGGTGTAAGAGTACTCCGTTGCACCTGCTGGTATAAAAGACATCCGTTGTACCTGCTGGTGTAGGAGACCGCTGCACCTGTTAGTGTAAGAGACCTCCGTTGCGCCTGCTGGTGTAAGAGACATCCGTTTCACCTGCTGGTGTAAGAAACACCCGTTGCACCTGCTCGTGTGGGAGGCCGCTGCACCTGCTGGTGTAGGAGACCACTGCACATGCTGGTGTAAGAGACCTCTGCTGCACCTGCTGGTGTAAGAGACCTCGCCTGCACCTGCTGGTGTAAGAGACCGCTGCACCTGCTGATGTAAGAGACCTCCGCTGCACCTGTTAAAGTAAGAGACCTCCGCTGCACCTGCTGGTGCAAGAGACCTCCGCTGCACCTGCTGATGTAAGAGACCTTCGCTGCACCTGCTGGTGTAAGAGACCTTCGCTGCACCTGTTGGTGTAGGAGACCTTCGCTGCACCTGCTGGTGTAAGAGACCTCCCCTGCACCTGCTGGTGTAAGAGACATCCGTTGCACCTGCTGGTGTACAAGACATTCGTTTCACCTGCTGGTGTAAGAGACATCCGTTGCACCTGCTGGTGTAGGAGACATTCGTTTCACCTGCTGGTGCAAGAGACCTCTCCTGCACCTGCTGGTGTAAGAGACATCCGTTGCACCTGCTGGTGTAAGAGACCTCCCCTGCACCTGCTGGTGTAGGAGACCTTCGCTGCACCTGCTGGTGTAAGAGGACTCCGCTGCACCTGCTGGTGTAAGAGACCGCTGCACCTGCTGGTGTAGGGAGACCTCGCTGCACCTGCTGGTGTAAGAGGACTCCGCTGCACCTGCTGGTGTAAGAGACCTCCGCTGCACCTGCTGGTGTAGGAGACCTTCGCTGCACCTGCTGGTGTAAGAGACCTCCGCTGCACCTGCTGGTGTAAGAGACCTCCGCTGCACCTGCTGGTGTAGGAGACCTCCGCTGTACATGCTGGTGTAAGAGACAGCCGTTGCATCTGCTGGTGTAGGAGGCCGCTGCACCTGCTGGTGTAGGAAGCCTTCGCTGCACCTGCGGAGGCCGCAACACCGACACTATAGGTAGGAGTTTCGTCTGGCGTAGCTGCCACAAGTAAGGTGAAGGGGAAAGCCTTCCACTAGTGACTGTTCGTGTTATTGGTGTGTGTATGGCAGAGGTCACTTCTCTGTAAGGCCAAGGGTCATCCAAGACCCACAGTTTGTTGTCTGCCAGAGTTGATGTGAGAATATATCTAACTGACTCACGAAGATGGTGGCCAAGACAGCCTCCACATTATATTGTAACTATGCTGCAACAAGCTATGTTGTCTCCTCTATCGTTACATGAGATACTTATCATGAATTTTTGAGAATGCAAGTGGGTATTTGTGCTGCTGTATCTTAGTCTCCTTTTGTCTTTAAACATCAGAAACTCAGTTTACTCGGTTAAAACTCCAAGGACGCTTTTCCTTTCTTATTTGAATGTTGGATTATCATGGTTGATAGGCTCAACTATGAACACTCTCTCATAAAATGAATGTTGATGTTTACTTCAAGTACTGTTGAACGAACTCCTCACAGGCCTCTTCTCCAAAGGGCCGGTGACCAAAACTTCTCACTCTCAGTTTTACTCCTCTATATCCCCATTTCCTTGTTAATATTCTTGCTGCTCCTCTCTCTACTTTGCCATCCGTTGTCATCTATTTTCTTTGAACCTAATGTTATATATATATATATATATATATATATATATATATATATATATATATATATATATATATATATATATATATATATTTCATGTAAATCCTCAATGAAAACGTGGATAAGATAAATCTTGATAAAATCACACGGGAAAATAGAAACAACGGAGCACCTTAGCTTTCGTCTTTATTCAAGACATCTTCAGAGGCAACTGGATTTCATGGACAGAGAGAGGCTTAAATATACAGGGTGACCTTAAAAACACGAGGTCAGGTCAAAAGATATCGAAGTCTTAAAACTGCTAGGAGAACATATGAGCACGGGGGTGGAGGAGACTGCAGTGGGAGCGGGTAAACAAAGTGAAAGATTACTGGGAAATAGTCTTAGGAATGATGACAAAACTAAATTAGACAGGGAGTTTAAAACTAAACGCGGTAAGGGGAGGACTCAGAACACGACTAACTTAAATGTATACTACACGAACAGTAGAAGTATGAGAAACAAAATGGATGATATGAGGGCCTTGGTATGTACCGAAAAAATCGATATAATTGCATTCACTGAAACATGGATCAACCTAGACACACGTGAGTTACCAGTCGAATACCAAATTGCGGGTTACAAACTGTTCCATACCGATAGGCAGACGAGGGAAGGAGGCGGAGTAGCAATCTATATTAGGGATAATCTGAAGTGTGAAATAAATAAGGAAATAAAAACTGAGAGGAATACAGAAACAATTTGGATAGAATTAAGCGACGGTCGGGAAAAATTAATCACAGGAGTAATATATAGACCCCCCAATCTTGATAGCGTCAATGAGCGACTTATGTGGGATGAAATGCGCAGGGCTTCCATGCACAACAAAGTCTGTATAGTAGGCGACTTTAACCTTGGCCAAATAGATTGGACTGACCTTACGGGTAACTCAGAATTAGAGGATTTTCTCGAGACGATCCAGGACTGTTTCCTAAGTAAACATATAACCGAACCCATACGGGGTAATAATATACTCGATTTAGTTCTGTCGAACAGAGAAAACCTCATTAGCAATGTCGAGGTAGGGAACGAACTTGCAAACAGCGATCACAAAGAAATTCGATTCCAGTTAGATTTTCAGGGCAGACGTAAGGAAAATCACCAAAGTACCAGGATTAGAAGGGCAACCAGACAGTTTAAAGAGGCAGCTGAGAGAGGGGTGTCGCGCTGGCCGTGAACCTGACAGATGACACGGACTCCGATAATCTAGATCTGAGATTGCCGAAGTCTAATGACAATTTAAATAGTGAGTTACTTAATGCACAAAAGCAGAACATACCATACAAAAAACTCAGATCAGACAACAACACCCTAAATGGATAAATAATTATTTAAAGAACATCATTGGCCAAAGGAAGGCTATAGGTAGAAGGATAAATCGTGGCGAAATTCACCTCCGGGACTATTATAGGGTATTGGCGAGTAGGGTTAAAACCGAGATGAGGAAAGCAAAGAGGAATAATGAGGTAAGGATAGCAAGGGAGGAGAAGACAAACCCCAAAGGATTCTACCAAATGTATCAAACTAAAACACGAGAAAAGATTGGACCACTACGGTCAGACTCCGGCGAGCTCACTGATAACGACGGAGAAATGAGCAATAAGTTGAATAAATATTTTTCAACAGTTTTCACCACCGAAAATTTAAACATGATACCAGAGGCACCGACCCTATTCAGAGATAGTGAAGAAAACAAATTAAGTGAGACAGTAGTGACTAGTAACGATGTTAGTAAGCAAATAGACAAACTAAAGCCTAATAAGTCACCTGGTCCCGATGAGATATTTGCCAGAGTATTAGAGGAATGTAAGGAAGAGCTTAGTATGCCCTTAGCAAAGTTGTTTAACATGTCCTTAAAAATAGGTGTAGTACCAGAATTCTGGAGGATAGCGAATGTAATACCGATTTTCAAGAAGGGGGATAGATCACTATCCTCTAACTACCGCCCAATCAGTCTAACATCAATAGTAGGCAAATTACTGGAAGCAATCATTTCAAACTCTATTTGAAATCACCTGGAGAAGCATCGATTGAGCAATGATTCCCAGCATGGCTTCACAAGCGGACGTTCTTGCCTAACTAATCTATTAACATTCTTTTCATCAGTTTTCGAATCCGTGGACGAGGGGCACAATTATGATGTGGTATATCTCGACTTTAGCAAAGCCTTCGACAGAGTCCCCCACGAAAGACTAATTAGAAAGGTAGAAGCTCATGGCATCAAAGGTAACATCCTTAAATGGATTAGGGCGTGGTTACAGGACAGGAAACAGCGAGTGAGCATTCTGACACTAAGTCCCCATTGAACAACGTCTGGTGAATGCGGACCATTATTATTTATTATAGCGACAGATATTAAGCATAGACAGCAACATAGCTAAATTGCCGCACTAAAATAGGGCGTGTTATTAATAAAATCTGGCCGAAGTTTCGGCTGAAACTACAGGAAGATACAACAATTTTCGAATGGTCTGAAAAATGGCAGATGAAATTCGTATGGACAAATGTAAAGTACTCAGTATAAGGAAGTATAAACAGGAAGGCAGTACAAGGCGTTTAACGATGCCTTAGAAATCCGGCCTAAAGGAAATTTTAGGAGTAATGATAAGTAGGAACCTTAGGCCAAGTAAACAATGTGTTTTTACTCGTAACAAGGATAATAAAGTACTTGGGTTCATACAAAGGAGTGTTAGTTACAAGACTAGCGAGGTCATCCTAAAACTGTATCTTGCTCTTTTGAGACCACACCTGGATTACGCAGTTCAGTTCTGGTCACCGTATTACAGAATGGATATAGAATCATTGAAAAGAATTCAGAGGAGAATGACAAGACTAATCCCGGGCATTAGGAACCTTGAGTATAGAGACAGGTTAAAGCATCTTAATTTGCACTCCCTCGAGGCGTGGGCGAGGCGACCTGATAAGTGTGTATAAAGTGGAAGAGCAGGAAGCTAAACAAAGGACATTACAAAAGGTATCAACTATCCAACCAGGGCGAACTCTTAAATGGTTTTTAGAATTAGACAAAATTTAGATTTAGGCGTAGAAATAAATTAAACACTGGTTTGGAAACAGAGTAGTGGATGAATGGAACAAGTTACCAAATATCATCATTAACTCGAATACGCTGAATTGCTTCAAACATAGGTTGGATGCTTATATGAGCAATAGGGGTTGGGTGTAAACGGGACTGCCCAGTATGGGCCAATAGGCCCGCTGCAGTTTCCTCCATTCTTATGTTCTTATGTTCTTATGATGTCATCCACTAATCCCCACACCAACACACACGTAGAGGAGCTTAAGAGAAGGGGTGTGACTAGTCAGGTCAGGTCAAAAATAAGGGACACTGACAAATAAATTTATGTAACATATTATCAGTTTTGAACTGATCATCACTAAGGTTTTTTTATTTTAATTCCTTAGTCAAACTAGCTTCAACCAGAAGTCTTTCTGTGACACAAGATGATTTAAATACTTCTAAGCTTTTTTCCCAAGCAATGGGGTGATTATTATTCCTAACATGAACGAACAAGGCACTGCTTTCAGATGCTGTTCTGATATTATACTTATGTTGTTTGATTCTGAGCTGCAGTGTTTTTCCTGTCACTCTTACATAATTACAATTACATTTACATAAGAACATAAGAAAATAAGGAGTCTGCAATAGGCCGGTTGGCCTGTGCATGGCAGCTCCTGTCGAGAGTTAGTACCACTCTCTATCATCCATGAATCTATCTAGCCTCCTTTTGAAACTTTCCAGAGTTCCCGCACTTACTACAAAGTTGCTAAGCTTGTTCCACTCGTCCACCACCTTATTTGTGAACCAGTTTCTTCCTATCTCCCTCCTAAACCTAAACTTATCCAACTTGAATCCGGTTGTCTGAGTCCCATCCTGCTCGGATATTATAAGAACTTTTTATTCATATCCCCTTTATTGATTCCCTTTCACCCACTTAAATACTTTTATCATATCTCCCCGCACTCTTCGTCTTTCTAGGGAATGCAAGTTTAGTTTCTTTAACCTATCTTGATATGGAAGGTTTCTAAGTCCCGGAATCATTTTCGTCATTCTTCGCTGCACCGACTCCAGTGAATTGATATCCATTCTATAATAAGGGCACCAGAACTGAACTGCATAATCGAGGTGCGGCCTGACTAGCGCAAGATATAGTTGCAATAAGACCTCTGCACTCTTATTACTTACACTTCTAGATATAAACTCCATTTCCGTTTGCCTTATTTTGAACATTAACGCACTGTTTTCTAGGCCGTAGGTCCGGGCTTACAAGTACCCCTAGGTCTCTTTCACAAGTCGACTTCTCTAGGTTGATGTTGTTCAGGCTGTATACATTATAAGTATTTGTTCTTCCAATATTAAGTACGCTGCACTTGCTGGTGTTGAATTTCATTTGCCATTTTTCAGACCACCCCTGCAGTTTATTTAGATCCTCCTGTAATGCATTTGCATCCTGCCCTGAATTAATTTGCCGCCGCTCCTATTTTGGGTGTCTAAACTTGCCATGTCATCATGATCCCAGTATCTAAATCGTTTATGTAGATTGAGAATAAGAGTGGGCCTAGTATCGACCCCCCGGGGGAACCCCTAATTGCTGTTGACGGCCCCGACTAGATTTAACACCATTTACGGACCTCTGTTTATCGGTGAGCCATGATTTTATCCAATTTAAAACTTTCCTCGATAATTATGAGCTAATTCTTCTCAGAAGCTCTGATGCGGCACTCTGTCAAATGCTTTGCTAAAGTCTAAGTAAACAATATCGTAATTTTCAATATCTACTAATTGAAGACCTTTCCTAAAAACGTTAGCAGAGATTTGTTAGTCAAGATTTTCCCTTTGTAACCATGTTGAGAGTCGTGATTAATTTGCTTTTCTAGATGTTAATGATTGTTAATATCTGCTTATAATTGATTCAAGAATTTCACTACTGACGTCAAACTGATCGGCCGGTAATTTGACGCTGATGCTCTGTCTCCCTTTTTAAATATGGGTACTACATTCGCCTGTTTCCACAACTCTGGCACAACTCCAGTGTCTAATGATTTTGTAAATAAGTTTACGAGGGGTCCGCTAATCTGTTCCCTACACTCTTTTAAGACTCGAGGAAAAATTTCATCCTGCCCTGCGGATTTTGTGTTCTTTAGTTTATTTATCTTCTTAAGAACATCCTCTTTTCTGATGGTGATATTCTTTAATTTCTCTTCTTCCTTTCCCTTAAATATCAGTTCCACCTCCGGAATTTCATCCCAAATTTCTTCTGTGAAAACTGATAAGAAGTAGCTGTTCAATGCTTTGCTTATTTCTTCACTGCCATTTATCAATTCTCCCCTCCCTGACTTTAAAGGCCCAACTTTGTCCTTGACCTTTGTCCTATATACCTGGAAAAATCCCTTGGGATTCGCCTTGGATTCTCTTGCTATTTTGATTTCATAGTCTCTCTTTGCTTTCCTTACATTTTTCTTAACATTCCTAGATAGTTCATTATACCTGTTTCTGAGCTGCTCCTCCCCTCCCTTTAATTTCTTATATATTCCTTTCTTTATTCCTATGTCATGTTAAAGTTTTCTGGTCATCCACCTTGGCTCATTCTTATTTGACCTAATTTGCTACATGGAATACAATAAACACTTCCATTTACATTCAATGGGTAATAGTTGAGTCATACTTGAAAACAACATTAATATTTAGAAGCTTGAGGGACCGAACTAACGGGACAAATTCATTACGATAGGGCAGAGTCAAAATATTCTTAAGTGTAGGAACTTGTCTGGTTTGAGAGGAATGAAAGGATTTTGTTGATCGTTGTTTTAAAAGGGCTAAAAAATCCTTTCATATATATATATATATATATATATATATATATATATAGAGAGAGAGAGAGAGAGGAGAGAGAGGGAGAGAGAGAGAGAGAGAGGAGAGAGAGAGAGAGAGAGAGAGAGAGAGAGAGAGAGAGAGAGAGAGAAGAGAGAGAGAGAGCTGGTATGTGGTAACTCATGGCCGTGAGGAAAGATCACCACCACATCACCACCAGGTAGCCCAACACCACTACATCACCACCAGGCAGTCCACACCACCATCACCACCAGGTCCCACCAACACCACATCACCACCAGGTAGTCCTCCACCACTACATCACCACCCCAGGCAGTCTACCACCACCATCACCACCAGGTAGCCCACCACCACTACATCACCACCAGGTAAGTAGTCTACCACCACTACATCACCACCAGGTAGTCTACCACCACTACATCACCACACCAGGCAGTCTACCACCACCAGTATCACCACCACAGGTAGTCTACCACCACTACATCACACCACCAGGCAGTCCCACCAATACATCACCACCAGGTAGTCCACCACTACATCACCACCCAGGCAGTCCCCCACCACTACATCACCACCAGGCAGTCCTCCACCACTACATCACCACCAGGCAGTCTACCACATCACTACATCACCACCCAGGTAGTCCACCACCACATCACCACCAGGTAGTCCTCCACCACTCACATCACCACCAGGGTCCCACCACTAAGATCACCACCAGGTAGTCTACCACACTAAGATCACCACCAAGGAATCCACCACCACTACATCACCAAACAATACATCACCATCAGGAAAACACTACATCACCACCAGGTAGTCCACCACCACTACATCACCACCAGGTAGTCTACCACCACTACATCACCACCAGGTAGTCCACCACCACTACATCACCACCAGGTAGTCCACCACCACTACATCACCACCAGGTAGTCCACCACCACTACATCACCACCAGGTAGTCCACCACCACTACATCACCACCAGGTAGTCCACCACCACTACATCACCAGGCAGTCTACCACCTACATCACCACAGGTAGTCCACCACCACTACATCACCATCAGGTAGTCCACCACCACTACATCACCACCAGGTAGTCCACCACCACTACATCACCACCAGGTAGTCCTCCACCACTACATCACCACCAGGCAGTCCTCCACCACTACATCACCACCAGGTAGTCCTCCACCACTACATCACCACCAGGCAGTCCACCACCACTACATCACCACCAGGTAGTCCACCACTTCTTACTCCCTCACCACCAGTTTATAAATAGCATAAGAACACTAATTGTTAAAACACCAAATCGTTACTATTTTTTATGACAACATAGAAATTACATCCGGCACGCAGGACTAGTGAAATTAATTACCGTATGTAACTGTGGCTGTTAATTATAACAACTGGCAGAGGTGGGTCATTTTGGCAACGATCACACTGTGGCGCCTCACCGCGGTCAGGGTCCCACAAGGACCACTGCCACGTTCTTAAAGGGTCATGCCTCATTGTAATTATCATGTTACTTTGTTGTTTCTTAATTGATCCATGTGGTGCGGCGGTCTAGTGGATCCAGCGCTCGTCTCCTGTTCTTAAGGGTGCTGGTTCTTTCCCATGCATTCTCAGTTCACCTAGTTGTTAATGGGCACCTGATTTCACAATTGGGGAGTGAAGGAGATGGAGTGCAGTGCCGTCCACGCTGCCTCCTCATACCTTCAGTATGTTGTATCCATATTGCACCTAACAGGTAGTTGGAACCTCCTTTTCAATTGATGCAAATGCATTACAGGAGGATCTAAATAAACTGCAGGGGTGGTCTGAAAAATGGCAAATGAAATTCAACACCAGCAAGTGCAGCGTACTTAATATTGGAAGAACAAATACTTATAA
Organism: Homarus americanus; assembly: GCF_018991925.1. Classification (NCBI taxonomy): domain Eukaryota; kingdom Metazoa; phylum Arthropoda; class Malacostraca; order Decapoda; family Nephropidae; genus Homarus; species Homarus americanus. The sequence goes on from NW_024737068.1 coordinate 10,043,746, forward strand.
TGTATACGGCCTTAACAACATCAACTTAGAGAAGTCGACTTGTGAAAGAGACCTAGGGGTACTTGTAAGCCCGGACCTACGGCCTAGAAAACAGTGCGTTAATGTTCGAAATAAGGCAAACAGAGTATTGGGTTTTATATCTAGAAGTAAGTAACAAGAGTGCAGAGGTCTTATTGCAACTATATCTTGCGCTAGTCAGGCCGCACCTCGATTATGCGGTTCAGTTCTGGTGCCCCTATTATAGAATGGATATAAATTCACTAGAGTCGGTGCAGCGAAGAATGACAAAAATGATTCCGGGACTTAGAAACCTTCCATATCAGGATAGGTTAAAGAAACTTAACTTGCATTCCCTAGAAAGACGAAGAGTGCGGGGAGATATGATAGAAGTATTTAAGTGGGTGAAAGGAATCAATAAAGGGGATATAGATAAAGTTCTTATAATATCCGAGCAGGATAGGACTCGGAGCAACGGATTCAAGTTGGATAAGTTTAGGTTTAGGAGGGAGATAGGAAGAAACTGGTTCACAAATAAGGTGGTGGACGAGTGGAACAAGCTTAGCAACTTTGTAGTAAGTGCGGGAACTCTGGAAAGTTTCAAAAGGAGGCTAGATAGATTCATGGATGATAGAGAGTGGTAGTAACTCTCGACAGGAGCTGCCATGCACAGGCCAACCGGCCTATTGCAGACTCCTTATTTTCTTATGTTCTTATGTTTATGTACCCGACACCTTGCTTGCGCTTATTTACCTCTACTCAGACGCCTAGAGCATCCTAGCGCTATCTAGGCGTTGCAGGTCAGAACGAGATATGCCTGAAAACTTCTAGAATGATCTAGACTTACAATACGTAAGTAAATCATAACAATAATGATGCAGTACATTCTAGAACATTCTTACATAGGTAATACATCAATAGAAACAAGAAAATCTCCCCAAACTTGCCAAAATAAATTCTGCTTGGAATAGAAAATAATCAGAACACCAAGTCACAAAAATTATAAAACTAAATCATCCCTCGACATAATGGATTATGGATTATGGGGAAACTATCGCCGTGGCCCTCGACATCTCCAAAGCATTTAACAGGGTATGGCACAAGTCTTTGCTTTCTAAACTTCCCTCTTATGGTTTCTCTCCCCCACTTTGTTCTCTAATTTCTAGCTTCCCTGAGAACCGATCCATGGCAGTTGTTGTCGACGGATCGACCTCTCGCTCTTTCTCTACAAAATAGTGGTGTCCCACAGGGTTCTGTTCTTTCACCTACTCTCTTCCTTCTTTTTATCAATGATTTACTTCACACTACGACTAATTCGATCCATTCTTACGCTGATGATTCTACTCTTCACTCTTCTTCATATTTTTTCCCTTCCCCCTAATTCTCAAACTAGATCTGTTTCTAGAGCTGATATCATTTCATCTATCAATGCGGAGCTGTGCAGCCTCTCCGCATGGGGAGGTAGAAACTTGGTTATATTCAATAGTAATAAAACACAGTATTTGCCAATTACACTTTCCAAATTAGATGATCTCCCACCAGTCACATTTCAGGACGCAATCATTCTGCCAAGTTCTGAAACAGATATGCTAGGCCTCACCATTTCCTCTAATATGTCATGGAAGCCACACATCCACAACATTGCTAAAGCTGCCTCCCGAAAGCTGGGAATGCTGTACAGATGCCGCAGCTACTTCACTCCTGAGCAGTTGCTTCAAGTCTATAAGGGATTCATTCGTCTTAACTTGGAGTACTGCTCTCATATCTGGGTGGCTCTTCTTCTGTCCAACTGTTAGATAGGGTGGAATCAAAGGCATTTCGTCTGACAAAATTCACATTTTGGTAGGCTTCCTGTAAACCTTAAATTTATAGTTATGTCCATTTCTCATGATAAGCATATCAAGAAATGGAAGGGATCTACCAAAATGTAATTTTTTTCTGCTATGTTTTTGAGATGTTTGCGTATGTGTGACCCTGAATTTATTGAAGAACTGCAACACATAAGAACATAAGAAAATAAGGAGTCTGCAATAGGCCGGTTGGCATGTGCATGGCAGCGCCTGTCGAGAGTTACTACCACTCTCTATCATCCATAAATCTATCCAGTCTCCTTTTGAAACTTTCCAGCGTTCCAGCACTTACTACATAGTTGCTAAGCTTGTTCCACTCGTCCACCACCCTATTTGTGAACCAGTTCCTTCCTATCTCCCTCCTAAACCTAAACTTATCCAACATAAATCCGTTGCTTCGAGTCCTATCCTGCTCGGATATTATAAAAACTTTATCTGCAGTATATCCCCTTTATTGATTCCTTTCACCCACTTGAATACTTCTATCATATCTCCCCGCACTCTTCGTCTTTCTAGGGAATGCAAGTTTAGTTTATTTAACCTATCCTGATATGGAAGGTTTCTAAGTCCCGGAATCATTTTCGTCATTCTACGCTGCACCGACTCTAGTGAATTGATATCCATTCTATAATAAGGGCACTAGAACTGAACCGCATAATCGAGGTGCGGCCTGACTAGCGCAAGATATAGTTGCAATAAGACCTCTGCACTCTTATTACTTACACTTCTAGATATAAAACCCAATACTCTGTTTGCTTTATTTCGAACATTAACGCACTGTTTTCTAGGCCGTAGGTCCGGGCTTACAAGTACCCCTAGGTCTCTTTCACAAGTCGACTTCTCTAGGTTGATGTTGTTAAGGCTGTATACATTGACAGTATTTGTTCTTCCAATATTAAGTACGCTGCACTTGCTGGTGTTGAATTTCATTTGCCATTTTTCAGACCACCCCTGCAGTTTATTTAGATCCTTCTGTAATGCATTTGCATCCTGCCCTTAATTAATCTGCCGCCCTATTTTGGTGTCATTCGCAAACTTGCTTATGTCACTGCTGGTCCCAGTATCTAGATGGTGTATGTAGATTATGAACAAGAGTTGGCCTAGTACTGACCCCTGGGGAACCCCACTGGTTACACGGCCCCACTCAGATTTAACACCATTCAGTCTATTGCACAAAAACTTTGGTACCCTTCATTGTTTGTTGATCGTTGTTTTAAGAGGGTTAAACACTCCTTTAATTCTACTCAAACTAGGCAAGTTCCTACATTTGAGAATATTTTGGCTCTACCTTATCGCAATGAATTTGTCCCGTTAGTTCAGTCCCTTAAATTATTAAACATTAATGTTGTTTTTAAGTATGACTCAACTATTACCAATATACTAATTAAGAATAGCCCAACCTTGAATGTAAATGGAAGTGTTTACTGTATTCCATGTAGCAATTGTAATGCAAATTAAGGACAGACTGGGAAAGCATTGCAACTCAGAATTAAACAGCACAAGTACAATATTAGAACGGCATCTGAAAGCAGTGCAGTTTTCGTTCATATAAGGATCAATAATTATTGATTGGGAAAACAGTTTAGAAGTGTATAAGTCATCATGTGTCACAGAAAGACTTCTAGTTGAAGCAAGTTTGATTAGAGAAATGTATTCATTAAGCCTTAGTGGTCGTCAGTACAAAACTGATATGTTACACAAATTTATTTGTCAGTGACCCACGGTTAAAGGGTGGCCGGTAATAAAGTCACAGGAAAAAAGTCACAGAAAAAAAGTCACAATTTTGGCTAGGAAAAAAAGTCACAATTAATTTATGGTGGCCGGTAATAAAGGCACAAGAAAAAAAGTCACAAAAAAGTCACAATTTTGGTTAAGAAAGAAAGTCAGGTAATAAAAAAAATATTCAAGTCAGTCACAGTTTATTTAAGTACCATAAACAATTAAAGTAATAAAACTGAAAATATTTTAATTCAGTTATTAACTGGCAATACATTGACAACACTATTTATATATGATGGCATTACATGTATGTGAAAACAAATCACGTTTTGTTCAATATCTTATGTCAGGGATACTGACATAGTATAGAGAGGAACAAGGTTATATACTGTACGTAGACAGGTCATCTCAACGTGACCTCACATCAAACATCTGCTCAAAATTTTTTACTGGATTAGACAACCTGTGGTCACAGTGACCTCAGCTGACTTACCTTAATCCTTCCAGGTTGATGTTGCCCGATTATACAAAGAATCTAATGTTTTTGTTCTATTTTATAATTTTTAAGCGAAACTCATTAATTTACCATCAGTTCTGCATATTCCTTTACTGAAACTGATTGACATATTAACCTTAAAAAATGTGAGAATTCGATAGTTAACTTTTCTTTTTTTCCTGTGACTTTTTTCCTGTGACTTTTTTTCTGTGACTTTTTTACCTGTGACTTTTTTACCTGGATTCGGTTAAAGATGCTTTGAAAGCATTTAAGGTAGATGTAGGATAGATGATTAGTGGGTCTCATATATTTTACCTGACTTGACATGACTAGTTATGTCGCCCGTTCTTATAATCTCTTCTTATGTTTGCTGTGTGGTTGGTGTGTGGATTAGTGGATGTCATGTTTTTTGACCTGACCTCATGTTTGGAAGGTCACCCTGTGTACATAAGCTCTCTCAGTCTGTAATTCAGTTGCCCCTGAAGATGTTTTGAAAAAAAGACGAAGCTAAGATTCTCCATTATTTCCGGTTTCCTTGTGTGATTTTATCAAGAATTATCTTATCCACGTTTTCCATTGTGGATCTACATGAAAAAAAAATATATATATAAGAACATAAGAACATAAGAACATAAGAAAGTGGGATACTGCAGGAGGCCGACTGGCCCATACAGGGCAGATCCCTTTCACACCCATCCCAGCACTTCCATGTGCCTATCCAACTTCGTCTTGAAGCTCCCTAGCGTCCCCGGTTACGAACGGGTTCCGCTCCTGAGGACGTTCTTAAGTCTGAAACGTACGTAAGTTGGAACAGATGCTATGTGCATACCATACTTACAGATATTGTTTTAAAATCCCACTATATCATAGCCTAAATCCTTATATACATCTAAAAATCACTCAATTTAAGAGAAAAGAAGAAATAGAATGATAAAATACAACAAATTAAAGTAAAAAAAAAAGTCATCAGGTAAATAAAGTACTGTAAATTTAAAGTTTAATCCAGTTCGTATCTTTGGGCGTTCGTAAGTCGGACGTTCGTAAGCCATACTTCTTCCTTGTGTACCGAAGGTTTGATTATACAATGAGATGTATCCACTTGTCCCAAACGGGTCATCAAGTTTATGGGACTTATTTAGAAAATAATTACGAGAAGAATACGTGATAGAATGACTTAATCTATTTATACTTATAGCTGATTAAATCAAAGTTGTAAAGAAATAGAGTGAGGTGTTGTGGCATTGTATGTGAATGTTGTCAGTTACGAGAAGCGCGGTCTCGATCTCTGAACAGTACTTGATGTGAATATTCCTCATGCCTAAAACTACGAACATCAGCATTTAAGGTGAGGTTGTTGACATTGTTGTAACGAGCAGATCACTAGTGACCCACAGTCCACACCTAGTATGGGTTAAGGGGGAGAAAACGCGCGTGTGTGTGTGTGAGACACAAGAGTTGTATGTCAATGACTGTATCGTGTTTCTGTTTGTGTGTGTATTTAGCTGTACGTAAGTATGACCACTGTATTTAGCATCACTGTACTTGCGATCGATTTACTTAAGTGTAGCTGAATGAAAGAAACGAACACGATTTACACTAAGAGACATCATAAAGTAATGTGATGATACCAGATCAGTTCGTTGTCGGTAAGTGTGAAGATCAGAAGTAAAATTGAATCATCTTATTAGTTGTTCTTAACTTCAAACACACACACACACACACACACAGTCTCCAAAATTGGGCCACCAACAACCACGTCACCATCAACCATACCAAGACCATGGTTATGCACATCAACCATACCAAGATCATGGTTATGCACATCAACCATACCAAGACCATGGTTATGCACATCAACCATACCAAGACCATGGTTATGCACGTCAACCATACCAAGACCATGGTTATGCACATCAACCATACCAAAACCATGGTTATGCACATCAACCATACCAAGACCATGGTTATGCACATCAACCATACCAAGACCATGGTTATGCACATCAACCATACCAAGACCATGGTTATACACATCAACCATACCAAGACCATGGTTATACACATCAACCATACCAAGACCATGGTTATGCACATCAACCATACCAAAACCATGGTTATGCACATCAACCATACCAAGACCATGGTTATGCACATCAACCATACCAAGACCATGGTTATGCACATCAACCATACCAAACCATGGTTATGCACATCAACCTCTCCTCCGACGTTGTCCCACCCCCTTCCATTACTTTAGGGCCCAACACACTTCAGATTGTAGATTCCACTAAGCTCCTCGGCGTCACCATAGACAACAAACTAAATTGGAAACCACACGTCAGTGAAGTTGTCAAATCCTCCAATTTCCTTCTCCACCTCCTCTGCCGACTCAAGTCCCTCGGAGTTCCTGCCCCCCAAGCTGCTCAGTGTTTACTCAACATTCATACTTGGCAAGCTCACCTATGCCTCCCCTACCTGGTCTTTCTCCCTAAATGCCACACAACGTAAACACCTAGAAAAAGTGCAAAAGAGGGCATGCAAGATTATTCTCTCCCCTTCCTACTCCACATATCAAGAAGCGCTCAACACACTGACCCTCTCGGCTCTCACTGACCATCACCACGACCTCATCTGCAAATTTGGTGAGAAGCTTCTGCACCATCCTTGACACCGGCTCCTTATTACCACCCGAGATCCCTTGTCCAAGAATTGCTGTTCGACACCACAACCGTATCCAGCCCATACGAGCACGAACTGATCGCTTTAAGAACAGCCCAGTCCCAACCATTGTAAAAATTATCAATAACTTGTAATCAACCAGTGTATTCACTCCCAGTCAATCTTACCTTTTGCACTGTCACTATGCTGAAATGCCCTGTAGTTTGAGCTTCTCCCCACCTAGTTATTTTATATCATATTGTTATCACTTATGTTATTTGTATATTAAAATCAAGAGACCCAGTCCCCAATTATGTAACTGTATATTTTCAGCCTTCCGGCTGCCATGCTCTTTCAATATACAGTTAATTATTATTATTATTATTATTATTATTTTTATTACACACTATCGTTCTACTCTTCCATCGCAAACAATACAGCTCATGATTCAAGGAATAAATAAACAACTGAGCTTTTGTGTAAAAAAGAAAAAACAAGAAAAAGAAATAGAAAGTAAGCGACAGGTTATGTGTAGTGTGGGAGAAGAAGTTGGAAATAGAAACCTTGGTGATATAAATAACTAGATAATTAGAGAAATATTAAAAATCTTAGAGGCCGAACGAGGTGGTTAATTAATGTGTGACCTCATGACACTGTCCGCAGGTGCCTCTCTTTCAAGGTTTATCGGTCCGCTGTTGATTCCACTTTCTGCTTCGTCATGTTTTATCTTTAATTCTCGTATTTTATTTCTGTTACTATATTTAAATTACTTCTTAATTTATTTTAATTCTCGTTTCTCTTCCGACTTTCACTCACGTATTATATTTTTTATTTGAATTTTAATTTATTTTCTCTTACCACGTCCGTTTTTCACTCGCATTCCTTCCTTAGTCAATCCAGGGCCTGTGTTCTTTCCTCGGCGGCTCTTCCTTGCTTAATGTTCCTCATGCTTCGTTGTAAGTTGTATAGATGTCTTGTTGAAAATGTTATGCTTGTGTTGCTGTGTGTGTTGTTCAGCTTTGATATACAATATTTGTCTGGTGTAGCTTCCATCAGTTTTATATTACGAGAGAATGGTACTGTAATGTCAGGCATCGTAGAATGCTCGTGTTTTTTATGGTACCCACTGATGTTACTGTGTGTGTTTGATAAGGTTAAGTAGCTTTTAGACACACTTCTATCAGTATCTAGGTTAACTCAACACATTTAGTTTCTTGCTATCCCATGAGAAATACGAAATATTTACTTATGTTTTATATTTCTGAAGACAAATTTTTGATGTCCTTAAATCTCACATTTTAAACGTAACAGTGTTAGTGGTTAAGAAGGCAAATTATACGTTTTATATTTCCTGTCAGTGAGCGTAATGTCAGATATTAAACAGCTTGACGTCACAGGTTAATTCGGCTGACCTAGGTAACCTCTCGCCCCCTTTAGGTTGTGTCAAATCAGTAGGTGTTGTGAGACGCGAGACCCACCAGCCGTGCATCGAGCTCTTTCTCGCTGCTTTAAAATCCGGCAGGGCTGGACATTACTTAAAGAGAATGTAGCATAGCAGCATTCTCATCCTCCCATAGTCTGCAACTGTGCACGGTTGGCGAGGTATTGCAAGACTATCCATTTTTTTTGCTCGTGTGTGTGTGTGTGTGTGTGTGTGTGTGTGTGTGTGTGTGTAATAATAATAATAATAATAATAATAATAATAATAGTAATAATAATAATAATAATTATAATAATAATAATATTAATAATGATAATTAACGGATTATTGAAAAAGTTCTGCAGCCCGAAGGCTGAAAATATACATTGGACAAAAAGGACTTATTCCATACAAAGACATGGGGTGGGTGGGTCGTTTAACAAATCTTTCAATACTGAAAGAAGAAGGAACATGAATTGAACATACAAATTATTATAGTTTACAGTTGATGGCCCGGGCTTGGGCTGGTCATTGAGACACCAGATGGTGTGGTGTTCACATGGTGCAGTAAATCGTCCTCGGGTGTTGATATGAAGGACCTCACGTGGTCATGGGGACACCGAATGGTGTGGTGTTCACGTGGTGCAGTGACTCGTCCTCGGGTGTTCATATGAAGGACCTCACGTGGTCATGGGGACACCATGTGGTGTGAGGTGGTGTTACAATACCTCACTCTCTCTGCTCGGTGATGTTGTGTTATCTCGTAGTCAGGTGCATAGCCGGCCCCCTGTTGTTCCCAGGGTGGACGGAGTAACACCGTCTGGTCAGAGGATGGTTCCCAGGGGTGCTTATCTCAGTGGTAGGTCACAGCTCTCGCTGGTACTGTCTAGTGCTGAATGCACTGGCTTAAACATTGTTTTCATCACTGTTCAACACTGATCCAACTTTGGGGAGAGGGACTTCAGGAATGGGGCCGAATATGACCAAGAGGGGGCCGCTGCTCAGCAGGAGCAGCGCTTGAATAGGTCTTGACCCTATGGTGTGTGTGTGTTTGTGTGTGTGTGTGTGTGTGTGTGTGTGTGTGTGTGTTATAAATAATTATTCACAGTAAATTTTCCATATTGGATTCCTAGTTTTTGTATGGGAGTTTATCTTTAATATCTAACTCCCCCCCAAAATATTTCCCATTAACTTTCCTATAATATCCACTCGTAGGGTTGCTGGTGTATCCAGGTTGGATGTGAGTAAGGCGCATGAACCCGACGGAATAAACCCTGGTGTAGTTGAGGGAGTGTGCTGAAATTCTAGTCCTAGTGACTGCTCGCCTCTTTTGCCTTTGCCTCAAAACCCAAACATTTCCTTCTTCATCCCTCTCTAAGATTTTGGAAACTATCTTAAACTCTCATTTTCTCTGCCACCATGAATGCTTTTCTCTTTTGTCTCCCACCAATCACACTTCAGGATGCAATCATTCTGCAATTTCTAAAATAGATATGCTAGGTCTCACCGTTTCCTCTAATAGGTCATGGAAGCCACACATCCACAACATTGCTGAAGCTGTCTCCCGAAAGCTGGGAATGCTGTACAGATGCCGTAGATACTTCACTCCTGAGCAGTTATTTCAAGTTTATAAGGGATTCGTTCGTCCTAACTTGGAGTACTGCTCTCATATGCTCTCATATCTGGGGTGGCTCTTCTTTTGTCCAACTTTTAGATAGGGTGGAATCAAAGGCATATCGTCTTATTGACTCTCCTTTACTTGATAATCTTTCTTTCTTTCTCTTCGCTGCAATGTTGCTTCACTCTCTCTCTTTTACAGGTACTTTAACGGGCAATGTTCGGTGGATTTGGCATCCTGTGTACTGCCGGCAAGGCCGTGGGCTCGTAACACTCGTCTTGCCAGCAGTGCCCACCGTTTCTTTGTGGATGTCGGCCACACTAGAATAACCTGTCATCGTACAGCCTTCTTTCCTCATACAGCCAAACTGTGGAATGCTCTGCCTTCTTCTGTGTTTCCATACTCATACAATCTGTCTCACTTTAAAGGGTGGTCTTTCAGTGTAAGGGTTATAATGAGCGGGATGGTTGTCTCTCCTGTGTGGCAAGACATCGCCCACCAACGCCGTCGCCAAGTGAGGAAGCTGCCCTGGACCTTCCCCCTGAGAGCGGATCACCAGGTTACCAGAACATTCTAACATGCTGGTTAGGAGAAAGATTCATTTGCAGCAGTAGGAAATACCTGTACTTTGTTGTATTGATTGTTTTGTTTCAAGTAATTGTTTGACTCCGGTGCTGTTTATTTAATATTTGTGTGAGTGGTGTTAGAGTTAAATTATGGTGATTATTTTCGTAGTAAAGAGATGTCAATCTCTAACGGTTGTTTGTTACCCCTTGGAAACCCATGATTCTTGACTTTCATCTTCATAAGATCCTGATTAGGCTGGCAAGGGATTTATATCCCAAAGGCCAGGCCCTTACATCCGGCATCTTCGTGGTGTAGATTAATATAATCTTTTTTTTTTATATTTTTAATTTCTTTTTACTCTATTTTTTCGCCCCATAGGCCCCGTTGTGGGTCGATGACCTGTGCCCGGGTGGGCTATTTCCCGTAAAAACAAAACAAAACTCTTCGGCTAATATTAATGTCACCTACATCTTTACTCCCGCGAGTTTATACTTAACTCTGCAATGACACACCCTACCCACACACTTATATCTATGCACTCTCACACACTCACACCTAACCCATCCATGGATACCGTCACACATCCACCAACACTCATGCACGCCCGCACACGCTCACTCACAACCACATACATCCACCCACACACCGCCACCCAGACACTTCCTCTTCCCTATCTTCTCCCCATCTGGATTTATCAACATTTTCCCACCAACAGTACAGTGCAAAGATTGAAGATCAACCCACAAGTGATAAACAAAAAAGACAATTTCATCTCGAAAGAAAGAAACAACTGCTAGGGGAACATATGGGCACGGGGGTGGAGGAGACTTCAGTGGGAGCGGGTAAAAAAAGGTGAAAGATTACAAGGAAATAGTGTTAGGAATGATGACAAAACTAATTAGACAGGGAGCTTAAACCTAAACGCGGTAAAGGGAGGACTCAGAACACAACTAACCTAAATGCCTACTATGCGAACAGTAGAAGTATGAGAAACAAAATGGATGATATTAGGGCCTTGGTATGTACCGAAAAAATCGATATAATAACATTCACTGAAACATGGATCAACCTAGACTCACGTGAGTTACCGGTTGAATACCAAATTGCGGGCTACAAATTGTTCCATACCGACAGGCAGACCAGGAAAGGAGGCGGAGTAGCAATCTATGTCACTGATAATCTGAAGTGTGAAATAAATAAGGAAATAAAAACTGAGCAGAATACAGAAACAATTTGGATAGAATTAATCGACGATGGGGAAAAATTAATCACAGGAGTAATATATAGACCCCCAATCTTGATAGGGTCAATGAGAGACTTATCTGGGATGAAATGCACAGGGCTTCCATACACAACAAAGTCTGTATAGTAGGTGACTTTAACCTTGGCCAAATAGATTGGACTGACCTTACGGGTAACTCAGAATCAGAGGATTTTCTCGAAATGATCCAAGACTGTTTCCTAAGTCAACATATAACCGAACCCACCCGGGGTAATAATATACTCGATTTAGTTCAGTGGAACAGAGAAAACCTCATTAGCAATGTTGAGGTAGGGAACGAACTTGCAAACAGCTATCACAAAGAAATTCGATTCCAGTTAGATTTTCAGGGCAAACGTAAGGAAAATTCCACTAAAGTACCAGATTTCAGACGGGCAAACTTTGACAGTTTAAAGAGGAAGCTGAGAGAGGGGGTGTCGCGCTTGGGTATGAACCTGACAGATGACACATACCTGATAACGAGATCTGAGATTGCCGAGTTCCACGACAATTTAAATAATGAGTTACTTAATGCACAAAGGCAGAACATACCATACAAAAAACTCAGATCAGACAACAATGACCCAAGATGGATAAATAATTATTTATAGAACATTATTGGCCAAAGGAAGGCTATAGGTAGAAGGATAAATCGTGGCGAAATTTACCTCCGGGATTATTGTAAGGTATTGGCGAGTAGGGTCAAAACCGAGATAAGGAAAGCCAAGAGGAATAATGAGGTAAGGATAGCAAGGGAGGCGAAGACAAACCCCAAAGGATTCTACCAAATGTATCAAACTAAAACACGAGAAAAGATTGGACCAATATGGTTAGATACGGGCGAGCTCACTGATAACAACGGGGAAATGAGCAATAATTTGAATAAATACTTTTCAACAGTTTTCACCACCGAAAATTTAAACATGATACCCGAGGCACCGACTCTATTCAGAGATAGTGAAGAAAACAAATTTAGCGAGATAGTAGTGACTAGTAACGATGTTAGTAAGCAAATAGACAAACTACAGCCTAGTAAGTCACCTGGTCCCGATAAGATATTCCCAGAGTATTAAAGGAATGTAAGGAAGAGCTTAGTATGCCCTTAGCAAAGTTGTTTAACATGTCCTTAAAAACAGGTGTAGTACCAGAATCCTGGAGGATAGTGAATGTAATACCAATTTTCAAGAAGGGGGATAGATCACTATCCTCTAACTACCGCCCAATCAGTCTAACATCAATAGTAGGCAAATTACTGGAAGCAATCATTTCAAACTCTATTCAAAATCACCTGGAGAAGCACCAATTGATCAATGATTCCCAGCATGGCTTTACAAGCGGGCGTTCATGTCTAATTAATCTATTAACATTCTTTTCATCAGTTTTAGAATCGGTGGACGATGGGCTCAATTATGATGTGGTATATCTCGACTTTAGCAAAGCCTTCGACAGAGTCCCACACGAAAGACTAATTTGAAAGGTAGAAGCGCATGGCATCAAAGGTAATATCCTTAAATGGATTAGGACGTGGTTACAGGACAGGACACAGTGAGTGAGCATTAACGGCACTAAATCCCATTGGAGCACCGTCAGTAGTGGAGTTCCCCAAGGCTCAGTACTGGGACCATTATTATTTATTATACAGTATACATAAGCGACATAGATATCGGCATAGACAGCAACATAAGTAAATTTGCTGATGACACTAAAATGGGACGTGTAATTAAATCTGACGAGGACTCAACAAAACTACAGGTTGATCTAAAAAAATTTTCGAATGGTCTGAAAAATGGCAGATGAAATTCAGCGTGGACAAATGTAAAGTACTCAGTATAGGAGATGTAAACATGGAAGCCAGTTACCAGATGAACAACGATGCCATGGAGAAATCCGACTGCGAGAGAGATTTAGGAGTAATGATAAGTAGTAACCTTAAGCCAAGTAAACAATGTGTTTTTGCTCGTAACTTGGGTTCATACAAAGGAGTGTTAGTTACAAGACTTTCGAGGTCATCCTGGTTCAGTTCTGGTCGCCGTATTACAGAATGGATATAGAATCCTTGGAAGGAATTCAGAGGAGAATGACAAGACTAATCCCGGGCATTAGGAACCTTGAGTATAGAGACAGGTTAAAGCATCTTAATTTGCACTCCTTCGAGAGATAGAGCGAGGAGCGACCTGATAGAGGTGTATAAATGGAAGTCGGGGCTAAACAAAGGGGACATTACAAATGTACTCAAACCATCCAACCAGTAGCGAACTCGTAACAATGGTTTTAAATTAGACAAATTTAGATTTAGGGGCGAAATAGGTAAACACTGGTTTGGAAACAGAGTAGTGGATGAATGGAACAGGTTACTAAATATCATCATTAAATCGAATACGCTGGATAGCTTCAAACATAGGTTGGATGCTTATATGAGCAATAGGTGTAGGTTGTAAGCGGGACTGCCCAGTATGGGCCAATAGGCCCGCTGCAGTTTCCACCATTCTTATGTTCTTACCTGTATGTTCTTATCCTCAAGAGAATTTCAACATTCTGTTTTCTAACCATCAAGAGCATCTAATACACGAAGATAAATTCATTGTAAAATGCTTCCATCGAACAAATTAGCAGCGAAGAATATTGTTTCAGACCTTGTGGTTAATTAGTTTTAAGAGGAAAGGAACGTGAGGTTGCGTGGTCTTCATTCATGTGATACGTCACACGTCACTAGCTTCATTACACTACTAAAGAGTTTAATATGTAAATAAATCTGCTTCTTACCATTTGCTTATTGCTGCTGCTCAACGTCCGCTTGCAGCTCGTGAAATTTTTTTGAATAAGAATATAAGAAACGTGGGTCTTACTTCAGGCACCTCATACCTGTGCTGGCTATGAACACTCAATGATGACTCACCAAGACACATCATCTATAATGACAAACTTGAAGTTCCTGATATTAGATAAACAAAGGGATAAAGAGAATGACTGAAGCAGTGAAAAGGGGGATAAAGAGATAGGTAGAATACCTTAGAAAAGAAGCTTGAGTGTTTTACTGGGAATGTATTTTTTTAACTACACACTCCTAGACTGACAACTGTCCTACGCCTTATTTCCACTAAAGCATTGTAGTGAGTGCGTTCCCAAACACGAGTTTATTAACCTAAGTGTGTTAATATTTAGAGGAAAAATGTGTTTTCAGTATGAGGCTGAATGCGCTATTAGCTTAAGAAAGTTGTGTGTCGGTGAGTGTGCTGGCAACATGAAGGAGATGCGTAGGAGAGTGTGTTGGCAGTATGAGGGTGGTGCGTGGTGTGTTGCCAACACGCAGGAAGAGCGTGAGGGTGTGTATTGGCAGCATAAGGTATGATCGTATACTAGGTGTGTTGGCGGCTAGAGGGATATATGTAGACAGGAAGGAGTGTGTTGGCAGCTGGAAGATGGGTATGTGTGTGTTGGCAAATTAGTGTATGTTTGTTGGTAGCATAAGAGAGGTTCGTGGCAGTGTGTGTGTTGGTTGGTACAGCTGAGGGAGGGAAAGGCGGTGAGCTCCTGCCCGGTTATGTGCAGTGCAGTTTCCCTGCCTCAGGTTATGACGGCAATGGATAACTGTGAAGCCACAGTGGGTCAAGTGATGATGTAGTGAGGCTGTTCCTGATGTACTGAAGCTGTACCAGGGTGTAGTGAGGTTACAGCTAGTGAGGTGACGGCTAGTGAGGTATTAGCTAGGGTGGTGACTGCTAGTGAGGTGATAGCTAGGGTGGTGATAGTTAATGGGGTGATAGTGAGGTGACGGCTAGTGAGGTGACAGCTAAGGTTGGTGACAGCAAGTGAGGTGATAGCTAGGGTGGTGACAGCTAGTAAGATGATAGTGAGGTGACAGCTAGTGAGGTGACGCCCAGGGTGGGGACAACTAGTGAGGTGACAGCTAGGGTGGTGACAGATAGTGAGGTGACATCCAGGGTGGTGAGAGCTAGTGAGGTGAGAGTTGTTGAGGTGACAGCTAGTGAGGTGACTGCTAGTGAGGCGACAGTTAGTGAGGTGACAGCTAGGGTGGTGACAGATAGTGAGGTGACATCCAGGGTGGTGAGAGCTAGTGAGGTGAGAGTTGTTGAGGTGACAGCTAGTGAGGTGACTGCTAGTGAGGCGACAGTTATTGAGGTGACAGCTAGTGAGATAACAGCTAGGCTGGTGACAGCTAGTGAGGTGAGAGCTAGTGAATGTAACAGCAAATGAGGTGACAGCTAGTGAGGCGACAGTTAGCTGTCACCTCACTCGCTATCACCACCCTAGCTAGTGACAGCTAGTGAAGTGACAGCTGGTGAGATGACAGCTATTTAAGGTGACATCTAGTGAGGCGACAACTAGTGAGGTGACAGCTAGTGAGGTGACAGTTAAAGAGGTGACAGCTAGTGAGTTAACAGCTAGTGAGTCGACAGCTAGTGAGGTGACAGATAGCGAGGCGGTAGCTAGTGAAGTGACAGGTAGTAAGGCGAAAGCTAGTGAAGTGACAGGTAGTGAGGTAACAGCTAATGAGGTGACAAATGGTGAAGTGACAGCTAGAGAGGTGACAGCTAATGAAGTGACATCTAGAGAGGTGACAGCTAGTGAGGTGACAACTAGTAAGGTGACAGCTAGGGTGGTGACAGGTAGTGGGGTGACAGCTAGAGGGGAGATAGTTAGTGAGGTGACAGCTAATGAGGCGACAGTTAGTGAGGTGACAGCTAGTGAGGTGACAGCTAGCGAGGCGACAGTTAGTGAGGCGACAGCTAGTGAGGCGAAAGGACTAAATTATACAATGCCTATCACATCTATTACCCCTTTCTGCACTTTACTCCCACTTCTTTTCAGTTTGGTTTGAACATAGTTCAAAACTGGAAACAATTAAGTATCATTCGAATCAGTTTTATAAAAAGGAATATCATTGAAACAATAATCGAGACACGCTTCATAACAGACAATGTGTGTCTGTACAGACATTTTATATAAATATGTAAGTCAATAGCGCACATATTAATAACAATGACAACATTCAAATATACCTGTATACAGGGTAACTCTCGAAAACAGAATGCCGAACTGCTCGAAGACTGTTTGAGAGCTTTGTGGGCTCGAATACTGTAAGACACCCATAGTCATAGCTACAACGGTTGACACTGTATTTTGGTGATTTGTCGGTGTAATATCTACATGTTTATTTCAGTAATCTGAGGGAATGTTGATTAATAATGAGACGGTCTCAAAGGTTATGACGCTGTGGTATAATGCAAAATATTGTCTATATATTATGAATTTCCGTGGGAGTAAAGTGCATAAAAGGGTATTCTGTCGAGCATCAGCTAACATCAGTATTATAATTAGACGTTAGATATATAATAAACGCATATTATTCAACTGTGCCTGGTGGTGTGGTGAATGTTGGAATAGTGTGGTGGTGAATGTTGGAATAGTGTGGTGGTGAATGTTGGAATACTGTGGTGCTGAAAGTTGGAGAAGTTTGGTGAATGTTGGAATAGTGTGGTGAATGTTGGAGTAGTGTGGTGAATGTTGGAGTAGTGTGGTGGTGAATGCTGTAGACGTGGAATAGAGTGGTGAATGTTGGAATAGAGTGGTGAATGTTGGAGTAGTGTGGTGAATGTTGGAGTAGTGTGGCGGTGAATGTTGGAGTTGTGTGGTGGTGAATGCTGGAGAAGTGTGGTGAATGCTGGAACAGTGTGGTGAATGTTGGAATAGTGTGATGAATGTTGGAGTAGTGTGGTGGTGAATGTTGGAGTAGTGTGGTGGTGAATGTTGGAGTAGTGTGGTGGTGAATGTTGGAGTAGTGTGGTGGTGAATGTTGGAATAGTATGGTGAATGCTGGAGTAGTTTGGTGAATGTTGGAGAAGTGTGGTGAATGTTGGAGTAGTTGGGTGAATGTTAGAGAAGTGTGGTGAATGTTGAAGTAGCATGATGAATGTTGGAGCAGTGTGGTGAATGTTGGAGTAGTGTGGTGAATGTTGAAGCAGTGTGGTGAATGTTGGAGTAGTGTGGTGAATGTTGGAGTAGTGTGGTGAATGTTGGAGTAGTGTGGTGAATGTTGTAGTGTGGTGAATGTTGGAGCAGTGTGGTGAATGTTGGAGTAGTGTGGTGAATGTTGAAGCAGTGTGGTGAATGTTGTGTGGTGAATGTTGGAGTAGTGTGGTGAATGTTGTACTGTAGTAGCGTGGAGAAGTTTAGTGAATGTTGGAGAAGTTTGGTGAATGTTGGAGAAGTGTGGTTAATGTTGGAGTAGTGTGGTGGTGAATGTTGGAGTAGTGTGTGGAATGTTGGAGTAGTGTGAGCAATGTTGGAGCAATGTGGTGAAAGTTGAAGTAGTACGGTGAATGTTGGAGTAGCTTGGTGATTATTGGAGTAGCCTGGTAAAGGTTGGAGTAAATTGGTGAATGTTGGAATAGTGATGAATGTTAATTAAATCTGATGGAGGTACAGTGTAAGTGTACAGGTTATTAGTGTGGTGAGTGAGAGTAGTGTGTTAGTGTTGTGAGTGAGAGAGTAGTGTGCTAGTGTGGTGAGTGAGAGAGTAGTGTGTTAGTGTTGTGAGTGAGAGAGTAGCGTGTTAGTGTGGTGAGTGAGAGAGTAGTGTGTTAGTGTTGTGAGTGAGAGAGTAGTGTGTTAGTGTTGTGAGTGAGAGAGTAGTGTGTTAGTGTTGTGAGTGAGAGAGTAGTGTGCTAGTGTGGTGAGTGAGAGAGTAGTGTGTGTGGTGAGTGAGAGGTGGTGTGGTGGTGTGGTGGTGAGAGAGGTGGTGTGTTGGTGTTGTGAGGTGGGATTGTAGTGTTTTAGTGTGGCGTGGAGAGTGATGTTGGTGTGGTGAGTGAAAGAGTAGTGTGTTGGTGTGGTGAGTAGAGAGTGGTGTGTTAGTGTGGTGAGTGAGGCGTAGTGTGTTAGTGTGGTGAGTGAGAGAGGTGGTGTGTTAGTGTGGTGAGTGAGAGAGTAGTGTGTTAGTGTGGTGAGTGAGAGAGTAGTGTGTTAGTGTGGTGAGTGAGAGAGTAGTGTGTTCGTGTGGTGAGTGAGAGAGTAGTGTGGTGAGTGAGAGTGTAGTGTGTTAGTGTGGTGAGTGAGAGAGAAGTATGATTTTTTTTTTGCGGGATTAGCCCACCCGGGCACAGGTCACTGACCTACATCAGGGCCTGGGGGGAGAAAACGTAATAATAATAATACTAATTAATATTAAATACAATTTATAATACAAAATACAAAATTAAAAATAAAATAATAATGATAACAATAATAATAACAACAAAACTAATAATAATAATAATAATGATAACAATAAAGAACCAAAAAGAAATGAAAAAATGAAAAAATCAATAGTGAGAAACAGTATATGTATGTTGTGTTGTCAAAGTAAGAGAAACAATTGAGAACTTGAAATTGTGTGTGAATGAGGCAGAAATTCAGATCAGCAACCTGGGACTTGGTCACAATTTTCGTGATGCCATATAGCAGCAGGGTCTACCATTAGACAACACATTATGCTTCCAATATCTTCCCAGGCAGTAATAATTTCATATTAATTTTTGACACCATACATCATATTCATCCTTATTACTTGTAGATTAAGAAAAACTATGGTGTCATTTTTCTGAACGATTTATTATAAATTGTATGCCATCAAAGAAATTTTATCAAAGAGCGGCGTAATCAACCACAAACGTATTACCATTAAGTCCTAAGTAACTTAAAACATGACTAATAACATATGGAAATGTAGTATTATATGATCACAATTTAACTTAATATACTGTATACTGAATGCTGGTATAATATATTAAGTGTGTTACAAACATGGCTACTCATATATTATATGCTCTCCTGTCTCTGGAAAGAAGATAATGCACTAACTAGAAATGGTTGCTTAAGACAAATACTAAAATTAAACATATACACTGTACATAATACCATTATCCGAAAAGCTTAGAACATCCATTTTATATTTATTATTAGTTTATATTATTATATTACATGATATGTATACGTCACTAGCTATTATTTACGACATTGCTTCAATCCTCGTCATCAGACTCTTCTGTGTAAATTCCTTCACCTTGTTTAGTCATTTCTCATCATCTGCTTAACAGTTACACATCTCGGTGCATGTTATGTTTTTCTTCCTGCATGAACATGACAATGATCCACATTTGCTGACGCCACATCCACACTTAACAAGCTCTGTGATAGCTTCTGGAGCTGGTGGCAGGTCTGATATTACTGGTATGAAACAGTCATTATCAATCTTCCAGCCATGCTCTAATAGTGAAAGCATTTCATTGTCTGCATCACAAGACTACGGAAGGGCTTAATACCTTGCTCTCAATATACAATACTTTAGAGTTGCTGCAGTCGGTGTTAATTTTTCAGCCTTTGCTTGCGTTTTCTTGAAGAAATGCCATCTAAGTTTTGACAGTTCAGTGAAAGTCATTCGTGGACAGTAGAGCTTACATACAAATTCCTCTAGACCAATATATATATATATATATATATATATATATATATATATATATATATATATATATATATATATATATATATATATATATATATATATATATATATATATATATATATATATATATATATATGTCTGCAGTAAGGGCATTTGGTCTACTCAGCATCTTGAATGCATTTAGGACCTTTGTGTTAGATTTCATCAAAGTGCTCCAACATGTTTTCTTTATTTTGCCAGCAAATTTTCCTGTGCAGTCAGATCCTGTGAAGGCCTGGAAACCTGGAAGGCTCTCTGCAATGTCTGGCCCAATAGCATCATATATGGATTTGAGAGAAAAAATGTGTCGTCGCTCACCAGTTCCTGTTATCATACTTGCATTTTATCAAAGTTGAGGCTGCTTTAATATGCCCAGAACAAACACATCAGTGTCTGATGACATGATATGTACAGTGCTGCCTTTCTGTGATGCATATATGACATGAATGATGAACAGAGCATCTGCTTCCTCATGGTTACTTTCAACTGTTCAACATTTTCACCATTTGACTGAACACCGTTGTTTGTTGATGTTTCAAATGAGGTTTTGCGTAAGTGGAACAGAAGCAATACGTTGTTTCTTAGATGAGTTTGTCCTGTCGTTACTGAGTAACTTCTTGAGTGAGACTTTAATCTGTGTTGAATCTGTGATTTCATAGCTGTATGCATTTGCTTCCTTGCCATAGCGTCGGTTTCTTTTTCTTTGTTTTAGCGAGTGGCTTACGTCATAGCGATCAAAGACAAGGTGCAAAGCAGGATAACTTGTTGCCCTAGATGATAATGTTTTGATGAAGTGGTTTGCAATATCTGCACATTTTTCGACAGAGTTGACATTTCGTGAACTAATGCCATGCCATCGATGATGAGAGTCCTTTGACATGGTTCCTTTTGTGGATCTGCGATGCTTTGAACATCAGTAGACTCTTCATTTTTTGGAGGAGCTGCTTCAAGGAGACCCATGAGCTAGCTTTTTGTCTTGGCAAACAAGGACAGACCCATCTGGGGAGAAGAGAGATCTTGGCAGACAAGTGAATTCATACATGCCAATCGCCTTTTGTAGACCGAGTTCATTATGGGATCTTGCGATGATCAGCAGTCTAGCAAACAAAGCTCTGTCCTGCTTAAGTTCCATAACTTGTAAATGTAATTTGATGGTTGAAATCTTATTTGCTGCTTTCCATGACAGAAGATTAACCTTGGACATCTTTACCCAGATGCTTACTGGACCAACAATGCGTTGCTTAACTAAATTTTCGTAACTTTGTCTTCCACATTCATATGCACCTAGAATGTTATGCTTGACATTTTCTGGCATTACAGCTCCATTTATAAAGTTTAAAAGGGCATCATTTTTCCTGACAAAATGGATTACAGTCAGCAATGACATTGTGCAGCTTCTGCACATCAGCATATTGACGGCTGACGATAACTGAAGAGAGCTCATGGTGCTTTGCTCTTTTGTAATCTTTATGATATTGATATTTTATGTAATGAACTTAATTTGAAAACCCACATGTAGTATTTGATCTTTTTTCACCTTAAACACTCAGTGCGTCATGCCCCTCGAACGATTTTTTTTCCTAGCTTACTTCTCTAGACAAATACGACCTTAAATCCCACCAGAAAAATGACACCATGTATTTTCTTAATCTACAAGTTCCAAGGTTTAAAATGTTGTATGGTGTCAAAAATTAACACATATTTATACATAAGTGCCTATACTATAAGCCGAATCGCAGCATTTCTTAACACTTTATTGCAGCACTAAATGTTTTTCGACAGAGTTATCCTTTGTCAAGAAGAACCTTTAATGTCAAAATGTAACGTGCGAACAGAGAGTGTGAGCTTGATTATGGCTACCTTAATGACAATGTTTAATCTTATTAGCGAGGAGGGAACATATTGGGTCGTGCTGTTAGGAAGGCACACTTTATTTATATCATCAGAAGTAAAAGTACGAGAGAGGTGAGGTAGATGGGCGGTGTAAGGTGAAAAGCGGTGAAGGTGACCAGGTGAGGCAGATTGGTGGTATCGGGTGATGGGCGATGAGGAAGGCCAGGTGAGGCAGATGGGTAGTGTAGGGGGTGAATAGCGGTGGGGGAGGTCCACCAAGGTGAAGGAATTAAAGGAACGCTGAGGCAGCTTTTATAGTGCTTGTTCAAGATAGGCCTATAATATGAGGCATGGGAGTAGTCCTCAACTGTCCCTCACTCGCGGACACAGGGAGAAACACATCTGTCTCTTACATCATTTGTTGGCTACATCTGCAGTCGTCACATACTGTTCAGGTACAGTACACCAATGACGTGTAACATGTGTTAAGCACTGTTGGTGTATAGTGACAATATAGATAGGTGCCTCCTGGAGACAAATCATTGCTGGAATTCTCAAAAGTTTAATGATAAAATTTCCTTCACTGAAGATGTGAGAGAGGCATACCTGAGATGAGTACGGGAATGGACCTGTAAATAAGAACATAAGAACATAAGAATGGAGGAAACTGCAGCGGGCCTGTTGGCCCATACTGGGCAGTCCCGTTTACACCCAACCCCTATTGCTCATATAAGCATCCAACCTATGTTTGAAGCTATTCAGCATATTCGAGTTAATGATGATATTTGGTAACTTGTTCCATTCATCCACTACTCTGTTTCCAAACCAGTGTTTACCTATTTCACGCCTAAATCTAAATTTGTCTAATTTAAAACCATTGTTACGAGTTTGCTCCTGGTTGGATAGTTTGAGTACCTTTGTAATGTCCCCTTTGTTTAGCCCGGACTTCCACTTGTACACCTCTATTAGGTCGCCCCTCGCTCTACGTCTCTCGAGGGAGTGCAAATTAAGTTGCTTTAACCTGTCTCTATACTCAAGGTTCCTAATGCCCTGGATTAGTCTTGTCATTCTCCTCTGAATTCTTTCCAAGGATTCTATATCCATTCTGTAATACGGTGACCAGAACTGACCTGCGTAATCCAGGTGTGGTCTCACAAGAGCAAGATACAGTTTTAGGATGACCTCGCTAGTCTTGTAACTAACACTCCTTTGTATGAACCCAAGTACTTTATTAGCCTTGTTACGAGCAAAAACACATTGTTTACTTGGCTTAAGGTTCCTACTTATCATTACTCCTAAATCTCTCTCGCAGTCGGATTTCTCTATGGCATCGTTGTTCATCTGGTATCTGGTTTCCCTCTTTACATCTCCTATACTAAGTACTTTACATTTGTCGACGTTGAATTTCATCTGCCATTTTTCAGACCATTCGAAAAATTTGTTTAGATCTTCCTGTAGTTTTGCCGACTCCTCGTCAGATTTAATAACACGTGTCCTATTTTAGTGTCATCAGCAAATTTACTTATGTTGCTGTCTTTGCCGATATCTATGTCGTTTATGTATATAATAAATAATAATGGTCCAAGTACTGAGCCTTGGGGAACTCCACTTGTGACGTTGCTCCAATGGGACTTAGTGCCGTTATTGCTCACTTCCTGTTTCCTGTGTCCTGTAACCACGCCCTAATCCATTTAGGGATGTCACCTTTGATGCCATTAGTCTTTCGTGGGGGACTCTGTCGAAGGCTTTGCTTAAGTCGAGATATACCACAACATAATTGTGCCCCTCGTCCACCGATTCGAAAACTGCTGAAAAGAATGTTAATAGATTAGTTAGGCAAGAACGTCCGCTTGTGAAGCCATGCTGGGAATCATTGATCAATCGGTGCTTCTCCAGGTGATTTCGAATAGAGTTTGAAATGATTGCTTCCAGTAATTTGTCTACTATTGATGTTAGACTGATTGGGCAGTAGTTAGAGG
Source organism: Homarus americanus (assembly GCF_018991925.1). Classification (NCBI taxonomy): domain Eukaryota; kingdom Metazoa; phylum Arthropoda; class Malacostraca; order Decapoda; family Nephropidae; genus Homarus; species Homarus americanus. Next base: position 10,067,644 of record NW_024737068.1, read on the forward strand.
ATAATGATCTATCCCCCTTCTTGAAAATCGGTATTACATTCGCTATCCTCCAGGATTCTGGTACTACACCTGTTTTTAAGGACATGTTAAACAACTTTGCTAAGGGCATACTAAGCTCTTCCTTACATTCCTTTAATACTCTGGCAAATATCTCATCGGGACCAGGTGACTTATTAGGCTTTAGTTTGTCTATTTGCTTACTAACATCGTTATTAGTCACTACTATCTCACTTAATTTGTTTTCTTCACTATCTCTGAATAGGGTCGGTGCCTCGGGTATCATGTTTAAATTTTCGGTGGAGAAAACTGTTGAAAAATATTTATTCAAATTATTGCTCATTTCTCCGTCGTTATCAGTGAGCTAGCCGGAGTCTGACCTTATTGGTCCAATCTTTTCTCATGTTTTAGTTTGATACATTTGGTAGAATCCTTTGGGGTTTGTTTTCGCCTCCCTTGCTATCCTTACCTCATTATTCCTCTTTGCTTTCCTTATCTCGGTTTTAACCCTACTCGCCAATACCCTATAATAGTCCCGGAGGCGAATTTCGCCACGATTTATCCTTCTACCTATAGCCTTCCTTTGGCCAATGATGTTCTTTAAATAATTATTTATCCATTTAGGGTCATTGTTGTCTGATCTGAGTTTTTTGTATGGTATGTTCTGCCTTTGTGCATTAAGTAACTCATTATTTAAATTGTCGTGGAACTCGGCAATCTCAGATCTCGTTATCAGGTCCGTGTCATCTGTCAGGTTCACGGCCAAGGCGACACCCCCTCTCTCAGCTGCCTCTTTAAACTGTCAAAGTTTGCCCTTCTGAAATCTGGTACTTTAGTGGAATTTTCCTTACGTCTGCCCTGAAAATCTAACTGGAATCGAATTTCTTTGTGATCGCTGTTTGCAAGTTCGTTCCCTACCTCGACATTGCTAATGAGGTTTTCTCTGTTCGACAGAACTAAATCGAGTATATTATTCCCCCGTGTGGGTTCGGTTATATGTTGACTTAGGAAACAGTCCTGGATCGTCTCGAGAAAATCCTCTGATTCTGAGTGGGCATTACAGAAACCATTACAAATATAATATGTATTCCGGCCTCCCAAGTTAGAGGGACTAACGCATCAGCTATTGATTAAACAAGTGATACACACCGTTAACTATTATAGCTAATACATAATCACCATCGCGACTATAAAAAGTTGCAAAAAAAGCTATAAATTCACAAATAAAAAGAGGTAAAATGATAAATTCATCTACGAGATTTTCAATGAACCTTCTTGAAATAACATGTGTAATAACATGAATGTGATACACGCTAAGAAAACGAGGCGTAAATTACAGAAATATGCAAGATTATTATGGAGACAATAAACATGATCCTGACAGGTGTAAGGCAACTGATACAACCCAAGCAAGTTGTATGATTATTATCTTTCTCTTATATAATCTTTTAGATTCTTATGTTATTATATATATATATATATATATATATATATATATATATATATATATATATATATATATATATATATATATATATATATATATATATATAAAATCACACAGGGAAAGGGAAATTGTTTCCTGTGATTTATCATTATCTTATCACGTTTTTATTGTGGATCTACATGAAAAAAAAAAAAAATATATATATATATATATATATCATGTAAATCCACAATGAAAACGTGGATAAGATAAATCTTGATAAAATCACACGGGAAAATGGAAACAACGGAGTACCTTAGCTTTCGTCTTTATTCAAGACATATATATATATATATATATATATATATATATATATATATATATATATATATATATATATATATATATATATATATCTATATATATAAGAACATAGAACATAAGAAAATAAGAGTCTGCAATAGGCCGGTTGGCCTGTGCATGGCAGCTCCTGTCGAGAGTTACTACCACTCTCTATCGTCCATGAATCTATCTAGCCTCCTTTTCCTTTTGAAACTTTCCAGAGTTCCCGCACTTACTACAAAGTTGCTAAGCTTGTTCCACTCGTCCACCACCCTATTTGTGAACCAGTTTCTTCCTATCTCCCTCCTAAACCTAAACTTATCCAACTTGAATCCGTTGCTCCGAGTCCTATCCTGCTCGGATATTATAAGAACTTTATCTATATCCCCTTTATTGATTCCTTTCACCCACTTAAATACTTCTATCATATCTCCCCGCACTCTTCGTCTTTCTCGGGAATGCAAGTTAAGTTTCTTTAACCTATCCTGATATGGAAGGTTTCTAAGTCCCGGAATCATTTTTGTCATTCTTCGTTGCACCGACTCTAGTGAATTTATATCCATTCTATAATAGGGGCACCAGAACTGGACCGCATAATCGAGGTGCGGCCTGACTAGCGCAAGATATAGTTGCAATAAGACCTCTGCACTCTTGTTACTTACACTTCTAGATATAAAACCCAATACTCTGTTTGCCTTATTTCGAACATTAACGCACTGTTTTCTAGGCCGTAGGTCCGAGCTTACAAGTACCCCTAGGTCTCTTTCACAAGTCGACTTCTCCAGGTTGATGTTGTTAAGGCTGTATACATTATAAGTATTTGTTCTTCCAATATTAAGTACGCTGTTCTTGCTGGTGTTGAATTTCATTTGCCATTTTTCAGACCACCCCTGCAGTTTATTTAGATCCTCCTGTAATGCATTTGCATCCTGCCCTGAATTAATTTGCCGCCCCATTTTGGTGTCATCCGCAAACTTGCTTATGTCACTGCTGATCCCAGTATCTAAATCGTTTATGTAGATTATGAACAAGAGTGGGCCTAGTACTGACCCCTGGGGAACCCCACTGGTTACACGGCCCCACTCAGATTTAACACCATCTACGCTGAACCTCTGCGTTCTATCGGTGAGCCAGGATTTTATCCAATTTAAAACTTTCCCCTCGACACCATGAGCCTTAATTTTTCTCAGAAGCCTCCGATGTGGTACTCTGTCAAATGCTTTGCTAAAGTCTAAGTAAATAACATCGTAATTTTCGTCATTATCTACTATATATATATATATATATATATATATATATATATATATATATATATATATATATATATATATATATATATATATATATATATATATATATATATATATATATATATATATATATATATCGATAAAAACACACGGGAAAATGGAAACAACGGAGCACCTCAGCTTTCGTCTTTATTCAAGATATCTTCAGAGGCAACTGGATTACATGGACAGAGAGAGGCTTAAATATACAGGGTGACCTTAAAATCATGAGGTCAGGTCATAATGATGTCATCCACTAATCCCCACACCAACACACACGTAGAGGAGCTTAAGAGAAGGGGGGTGACGTGACTAGTCAGGTCAGGTGGATCTACATGAAATAAATAAATATATATATATATATATTATATATATATATATATATATATATATATATATATATTTATTTATATATATATATATATATATATGATAATTATTTATATAATAATTCACAATTAACATTCAAGGAGCATGAACGTCAGCCGTATTTAAGTTAAACAAATTTGTTTCATTCGTAATTTAACACAAATCACGTGACAATGACACATGGCGTTACTCTATATTACTTTTTATTAAACTGGCAAGTCGACGAGAGAGAGGGAGAGAGAGAGAGAGAGAAGGGACGGACGTGGGTGTGGTCCGTGGTAATCAAGAGAATGCATAATGGCGCTGGGAGCGTCGCGTGCCACGCCTCGGCTTTATCCCACAGCTGTCAGGTGGCTTGTGTGTTATCAGGGTGCGTGTTGCAGGTCACTGACGCCCTCACCAGTCAGATCATTTCCTTCACGATGATGGGCGTGAGGCGAGGGTGTGGTGTCGATGACTTAAGGCAGGCCAAGATGACCTACACCTGTACCAGCCGCCCGCCCTCACCACAGAACTCACACAGAGAGTAGTGAGCATTCCAAAAGGATGCAACTTTTCCGACAGGGTGCTATAGGTTTAGGCCCAAGAAAGACAAATTCGAATGTGGCCCAAAAATCAGATTTCTCTATGGCTAAAACAACATCCACTGTGGACAATGACTCACGAATAACGTCCACAGAATCCGTCTTCTTCATTTTTTATCCTAAAACGGAGTTCGTTGTGTTCAGTGAAAGCTCTTGCGAAGACAAATCGTCCCTGCTATTGACCGAACTCAACTATTTGACGTATAATGGTCAAGTAGGGCAGCGATTCTTTACCGGGGGTAATTAACCCGTGAGAGGTAAACAATCCCGTGGCTAGGGGTAAATACCAGTTCCAAAGTAGTGCAATATTTAAACCTTTCACAGGGAAAATTTGCAGAAATGCCAAGTGCTTAAAAACAACAACAACCCGGTATGATCACGAAGGCGATTGACTTTACACAAAAATAGACTACTTCTTTGAAAGAAACACTCTCACTTGGGACGTCACTGGGGCAATTAGTACTGATGGAGCCCCAGTCATTATAGGAGTTACTGTAAGTCAAGCTTTACTGTACTGCACTTATAAAACAAAGGGCTCCCTATGTTGGCTGCGAAGGCCCTTCCTGAGAATCTGCAGCCGGTTTTGCAGAAATTTACAAAGGTTTTCAATTTCCTTTGCCCCCGAGCGTTGAATCCGCTTGTTCAAAGGCTTATGTGATGAGGTGGCTTTCCCGTGGGGATGTTCTGGACAGAGTGTTCGAACTCCCCACTGTTCTCCGTGGTCGAGGATCAAAGTTTTGTGATAACTTTGGTAACTCAGTGCTCATTTCCTCTTTAGGATACCTTTTGGATATTTATGAGTAACTCAAATAATTCAACGAGAAAATGCAGGCCAAATCAGTACCAAATGACGGAACAAGCGAAAAATTGGAGGCATTCCAAACCAACCTGGACTCAGGGCGCGACGAGTTCGCCAAGGTAACTGCAAATTTTCCCAGCATAGATGAGATAATCAGCGCAGAGCCTGAACTTTTACCTGAGATCACTGAAGACGTCTGCACATCTGAAACATTATAAAATCATTTCGCTGGCTACTTTCCAACAGACATGAGTCCTACAGAAAGCTGTGCTGTATATTAAGGCCGTTCACCACTGATCTGATGGAGATTAATGATGACGACCTAGCGAAAGAAGAGCTGACTGACCTTCAAAACTCCTCTGGTCTGAACGAATTTGTCAGAGTGTGAGTGAATTTTTGAAAGAAACTGACAGACTCATTCCCACTTCTCATTCAGCGCGCCTTCCAAGTGGTCGTTACTTTCGTCACAACGTATATCTGTGAGACCAAGTTATCAGCACCTGGTAGCAATGAAGAAGGCCAGGAACTACCTGAAAGGTGATGGCGACATTCAAGTTGCCTTGTCAACAGTAACTCCTCGAAGAGATAAACTGGTTAAGGCGAGGCAGTAACAATGTTCCTGTTTTTGGTGGTTTGAATGTGTGTAATATTGATTGACCTAAGTGTAATATGTTGTTCTCTCTTTGATCACACTTTATTATTGCACAGTACTAGGAAGATTAATGTTGCGTTTTATTTCGGTCAAAGTTGTATCGGCCAGTCAATGAGTTAAATTAGATCATGGGGTGGGGGAGTTACAACTGGATTGTTTCGCTACGTCTTTTATGTTGTAACATACGTTGTAAATTGAGAAAATCAATATCGTCCAATCAGTACATTAAGACGAGGTATAATGTCTCGAGAAATCATGTAAAGTTCTGCATGTTGAGATTAGAGCTGAACATATTCACAAAACACATTGTTCAGGATGAATTTATACAATTATGAACAGATAACTTGTGTCGCAGATTAAAACTGACAGGGAGCGTCCTGAGTGGGTGGAACATGTTCGACATTCAGGTCCAATGTTTGAATATTTTCTTATGAAGAACGTTGACTCTGGCAGTACTGTAGTCGATTTCGAGTCGTACAGGCAACAGATGAAAACCACAATCATCTCCAGTTCATCCTCCTTTAAGGATTGGAAGGACCTGGGAAGTCTTTACTGCCACTACCGTCACTGCAGAATTTTTCTTCCAATTCGCTAATTAAACGTGTTTGCTCATCATATTCAAAACAGTAGTGGTAACACATCCTGAGAGGACAGGGGCCATCACTAAACCAGTGCACTTCCCTGGGCTAAAGCTCTTCACGAGATCCATAACATGCAGTAGTCGAAGAAGATTCTTTCCAACGCTAAAGTCGATCCAGAGTTCAGCTGCAGGATTCATTGACTGTAATCGCTGCACCTTATTTTGTTAGCGAAAAAATTTCATTATCTTGTGTTTGGACAAATCGAAATTGCAAGTCTGATCAACAGCGACGGCCTGTTTGGACGTAATTGTTTGAAGTTCAGCATACTTTTCATGATTGAAATCTGCAAGTCACGCATTCAGTATTCCAGAACTGAGCTGCTGCAGTCTTGATACTGGACTTGGGAACGTTAGCAAACGATGTTGCTCAAAATATTCTTCCTTAAAGGGACACCTGCTCTGCCTTACTTATCTGAAAGAGGGAAAACACTTTTATTTGACACTAACATCACTTTCCTGGTACAATCAGTTTTCATTTTTATATTTTGACTTTATATGATCTTGTATGGCTTTTGTTGATCGTATGTTTGATGGTGCACTTCAGTTATAATGGCAGAAGTAGTCTTGTCAAAAGCTTTCATATAACACCAGAAAATTTAATCCACAGAGAAATATAATTGTTGATCGCTTTCAGATTCATGTTATTTGGGTCAAACTCTACAGTCGTGCCAGAAACTTGTCCTATCATAAATATGGCAAGGAACTTGGTGGTCTTCAAGAACTGGTAAGGAACTTAGTGGTCCTCGTGGACTGGTAAGGAACTTGGTGGTCTTTGAGGACTGGTAAGGAACTTGGTGGTTCTCGTGGACTGGTAAGGAACTTGGTGGTCTTTGTGGACTGGTAAGGAACTTGATGGTCCTCGTGGACTGGTAAAGAACTTGGTGGTCCTCGTGGACTGGTAAGGAACTGGTGGTCCTCGTGGACTGGTAAAGAACTTGGTGGTCCTCGTGGACTGGTAAGGAACTGGTGGTCCTCGTGGACTGGTAAAGAACTTGGTGGTCCTCGTGGATTGGTAAGGAACTGGTGGTCCTCGTGGACTGGTAAAGAACTTGGTGGTCCTTGTGGACTGGTAAGGAACTTGGTGGCCCTCGTGGACTGGTGAGAATTTTGATGGTGCTCACCTTGTCTACCTCACCTTGCCTACGTCACCCAGTCTACCTCATCCTGTCTACCTCACCCTGCCTACCTCACCCAACCTACCTCACTGAGCCTCTGTCATCTAACCTAATCTTCCTGCCTACGTCACTCAGCCTTCCTCACCCTGCCTACGTCACCCAGTCTACCTCATCCTGCCTACCTCACCCTGCCTACCTCACGCTGCCTACCTCACCCAACCTATCTCACTGAGCCTCTGTCATCTAACCTAATCTCTCTGCCTACGTAAGAACATAAGAACATAAGAATGGAGGAAACTGCAGCGGGCCTATTGGCCCATACTGGGCAGTCCCGTTTACACCCAACCCCTATTGCTCATATAAGCATCCAACCTATGTTTGAAGCTATTCAGCGTATTCGAGTTAATGATGATATTTGGTAACTTGTTCCATTCATCCACTACTCTGTTTCCAAACCAGTGTTTACCTATTTCACGCCTAAATCTAAATGTGTCTAATTTAAAACCATTGTTACGAGTTCGCTCCTGGTTGGATAGTTTGAGTACCTTTGTAATGTCCCCTTTGTTTAGCCCTGACTTCCACTTATACACCTCTATCAGGTCGCCCCTCGCTCTACGTCTCTCAAAGGAGTGCAAATTAAGATGCTTTAACCTGTCTCTATACTCAAGGTTCCTAATGCCCGGGATTAGTCTTGTCATTCTCCTCTGAATTCCTTCCAATGATTCTATATCCATTCTGTAATACGGTGACCAGAACTGAACTGCATAATCCAGGTGTGGTCTCACAAGCCCAAGATATAGTTTTAGGATGACCTCGCTAGCCTTGTAACTAACACTCCTTTGTATGAACCCAAGTACTTTATTAGCCTTGTTACGAGCAAAAACACATTGTTTACTTGGCTTAATGTTCCTACTTATCATTACTCCTAAATCTCTCTCGCAGTGGGATATCTCTATGGCATCGTTGTTCATCTGGTATCTGGTTTCCCTGTTTACATCTCCTATACTGAGTACTTTACATTTGTCCACGTTGAATGTCATCTGCCATTTTTCAGACCTTTCGAAAAATTTGTTTTGATCTTCCTGTAGTTTTGCAGAGTCCTCGTCAGATTTAATAACACGTCCTATTTTAGTGTCATCAGCAAATTTACTTATGTTGCTGTCTATGCCGATATCTATGTCGTTTATGTATATAATAAATAATTATGGTCCAAGTACTGAGCCTTGGGGAACTCCACTTGTGACGTTGCTCCAATGGGACTAAGTGCCGTTAATGCTCACTCTCTGTTTCCTGTCCTGTAACCACGCCCTAATCCATTTAAGGATGTTACCTTTGATGCCATGTGCTTCTACCTTTCTAAATAGTCTTTCGTGGGGGACTCTGTCGAAGGCTTTGCTAAAGTCGAGATATACCACATCATAATTGTGCCCCTCGTCCACCGATTCGAAAACTGCTGAAAAGAATGTTAATAGATTAGTTAGACAAGAACGTCCGCTTGTGAAGACATGCTGGGAATCATTGATCAATCTGTGCTTCTCCAGGTGATTTCGTATAGAGTTTGAAATGATTGCTTCCAGTATTTTGCCTACTATTGATGTTAGACTGATTGGGCGGTATTACATTTGCTATCCTCCAGGATTCTGGTACTACACCTGTTTTTAAGGACATGTTTAACAACTTTGCTAAGGGCATACTAAGCTCTTCCTTACATTCCTTTAATACTCTGGCAAATATCTCATTGGGACCAGGTGACTTATTAGGCTTTAGTTTGTCTATTTGCTTACTAACATCGTTACTAGTCACTACTATCTCGCTTAATTTGTTTTCTTCACTATCTCTGAAAAGAGTCGGTGCCTCGGGTATCATGTTTAAATTTTCAGTGGTGAAAACTGTTGAAAAATATTTATTCAAATTATTGCTCATTTCTCCGTCGTTATCAGTGAGCTCGCCGGTATCTCACCGTATTGGTCCAATCTTTTCTCGTGTTTTAGTTTGATACATTTGGTAGAATCCTTTGGGGTTTGTCTTCGCCTCCCTTGCTATCCTTACCTCATTATTCCTCTTGGCTTTCCTTATCTCGGTTTTAACCCTACTCGCCAATATCTTATAATAATCCTGGAGGTAAATTTCGCCACGCTTTATCCTTCTACCTATAGCCTTCCTTTGGCCAATGATCTTTAAATAATTATTTATCCATTTAGGGTCATTGCTGTCTGATCTGAGTTTTTTGTATGGTATGTTCTGTCTTTGTGCATTAAGTAACTCATTATTTAAATTGTCGTGGAACTCGGCAATCTCAGATCTCGTTATTAGGTCGGAGTCATCTGTCAGGTTCATGGCCAAGCGCGACACCCCCTCTCTCAGCTGCCTCTTTAAACTGTCAAAGTTTGCCCTTCTGAAATCTGGTACTTCAGTGGAATTTTCCTTACGTCTGCCCTGAAAATCTAACTGGAAAATTTCTTTGTGATCGCTGTTTGCAAGTTCGTTTCCTACCTCGACATTTCTAATGAGGTTTTCTCTGTTCGACAGAACTAAATCGAGTATATTATTACCCCGTGTGGGTTCGGTTATATGTTGACTTAGGAAACAGTCCTGGATCGTCTCGAGAAAATCCTCTAATTCTTAGTTACCCGTAAGGTCAGTCCAATCTATTTGGCCAAGGTTAAAGTCGCCTACTATACAGACTTTGTTGTGTATGGAAGCCCTGCGCATTTCATCCCAGATAAGTCGCTCATTGACTCTATCAAGATTGGGAGGTCTATATATTACTCCTGTGATTAATTTTTCCCTACCGTCGCTTAATTCTATCCAAATTGTTTCTGTATTCCGCTCAGTTTTTATTTCCTTATTTATTTCACACTTCAGATTATCCCTAACATAGTTTGCTACTCCGCCTCCTTTCCTGGTCTGCCTATCGGTATGGAACAATTTGTAACCCTCAATTTGGTATTCGACCGGCAACTCACGTGAGTTTAGGTCTACATCACCCTGCCTATATCACCCAGTCTACCTCACCTTGCCTACCTCACCCAACCTACCTCACTGAGCCTCTGTCATCTAACTTAATCTCCCTGCCTACGTTACCCAGTCTACGTCATCCTGCCTATGTCACCCAGTCTACGTCATCCTGCCTATGTCACCCAGTCTACCTCACCCTGCCTATGTCACTCACGCCCTCTGTAACATTCGCCACCACACATTACACAAGTCCAATTTTCCCTTTCTTTTTTTTTGCCACGTTCTCTATCTATTCATCCATAAGTCTTGCACAAATTTCTTTCGCAAGATTATCAACAGGGCCACTGATAGTGGACAGCCAAGGTGACATTAGGCAACCTTATTGATGTGACATTCAAAAGGCTTTTTTAAACGGATTTTACTCTGCTATTTTATCTCAGGTAATGACTCTGCAGATTCTACTTCTATTCATAAAAGATTCTTTTTAAATCTACGGTGAAATGTCAGTCGAAAACACAAAATATTTTTTATTTACGAAATATGTTCAGTAGCTTCAAACAACGGAAATATATAACTTTCAGCGACTTAAACTTTTTGGCATGTCTTACTAAAACTACTCTCTTGTCTTTCAAAATACAAATTTCGTTAACTTGATCAAATTGTTGAAGTTCATAACATGTTTTCACGATAATTAAAATAATATTAAAACTTTTTGACATATTATAAAACGATATGGAAGTGATTGTGAGGAATTCAGCCCATAAGAGCCCGCACCGATAGATATAAGAACAGCACCATCCTATCTATTGTTAAAATAATAAACAACTCCTGATTTATGTACTGTACAGCCCTTTAAATGTATTCAATGCATATAATATCATTATGTCTAAATCAAATGTAAGTCTGTATATTTTCAGCCACCGGCTGCAACTCTATTAATAAACCGTTTATTATTATTATTATTATTATTACACACACACACACACACACACACACACACACACACACACACACACACACACACACACATACACACACACATGCCTGTGGCGTCCCCCAAGGCACCTAGATGGGACCGCTCTGCTTCCTTATGCTTATCAATGATGCCTTAAGAGAAACCTCTGCTCCCTGGAAATAGGTCGACGACTCCACCATTCGGATCAGTGTCAACAGCTCGGCTCCCGACTACAGCGCCCTTCAGAATATATTGAACAGTCTCCAAAATTGGGCCGCCAACAACCAGGTCACCATCAACCATACCAAGACCATGGTTATGCACATCAACCTCTCCGACCTTGTCTCTCCTCCTTCCATTTCTTTGGGTCACAACACTTTCCAGGTTGTGGACTCCACTAAACTCCTCGGCGTCACTATAGATAAACTAAATTGGAAAGCACACGTCAGTACAGTTGTCAACTCTTCCAGTTTTCGTCTCCACCTCCTCCTCTGATTCAAATCTCTCAGAGTTCCTACGCCCAAGCTCCTCAGTGTTTACTCAACATTCATACTCCCCAAGCTCATCTATGCCTCCCCTGACTGGTCTTCCTCCCTAAATGCGCCACAGCGGAAACACCTAGAAAAAGTGCAAAAGAGGGCAAGCAAGAGTATTCTCTACCCTTGCTACTCCACATATCAAGAAGCGCTCAACACACTGACCCTCTCGGCTCTCTCTGACCATTACCACGACCTCATCTGCAAATTTGGTGAGAAGCTTCTGCATCATCCTCGACACTGGCTACTTCTTCCACCCGAGATTCCTCGTCCGCCAATTGCTGCTCGACATCAACCGCATCCAGCCCATACGAGCACGTACTGATCGCTGTAGGAACAGCCCATTCCCAACCACTGTAAAAATTTTCAACAACCTGTAATTAACCAGTGTATTCACTCCCAGTCAATCTTACCCTTTTCCACTGTCACTGTTGAAATGCCCTGTATTATAATTTCTCCCCACATAGTTATTATATATCATATTTGTATCACTATGTTATTTGTATATTAATTGTCAATCAAGTGACCCATTCCCCAATCATGCAACTGTATATTTTCAGCTTTCCGGCTGCCATGCTCTTTCAATAAACCGTTAATTATTATTATTATTATTATTATTATTATTATTATTATTATTATTATTATTATTATTATTATTATTATTATTATTGCACACACACACACACACACACACACAGTGACCTAGTCATAGGGCTAAATCAGTCCCATCAACGCTAACATCCACCACCACCTGCACCACACTGCTAGACCTCCTCTACCTACTACCACCATCACCACCCATACACTACCACCATCACCACCCATACACTACCACCATCACCACCCATACACTACCACCAACACCACCCATACACTACCACCATCACCACCCATACACTACCATCATCACCATCCATTCACTACCACCATCACCACCCATACACTACCATCATCACCATCCATACACTACCACCATCACCACCCATACGCTACCACCATCACCACCCATACACTACCATCATCACCACCCATACACTACCACCATCCCCACCCATACACTACCTCCATGACCACCCATACACTACCATCATCACCATCTATACACTACCACCCATCCCACCCATAATACTACTACCCATCACCCCATACGCTACCACCATCACCAATTCCACGCCACCACCATCACCACCACACACTACCATCATCACCATCCATACATTACCGCCACCATCCCCACCCATGTTGACTACCATCATCACCATCCATACACTACCACCATCACCACCCATATACGCTACCATCATCACCACCCATACACTACCACCATCACCACCCATACACTACCATCATCACCACCCATACACTACCACCATCACCACCCATACACTACCATCATCACCACCCATACACTACCACCATCCCCACCCATACACTACCTCCATGACCACCCATACACTACCATCATCACCATCTATACACTACCACCATCACCACCCATACGCTACCACCATCACCACCCATACACTACCACCATCACCAACGACTCGCCATCACTTTTACCATTACTAACAGTGCCATCATCACTACCACCACCATCACCGTCGCTGCCGCCGCCGCCGCCGCCGCTGTCACCGCCACTGCCAACGCCAACGTCACCCCCGCCACCGCTACCACCGCCACCACACACACACACACACCTGTGGCGTCCCCCAAGGCATCAGGATGGGATCGCTTTGCTTCCTTATGCTTATCAATGATGCCCTAAGAGAAACCTCTGCTCGCTGGAAATATGTCGACGACTCCACCATTCGAATCAGTGTCAACAATTCGGCACCGCCACCGCCACCCAATTCAACCCTCTTCAGCTACCATAGTACCACCATCACCTTCACCGTTTTACATCTACCACTAACCTGACCAGTACCCGGGCCTCGCACCTATAGGCAGTCTACCTGTAGTCTTGCTGCGCCAGTGGTGGAAGTGACCATGGTGTGGTGGGGGACCTCACCTTCCTGACCTTGGAGAGAGAGAGAGAGAGAGAGAGAGAGACCAATTTACGTTTACTAAGTCTGTGGATGACGATGTTAACTGGAGAGAGTACGGTGGAGAGGGAGGGGACAGGAGGAAGGAAGGGGGGAGAGGAGGGAGGAAGGAGAGGGAAGAGTGCGTAAATTGGGATGGGAGGGGAGGAGGGAGGAAGAGAGGGAGAATACAGTAGGGGGAAGGGAGACAGGGGCGGATGGGGCGGTATGTGGAGAGGCAACAGGGTGAGGTGGGTGTTGATACTGAACTAACCACTACACACACACACACACACACACACACACACACACACACACACACACACGTAAAATCCAAATAAAGACACAAACAAACATGAAGATAAGAAAACAGATGCAATGAAACACACCTGTAAAGATTTACATACAATACATTACTCAAAGACACGCAAACACACAGGGGTACACGAATCACTCACAAACACAGACAAAGCCAAACACACAAGTCTTACACAACCCACCGTATGAGAGGACAACCATAATGCTCCATACAGTAACTGAAAAATTGCAGGATTGACCACTCCTAAAGTGCCATTGTAGTGCTGTTAAGTGGTAGTGGTAGTACTGAGGGTGGTAGTAGTGATAATGGTAGTGGTGCTGGGAACGGTAATGGTAGTGGTAGTACTGGAGATGAAAGTGATTAGGGTGTTGTTAATGGTACTGGTAGTTGTAGCGTTAATAATGATGGCAGTAGTAGTGGTATTAGTGGTGGTAATGCTGATGGTGGTGGTGGTGGTGGTGGAGGCAATTGTAATAGTAATTGTAATGGTAGGTGTAGTGGTGGTGGTAGTTGTGGTGGTGTTGGTAGTAGCAGTAATAGTAATGGTGGAAGTGTTGATATTTGTGGTTGTGGTGATAGTGTTAGCAGTGGTGGTGGTAGAAGTATTAGTGAAAATAGTAGTGGTTGTGATGGTGGGAGAATTATTAGCGATAGTGTTAGTGGTAGAAGTATTGGTGGCAGTAGTAGTGGTGGTGGTGGCAGAAGTATTGACCGTGGTAGTAGTGTGGTGGTGGTAGATAAATCTGCCGTGACGTCAGGGTAGAACCGACCCTCCTTCCATTGGACGGTGAGAATTTCCAACATAGGACTTCAAACACATCCAACGAAGCCCGTGTTGACGTCAGTGCTCGAGGATTCTGGACGGGGGGGCAGCGAGCCTTCTTCGACATCAGGATTTTTGATCCCATGGCCGCATGTCACCGTAACTTAGCTCTCGATGCTGCACACAGGAAGAACGAGAACGACAAGAGAAGGGCATATGGGGAGAGAATTCAAAACGTTGATCAAGGCAGCCTCACTCCTCTAGTGTTCACAACTTCTGGTGGGATGGGACCAAGTGCAAGATGCTTCTACGCCAGACTCGCGGAGGTGATATCCGAACAGTAACAGCAGCCCAGAAGTTATGTTACAGCCTGGATGAGATGTCGACTGTCCTTCTCTCTCCTTAGGTCGGCTTTGCTCTGCCTCAGGGAAACGAGAGCATCGGCCCCAAAGCCGACAACAGTTGCAGATATTGACTGTGAGGCAACAGTCACTGAATGCGGCTCAACTAACTCAACACAATTAGGATAGATACTTATGTATTAGGATATTTAATATTAAGGTAATAAAATGGTGGCAAAGGTATGGCTATTGGGGGAGGCTGGAGGCCATTAGTGGTGGTGGTGGTAGAAGTATTGATGGTAGTAGTAGTGGTGGTGGTGGTGGTGGTGGTGGTGGTGGTGATTATGATGATGGTAAAAGAATAAGTGGTGGTGGTGGTGTATATTTTTCAGTTAATAAGTTCTGTCAAAGAGCGGCAGACTTACCAGGAGACACGCAACCTATCACATAAAAAAGACAACAGAAGAGTATTTTTTAGTTATCAAGCAGATTTTCTCCAAATGGCGGCAGACGTGGGTGTACATAATTAAAAACGGACAATAAGAAAACCTCACCAAGCATCACCCAGGTGATTTGCGTCTAAATTATCAGGTACAGTATAAAAGTGACGTCACTTTTTACGTCATTTTATTGCATAAATTTTCAAAACTATGTAAGTTTTTTGAGCGCACCCTGTCACACAAGCACAGAGAACTAGCGCATTTATTCACTGTAAACAAAGCAGATGCGTTGTATGCCTTCCTCTTATTTCTTTTTACTATATCTATCGTCCTTTGGGTCGCACAGGCAACGATGAGATCTAATATTGTCTATCATGTATTTTTCGGACAGGCGCGTCCACACAGGAATAGATAGAGAAGCCTTAAAGAGGTTGACCACATGGTACAATATAAACAAACATTTTCGATGTATTTACGAATATCAACATCAATAAAAAATACATTTAAACAATCTATTAAAATTGTCATACTGAACATTTTTAAAATTAAATTTAGTTCTTTTATGCGGTTCGATATTATTTTATATAAATATCCTCATTATTGAGTATACATCTTGACTTGACTTCAGAAATTGGTGCAAGCTAGTCAGGTGGAAACAATACGCTTCGTCTGAGCGAGACGGCCTAGAAAAATTGACAATTCGTGGAAAAAACAACGGAAACCGGGAAGGTTGACGGAAAAGGTGCTAGTGTGACCCCGCCTTAAGTTAAATAGTAATATACTGTGGATAGTGACTCTGGGGCAATAATGCTAAAGAGTATTAGATGTGGGGCTTAATTGTGTTCTGACCTCGCTAGAGGAGAGGTCACCGCAGACTTAGCTCCCGGGGATTAATTGTCAGTAATGGCTAGTGCTACTTGTGAGCAGGGATGTGCCCTTCTGAGGGCCGAGCTAGTGGCCAAGTTACTGAAGGTCAAGGACGAAAACTTGAAATTTAAGGAAGTGATTACGAGGATGAAGGAAGAAGACACGAGACAAGGAAAGCCCGTGTCTGACGAAAACACAGGCGAATGGAAGGTTGTGCAGGAGGCAATGATATGGCCAGTGTAGGAGTGAGGAGCTCCTTGATAACTTCAAGATAGCTATAGGACGTATTATGGTGTAGGGAGGGATCCCTATCATATGTGGTGTCCTGTCGAGAAGGAGAGTTGGCAATGAATGGTTGTCAAGGGCAGTTGGTGCTAACGGCCGTCTTGACATATTGCAAGTCAATAACAGTCTCATTCTTTGACAACTGGCGACAACTTTTACGGCAGAAGGGACCTTTATGCTAGGGATGGAGTGGCAACCTTGGCTGGCTCTCTCGAGAGGCAGTTAAAAAGATGTCGAAGTCTTTAAACTGCTATGGGAACAAATGAGCATGGGACTTGAGGAGACTGCAGTGAGAGCCGGTAAACAAAATGAGAGGTTACAGAGAAATAGTGCTTGGAATGATTATAAAACCAAATTAGGCAGGGAGTTAAAACCTAAATGAAACAAAGGGAGGACTCAGATCAAGACTAACTTAAATGTCTACTACACAAACAGTAGAAAATTGAGAAACAAAATGGATGAAATCAGGTCGTTGATATGTACCGAAAAATTCGATATAATAGCATTCATCGAAACATGGGTAAACTTAGACTCACGTGAGTTACCTGTCAAATACCAAATTGCAGGTTACAAATTATTCCATACTGATAGGCAGATTAGGACAGGAGGAGGAGTAACAATCTATGTCTGGAATAATCAGTCGTGTGAAATAAATAAGGAAATAAAAACTGAACTGAATACAGAAACAATTTAGATAGAATTAACTGATGGTAGGGAAAAATTCATCATAGGAGTAATATATAGACCTCCTAATCTTGATAGAGTTAACGAGAGACTTATTTGGGTTGAAATACTCAGGGCATCCAGACATAACAAAGTCTGTATAGTAGGCGACTTTAACTTTGGTCAAATAGATTGGATCGATCTTACTGGTAACTCTGAATCAGATAATTTTCTTGAAACAGTTCAGGATTGTTTCCTAACTCAACATACAGCCGTTCGGCTCATTAGTAATGTCGAGTTAGGGAACGAACTAGCTAACAGCGATCACAAAGAATTAAGATTCAAATTAGAATTTAATGGCAATCCCAAGGATAATTCCATTAAAGTACCAGATTTCAGAAGGGCAAACTTTGATAGTTTGAAAAGGCAGCTGAGGGAAGGGGTATCACGTTTGGGGATGGATTACATGACCTCACTCAATGTATCCACAGAGGGCGACCTCACTTTACCTGGATACCTGATAACGATAACCTAACAAAATATGACGATTGAGGTTGACTTGATCACGAGATCTGATGTTGACGAGTTTTACAAAAATTTAAGTAATGAGTTACTTCATGCACAAAGATAGAATATACCATACTGGAAACTCAGATCAAACAACAATGATCCCAAATGGATAAAAAATTATTTAAAGAATATTATTGGACAAAGAAAGGCTATAGGTAGGAGAATAAATCGTGGTGAAGTTTACCTCCGAGATTATTATAAAGTATTGGGTTAAGACCGAGATAAGAAAAGCAAAGAGGAATAATGAACTAAGGGTAACAAAGAATGCGAAATCAAACCCCAAGGGATTCTTTCAAATGTATCAAACTAAAACACGAGAAAAGATTGGACCAATACTGTCAGATACCAGCGAGCTAACTGCTAACGAAGGAGAAATGAGTAATAATCTGAATAGATAATTTTCAACAGTTTTCACCACCGAAAATTTGAACCTGATACCCGAGGCACCGACTATATACAGAGATAGTGAAGAAAATAGATTAAACGAGATAGTAGTAACTGGTAACGACGTTAGTAAGCAAGCTAAAGCCTAATAAGTCACCAGGTCCCGATGAGATATTTGTCAGAGTATTAAAGGAATGTAAAGAAGAGCTTAGCTTAGCAAATTTGTTTAACATGTCCTTAAAAACGGGTGTAGTGCCAGAATCCTGGAGGATAGAGAATGTAATACAGGATTTTCAAGAAGGGAGATAGGTCACTATCCTCTAACTACCGTCCAATCAGAGTAATTTCAATTGTAGGCAAATTACTTGAAGCAATAATGTCAAACTATTCGAAATCACCTGGAGAAGCACAATTTGATCAATGATTCCCAACATGGCTTCACAAGCGGGAGTTCTTGTCTAACAAATCTATTAACATTCTTTTCAGCTGTTTTCGAATCAGTGGAAAACGGGCACGACTACCGTATGATGTGGTATATTTTGACTTTAGCAAAGCCTTCAACAGAGTCCCCTACGAAAGACAAATAAGAAAAGTGGAGGCTCATGGTATTGGAGGAGATATTCTTAAATTAATTAGGGCGTGGTTACAGAACAGGAAACAGCGAGTGAGCATAAACGGCAGTAAATCCGATTGGAGTAACGTCACTAGTGGAGTTCCCCAAGGCCATTATTATTTATTTTATATATATATAAACGACGTAGAAATCGGCGTAGAGAGCAACATAAGTAAATTTGCTGGTGACACTTAAATAGGGCGAGTAGTTAAATCTGACGAGGACTCCGCAAAACTAAATGAAGACCTAAAAAAAATTCGAATGGTCTCAAAAATGGCAGATGAAATTCAATGTGGACAATTGTAAAGTACTTAATCTAGGAGATGTAAACAGAGAAACCAGATACCAGATGAACAACGATGTTATAGAGAAATCCGACTGTGAGAATGATTTAGGAGTAATGATTAGTAGGAATCTTTAACCTAGTATACAATGTGTATTTGCTAACAAAGAACTTGGGTTCATACAAAAGAGTGCGAGCTACAAGACTAGCAAGTTCATCCTAAAACTATATCTTGAGCTTGTGAGACCTCACTTGGATTACACAGTTCAATTATGGTCACAAAACTACAGAATGGATATAGAATCTCTTGAAAGAATTCAGAGGAGAATGACAAGACTTATAAGAACATAAGAACATAAGAAAATAAGGAGTCTGCAATAGGCCGGTTGGCCTGTGCATGGCAGCTCCTGTCGAGAGTTACTACCACTCTCTATCATCCATGAATCTATCTAGCCTCCTTTTGAAACTTTCCAGAGTTCCCGCATTTACTACAAAGTTGCTAAGCTTGTTCCACTCGTCCACCACCCTTTTTGTGAACCAGTTTCTTCCTATCTCCCTCCTAAACCTAAACTTATCCAACTTGAATCCGTTGCTCCGAGTCCTATCCTGCTCGGATATTATAAGAACTTTATCTATATCCCCTTTATTGATTCCTTTCACCCACTTAAATACTTCTATCATATCTCCCCGCACTCTTCGTCTTTCTAGGGAATGCAAGTTAAGTTTCTTTAACCTATCCTGATATGGAAGGTTTCTAAGTCCCTGAATCATTTTTGTCATTCTTCGCTGCACCGACTCTAGTGAATTTATATCCATTCTATAATAGGGGCACCAGAACTGAACCGCATAATCGAGGTGCGGCCTAACTAGCGCAAGATATAGTTGCAATAAGACCTCTGCACTCTTGTTACTTACACTTCTAGATATAAAACCCAATACTCTGTTTGCCTTATTTCGAACATTAACGCACTGTTTTCTAGGCCGCAGGTCCGGGCTTACAAGTACCCCTAGGTCTCTTTCACAAGTCGACTTCTCTAGGTTGATGTTCAGGCTGTATACATAATAAGTATTTGTTCTTCCAATATTAAGTACGCTGCACTTGCTGGTGTTGAATTTCATTTGCCATTTTTCAGACCACCCCTGCAGTTTATTTAGATCCTCCTGTAATGCATTTGCATCCTGCCCTGAATTAATTTGCCGCCCTATTTTGGTGTCATCCGCAAACTTGCTTATGTCACTGCTGATCCCAGTATCTAAATCGTTTATGTAGACTATGAACAAGAGTGGGCCTAGTACTGACCCCTGGGGAACCCCACTGGTTACACGGCCCCACTCAGATTTAACACCATCTACGCTGACCCTCTGCGTTCTATCGGTGAGCCATGATTTTATCCAATTTAAAACTTTCCCCTCGATACCATGAGCCTTAATTTTTCTCAGAAGCCTCTGATGCGGTACTCTGTCAAATGCTTTGCTAAAGTCTAAGTAAATAACATCGTAATTTTCGTCATTATCTACTACCTCGAAGACTTTCCTAAAAAACGTTAGCAGATTTGTTAGACAAGATTTTCCCTTCGTAAACCCATGTTGAGAGTCGTAGATTAATTAGGAACCTTGAGTACAGAGACAGGTTAAAGCATCTTAATGTGCATTCCCTCGAGAGACGTTGAGTGAGGGGCGATATGATCGAGGTGTATAAATAGAAGTCAGGGCTAAACAAAGGTGACATTCAAATGTATTCAAACTATCTAACCAGGAGCGAACTCGTAACAATGGTTTTAAATTAGACAAATTTAGATTTCGGCGCGAAATAGAGTAGTGGAAGAGTGGAACAAGTTGCCAAACATCATCTTTAACTCGAATACATAGGTTGGATGGATATATGAGCGATAGGGGTTGGGTGTAAATGGGACTGCCCAGTATGGGCCAATAGGCCCGCTGCAGTTTCCTCCGTTCTTATGTTCTTATGCTAGTGATAGTAGTAGTAGTAGCAGTAGTGGTAATAGTGGTAGTGGATGTGGACCTTTAATTTATATTGTCTTGTACACTCACACAAACACGCACACACACGTCAGCAGTACATATAACACCTTAGCCAATCGTTTGACTATTATGCCAGCGTCAACAACATACAAGGTGGACGACCACGTGAAGCTTTCTTGTACTGTATTTACCGCCCAGCGTCTCTCAGAAAACAACACTGTCGTCAACACCCACGTACTGTACAGAGTAAAATTGACGATTATTGATGTACTAATAAATAATAATCACTGAGACTTAGAGAACCATAAAAAAGTGGCATTGATGAAGATATTTGCATTTGCCAACGTTTTCACCCCAATAAGTGATCAGTGATGTTTAGGCAGGTTAAATAAATGTCCCCGGGTAACTCATACGCTGTCCGGAAATGATCAATTCCTTCTCGTAACTTGCCAGTTACATTCAACACTTTCTCAATGTGCGTTCGCTTGTGTGTCTGTTTATGTGCTTGATTCTGAGTGTGTGTATTATTATGAATATTACTTTGCCTTCTTAGCCCAGCGTGGTCCGGATGTGTGTTAATTTGTACCATGTTTGGGCTGCTAATCTAACCAACTTTTATTTTTATGATACACTGCGTTGGTGGCTTTGAGAGTGAATGCTTGTCTTGAAGTTCAGTGCATAATGACTGCTGCTGTATATCCTCAGGCTGTTGCTGCAGACGAAATGTTATGTTTTTAAAGTGTAAAAACAGAGGGTTATCACATGCTTCCATATAAGGCGCACATCAGCGTTTAACCACTCATCATGGTGTAATTATGTCAGCGGTGGCGTGCGGCAATTGAGAGGATAAAGCCCTCGCCTCCTGTTCCAGAAGTCGGTGGTTCGATTCCTGGGCACTCCCAGTTACCTAGCTGTAAATGGACACTTAAGTTCACAATTTGGGAAAGTGAATGCGGTTGGGGGCAGTACGGGCCATGCTGCCCAATTGTGTACCGAAGGTTTAGTATGCAGTATATTGTGCTGTATCCACACTCTCCCTAACGGGCCATCATGCCTATTAGACTCACTTTCATAGTACATGCATGTACACAAGGTTTGTTCAGTAACTAATGAGACTCATTGTATAAAAAGAAAAACACAGTTGGTTAATCCTCTCTCTCCCTGAGATGTGAACCCTGGACTCTGACGTGTGAATTCGAAGCTTTCATTAGTGAGTGGGAGGGAGAGGTGAGGGGTTTGTGGGGGAGGGGGGGGGGGGCACAAGGGATAAAGAGGGAAAGTGTATCTCAGTTGGGTGAGATTACGATGCAGAATATCACTTTGACAATACTGACGGGGTTTCCTCAGCTGAATTTACACTCGTCTTGAGCTAGCCACATGAAAACACAAAAGTTACAATAGGATGGGAGGGGGATGAATTAATGTTCTAAGAAAGGTGTTCATTTGCAAAAGCGGGCATGTATGAGTAAATGGATTATGAATATGTTTGAATCTATCATTCGTCAAAGCAGCGAAGTTTAACCCCATGGTTATGAGATGGAACTTCCCCAGCTGAATAAAATCGTCTGGTGGTAGCCAGAGTAAAATAGATAAGAAGACATCGTATTGAAGGGATTAATTAGTAATCAGAAAGTGGGAACCACATATTTATTGTAATACAAACTTGATATTATTAAGAAATATTAAGTCACGTCGCAACCAGGCATTCTGAAATGACACGAGCCATTGTGGTCCTTCTGAAATCTGTCGTCCCCAGCTGTTCGAGAACGTTTTGTGGTGAGTGACGATACACATGAGACAATGATTAGCCGTGAGCCTCACCTTTTCTCTTTTTATAAATACGAGGGGTGTGTGTGTGTGTGTGGTAACGGAACCCGAGAAAAGGTGAGTGATTATATTAAGAACTTCAGAGACTAATTAATAAATCATGAGACCGTATTTTTGAGTGTTCATTAACTCTTGAATGATTTATTAATTTCTTTAATCTCTCTTTAGAAAGGTCCGGTGTTAATATCTCCTGACCCACCTATTTTCCAGGTAGCTTTAGCGTTTCAGTGCATTTCGTTACATAGGCAGCGAGCCACTCACTCGTCTTTTGGCATTAAAGAACTACTGTAAATCCTCTGATGACAATCAGACATCTTAGTTTCCGTCGGCCTCTGACATGTAGGCAGGTAACCCAACCACTATGTTGTCTGACATACAACAGAGTGACAGTCTCTTCCTTTCTTACATGGTGTTCAACCATTGTTAAGCCTTCTTCGCTTCTCCCACACCTGCTCGTAGCCTTCTCAGGTTCTGTTTGGTTACGTCTTCTCAGAGCTCTATTTATTTTATTGTTCATTCGTCACGCATGTTAAAATTTTCCACCATCCAGTGTCTCACCACTGTTTACAGTTTCTCCGCTCCATCACATGGGTAACCGTGTTAGTCCGGCCACTTCTAGAGCTCTGAAAGTCATTGATGTTCTGTTTTCTATAAGTCAAGAGAAATCTTGTAATGAAGGTCAGACCAATGAAGCCGACGTTTCTTGGTTACGAAATTCCTTTTCGTCTTATGTATTGGCAACCGTCACAAAATACTTCCCTCAAGGCATGATGAAAATTAGCGCGTGATGGAACTGCTGGACACTTACAGTAGGCGTGGCTGTAACGTGAACGAAACATCTAATATAGAGGAACACGTACAGGTCAAAGTGAGGGGAATACCTGGCTGTGCATGTCGGATCTCTGGTATGTAACACGCGGGAATAGGAAAGCCTGTGAAAAGGTCAATTGAAATAATTGAAAAGAAAGGTACGTTGCCATAGATGGAAATATGAATAAATGTAACGTTGAGGGAACTATTTGGGGGGAACGCGGAATATACGCACAATAAAAAATTTAATATGGAAGAAGAAGTTAATAATAAGAACAACGCAGGTGAAAGATACTCTGAAAGATATAAAGCACGGAAAAACTCAAAGAAACAAACAGTGAGGAAAGGAGACGTACTGAAGATGTAGGAACACACAAAAAACAAGAATTGTGTAGCAAATTTCTGCTCGCGGTAATTTTCGGCCAAGGTTCGGCGGGTGGATCAGTACAGGCTCAGATACTACTGTACTGTACTGTACTGTACTGTACTGTACTGTACTGTACTGTACTTTCTAACCCTTACTAGATAGGAATATTTCCATAATAGCGACAACTGTATTTTTTCACGAGGAGAACTTCTGACTGGTTATAGCTTAACCTAACCTAACCTAATCTAACCTAACACATAAAAATTAATTTCCATTAACTGATAGCAATAACACAAAGTTAACCTTATTCGGCTAAACTTCATTTGCTTTTCAATGATATCGGCAATTACCCCTATTTAGTGTGTGTGTGTGTGTGTGTGGTACACACATTACAGGTGTTAGCAGTGAGTGGGTGCAGGTGTGTGTGGTGGTGAGTCATGCTCTAATTCTGTGCTTCATCTCACAATGTTTGTGTTGTGGAGAGAAAACTTGTTCATACTGTACATACGCCTCAGGCTCCTGAGTGTCAAGGATTCCTACGTTGTCTTATTTACGCACGTGTTTATTTTATCTATTCTTCTTTCCGGTAAGTAGAGAACGTCCGTGGTTATGAAAGCATCAGGAGAATGTTGGTTATATGAGCCAGTAACAGGTGTTTTAACATATCCCGTTAAAGGAATAACTTTAAAGTACGAACCTTTGAGAGTCTCAGCCCAGATATCTCGGCGAAACATTATATACATCCTACTCAGAATGTGGGTTTATGTGACTGGATCTATGAGACCCAATACACTATAATCAGTAAATAATTTAGTATTTGCTAGAAGTATGTAAGAGAAGCACGGTATAGTGTATACCTGGTCATACGTTATGGTCCAGGCTTTATCAAGGTGAGAGTCAGTGTGTAACCGAAATATTTTGGAGAATAAAAGAAGAAAAAAGAAAAAGAAATTTTGTTCTAAATTTCAGTCTTATTCATTTACAGTATATTCACAGCAGAACGGGCCTCTGAGAACTGAAAAGTGTTTCTTCTCAACCTAGTTTCTACATGTGTGAAAATCACCACAAAGCCAAACCTAGGTGAGTTAAGACTGCTACCTCACTCTAGTTACTAAAACACTGTAGGTGGAAACATCTTAACCTCGGCGTGTAACAGCGTTCATTGTGTTTATTCTGAAGCGTCAACAGAAGACCTGAGTGCGAGAATTCCCTTTAATCTGGATAAAATCCAAATGCTGTCATATGTCGTGAGCATGAGACCTTCGTACGTCATGTTCGAGAAAATGTCGAGTGACACTATTTCGTCATATTTCGGAGTAAGTGACCTGAGAATGATAATTCCTGGTCATGGTTTGTAATATTTTGGAAAATGTCATTTATATTAGTAGTAACTAAGTATTAGTATTAACTAGTATTATCTTAGTTAAGATAATGAAGGATGTCTGGACAGAAATAGAGTGAATTTTACCATGAATGTACCCAACTTCCATAGACTATAACGTCAGTAACGAAACTTGTCCCTTTTTTTAAGGGATTTAGTTGCGCGTGTTCAGACTATTTTACCTGTGCCTAAAACGCTTACATAACATCACCCGAGAGAGGAGATGAGGTGTTCCAGGCTATGTTAACAACATAACCTATCTCATGTCTAGTCTCTATCTCTCCAGTGACTTACCTGTGTATATTTTTCTCCCTCCCATACTATCATTCGCTCACTTTATCTAAATATTAACAACAACAACAGTGTATGAGCGTAGTGGTGGAGGTGGTATGACATAAGAGGCGTGGCGGGGCAACGGGCGGGAGACAACCATTAGTGCTGTGACATAAAGAAGCCAAGGTCGGCCCGTGAGGCGCTCCGGGGCTCGAGAAAGCTGCAAGTTGTGACCACAAAATACAGGCGATAGGTTGACACGAGGGGCGATACAAAGTCAATGAATACTACTCTGATCAACCTGGCTAAGGTAAGATGCGGAAAAAGTTACGTGTGAAGCTACGCGTACTGAGGCTCAAATATTATGTTAATTTCTTTTCCCTAATTGTCGACTTGGAAAAGCATCCAGGCTTAGAAGTGTAATTTTAATTCTATTTTGGACACACATTAAACAATTAATCTTAACCAGTAGCTTATACGAGGCGATAACAATGTTACATCACAGCTTAGAGGGTAGGAGTTATATACGTACTGTATGTATGTATGAACCTCTCAGAACCGCCGTCGTACACATTACAGGCAAGAATTTTTTCTGACAATTGAAGTCATGAATTTTGGTGCTAAATGACACCATTTTGAATTGTATTATATATAACGCAAAAAAAGAATATAGACAATCCAATAATAAAAATAAAACAGTAGACTGTGAACGACAAGCCTCTGAAGTTGATTTAGGGCCCGATGGTGCGGCACAAATTCATAAGAAATGCGCTTAATACCACACACTAAGTCGATGTACTGTATAATGAGTGTCAACACTCAGTTACCCAATATTAAAAGAGGAGTCGTGGTTTCTCATGACTATGGGATGAAAAATAATACTGTACATATAGAGAGGAAGAGGAAAAAGCCGTATTTAGCGAGTGTTGTAATGAAATGTTGTATTATTATATACTGGATGGTGGCGAGTAGCAGCATCAGTCAACAGCTGTGTTACCACAAGCTACTTATAACACCACCAAATTTTAAATCAATCCAGGTGGGATTACGGCGCTAACCTGCTAAACCTTAGCAGACACGCTACGTTAAAGGTCTCATTCATACAACAGAAATGTTAAGAAGACAACAGATGTCGCGAGAGGGACACAACTGTTAATGAAGACTAACAGGAGTTGAACATTACTGATGTAAACACTAGCTGATGTGGACTTGGATACTGACACAAACACTAGCTGATGTGGACTTGAGTACTGTCACAAACACTAGCTGATGTGGACTTAGGTACTGACACAAACACTAGCTGATGTGGACTTAGGTACTGACACAAACACTAGCTAATGTGGACTTAAGTACTGACACAAACACTAGCTGATGTGGACTTAAGTACTGACACAAACACTAGCTGATGTGCACTTAGGTACTGACACAAACACTAGCTGATGTGGAATTAAGTACTGACACAAACACTAGCTGATGTGGACTTAAGTACTGACACAAACACTAGCTGATGTGCACTTAAGTACTGACACAAACACTAGCTGATGTGGACTTAAGTACTGACACAAACACTAACTGATGTGGACTTAAGTACTGACACAAACACTAGCTGATGTGCACTTAAGTACTGACACAAACACTAGCTGATGTGGACTTGAGTACTGACACAAACACTAGCTGATGTGCACTTGAGTACTGACACAAACACTAGCTGATGTGGACTTAAGTACTGACACAAACACTAGCTGATGTGGACTTGAGTACTGACACAAACACTAGCTGATGTGCACTTAAGTACTGACACAAACACTAGCTGATGTGGACTTAAGTGCTGACACAAACACTAGCTGATGTGCACTTAAGTACTGACACAAACACTAGCTGATGTGGACTTGAGTACTGACACAAACACTAGCTGATGTGCACTTAAGTACTGACACAAACACTAGCTGATGTGGACTTAAGTACTGACACAAACACTAGCTGATGTGGACTTAAGTACTGACACAAACACTAGCTGATGTGGACTTAAGTACTGACACAAACACTAGCTGATGTGGACTTGAGTACTGACACAAACACTAGCTGATGTGCACTTAAGTACTGACACAAACTCTAGCTGATGTGCACTTAAGTACTGACACAAACACTAGCTGATGTGGACTTAAGTACTGACACAAACACTAGCTGATGTGGACTCAAGTAGTGTTCATCACTGTTCAACACTGCTTCTACTCCTTTCCGAAACGAAATTGTCACTTGTCATTGGTTTCTTGCGGGAGTTTGCTTATGTATCCCGGTGGAGAGGAGGGATTGGTGTTGGGGTAGGACCAACATTTTTGGTCCCGGTACTGTACGTCCTAACCCTTCTGTTATCGCCGCTGGCTTCAGCTATAGTGCTGGCGTGTGATGCCATTAAATCTTTCGACCCGTGACCTCGCCAGATGTACAAGTGTTTACAGACAAGTCCTGGTTCTGCTGAGTGGACTGTCTTAGACTGGTGGCTGTGGCTGCCCGCCCCTCCATGAGACAGATCGCCCTCTTTAGTAATGCTGTGAAGACCAGCCTTCTCCTGTCCTAAAATTTGTGCTGGGACGATTTACGCAATACTGTTGTCTCTTGGAACACCATACTGATCTGCATTGACCAGCATTTGTAAGTACAGCCTAAGTGATGACATACCCCTCGGTACTGAAATATTGTTGACTAATTACGCCTACTCGTTTCTGCCTAACCTGGAGTAATAAGACAATGCAGAATGAAGCGAAGCTAAGATTAATAGAGTTATGAACTTTGTGTTTTGTCACTATGTTTAATAAATTGTAATTAAGATTAAATTGTGTGAGACTAACTAATTATGTATCAGATGGATCACCTTGTAATATTATGAACGCCTTCTCCTCTGCAGGTTTTGACCACATCAATAAATATTGAATGCGTCAAAAGACGAGTTTCAATCATTCCCTTCGACTTGCCCGTAACCTGAACGTGGCTCGGACAGAGAGAGAGAGAGAGATAGAGAGATTCATGTGGATTTCCCGCCAATCACTAAAATAGTGGAAGTGCTGAAGCTTTTAGTAGTGGAGCTAAGGAACACAACAACACTAAAGACAGCAGCAGCAGCAGCAGAAGAAGAAGCAGCAGTACCTTGCAAAACAGCAAAACAGCAGCACATAAAGAGCGAAAATAAAATTAGCAATAACAACAACCACAGTATTAATGGGAACAACAATAACAGCAGCAAGAGTATAGCAACAGCAACAGCAGAACCAACAACAAAAACGACGCCAACAACAACAAACAGCAACAATAATAACATCGGAAACAACAATAACAAGAACAGTAGTAAGAACAACAGCAACAACAAAAGCAACAACAAAAACAAAACAACAACAACAACAATAACACAATAGAAGCTGAAAACAGTAGCAACAATTGCAACAACAATAACAGAAGAAACAACAGTAGCAACAGCAACAACAACAACTACAACAACAATAACAGCAACAACCACAACAGTAACAACATCAGTAGCAGCAGAACTCCAATAACAGCAACAACAATTACATCAAAAGTAGCAGTAACAACAATCACAACAACAACAACAACTATAACGTAACGTAACGTAAGCACTGTTAACAACACAAGTCTTTAAGCCCTACTAATGACACAGGTCAAGGTGAACGCCACAGCGGTTGTCAGTCCCGGCAGCAGTGGTTGTGTCGATGTATGTCACAACAGAAAGAAAATGTACATTCATGAAGCTATGAAAAAATAGTCTCCCATTGATGACCATTGCGAATTATTGATTGAAGGGCAATAATACATATTCACAAGATTATCATTGTGTGTGAGTGACTGTCACGTATTATCTAGAAGAGTACAATAGGAAAGGCAGTTGAATATATCCAACGCTTGTGATAGAGCATTGAGTAATAACCCATCGAGGAAGCTATTCCTGATTCATAGAAGTTTACTAATGAAAGTCTGGCGTGTAAAATGGGACTTCGACTTCGATTTGTCAAGTTTGTACCGAAGGCAATCGCAGAAGGCGGGAGTGACCAGTCACTTTACGAGACGTATCTCTTGCTTTTGTGACACAGGGAAGGGGGACAGAGTGTGAAATTAGTCCATTTTATGTCTGATATTCCAGTCCCAATTCCAAGTTGTGAGGGTTTGAAAAACAAAACAAAACAGTACCATTGTTGCTCCACGAGGGCGAAGAAACACTGAGAAGGGTCACTCCGCTGCTGCCATGCATAGAGATGTCACCGCGAACATCCTCGTCACGGCCATTGTGATTATCCTGCTCTCCAGCAGTTTGATAAAGCCCACTTTCTCCTCGCGTAGTTCTCGTTCACTAGTGCGGCTACTCCTCCTTTGTTCTGGATGTTCGACTTCTTGTCAGGTTTTGTGAAAAGTGTGATAAAAACAGACTTTACCCGAGGAGGTAGGAAATGGGATGATATTAATAAAAATAAAAATCAGGAACTGGGTCAGGATCGAGAGGGTCAAGTAGGGTCAGGATCTCATCCGGATATGACATTGTGTACAACAATAGAATGTGGCTGCGGTTGTTTGTGGAAGCTGCGTGAGGCTGCTGACCTCCGTAGAAAAGATAAGAACATAAGAAAAAAAGGAGTCTGCAATAGGCCGGTTGGCCTGTGCATGGCAGCTCCTGTCGAGAGTTACTACCACTCTCTATCATCCATGAATCTATCTAGAATCTATCTAGCCTCCTTTTGAAACTTTCCAGGGTTCCCGCACTTACTACAAAGTTGCTAAGCTTGTTCCACTCGTCCACCACCCTATTTGTGAACCAGTTTCTTCCTATCTCCCTCCTAAACCAAAACTTATCCAACTTGAATCCGTTGCTCCGAGTCCTATCCTGCTCGGATATTATAAGAACTTTATCTATATCCCCTTTATTGATTCCTTTCACCCACTTAAAAACTTCTATCATATCTCCCCGCACTCTTCGTCTTTCTAGGGAATGCAAGTTAAGTTTCATTAACCTATCCTGACATGGAAGGTTTCTAAGTCCCGGAATCATTTTTGTCATTCTTCGCTGCACCGACTCTAGTGAATTTATATCCATTCTATAATAGGGGCACCAGAACTGAACCGCATAATCGAGGTGCGGCCTGGCTAGCGCAAGATATAGTTGCAATAAGACCTCTGCACTCTTGTTACTTACACTTCTAGATATAAAACCCAATACTCTGTTTGCCTTATTTCGAACATTAACGCACTGTTTTCTAGGCCGTAGGTCCGGGCTTACAAGTACCCCTAGGTCTCTTTCACAAGTCGACTTCTCTAGGTTGATGTTGTTAAGGCTGTATACATTATAAGTATTTGTTCTTCCAATATTAAGTACGCTGCACTTGCTGGTGTTCAATTTCATTTGCCATTTTTCAGACCACCCCTGCAGTTTATTTAGATCCTCCTGTAATGCATTTGCATCCTGCCCTGAATTAATTTGCCGCCCTATTTTGGTGTCATCCGCAAACTTGCTTAAGTCACTGCTGATCCCAATATCTAGATCGTTTATGTAGATTATGAACAAGAGTGGGCCTAGTACTGACCCCTGGGGAACCCCACTGGTTACACGGCCCCACTCAGATTTAACACCATCTACGCTGACCCTCTGCGTTCTATCGGTGAGCCATGATTTTATCCAATTTAAAACTTTCCCCTCGATACAATGAGCCTTAATTTTTCTCAGAAGCCTCTGATGCGGTACTCTGTCAAATGCTTTGCTAAAGTCTAAGTAAATAACATCGTAATTTTTGTCATTATCTACTACCTCGAAGACTTTCCTAAAAAACGTTAGCAGATTTGTTAGACAAGATTTTCCCTTCGTAAACCCATGTTGAGAGTCGTAGATTAATTTGCTTTTCTCTAGATGCGATAGGATGCTATCTGCTATAATTGATTCAAGAAATTTCCCCACTACTGACGTCAAACTGATCGGCCGGTAATTTGACGCTGATGCTCTGTCTCCCTTTTTGAATATGGCTACTACATTTGCCTGTTTCCAAAAGTCTGGCACAACTCCAGTGTCTAATGATTTTGTAAATAAGTTTACGAGGGGTCCGCTAATCTGTTCCCTACACTCTTTCAAGACTCGAGGGAAAATTTGATCGTTGTAGCGGGAGCGACGTTTCACCCAGATGGTTGGAGTGAAGGTTTTCCCGAGTTATAATACCAGTGTTTATACACCATTGCACAAGAGTTGCCCTGTTAACGAGAGAGTTGCACCACGCCGCCTCTCGTAGTGAACCTGCTGAACTGGTGCCACGGTGCACTGCCACACTTCTCAGTTATTATGTTCTTTGTGTTACCAAAGTGATGGTGTAAATCATAACCGTATAAAGAGTGTCTGGCAGCAAGCAGAGTAACACTCACTAATCCAATATGTTCATTCCAAACAACGCTTCCTTCCATACCTTTGGTGTAACAGAAAAAGCAATAAATAAAGACACATACACACCAACAAACACAGACAATTACACACAGACAGACAGACTGACACACACACATAAGTAGACACACATACACACACAAATACAGACAGAAAGAAAGAGATACAGACAGACAGACACACGAGGAGGGAAGTAGTTATAGCACCATTGTTGTTTGGGTTGACACTGACCTACTGAGCTACTGATCATGTTTATAATGTTAACGACTGGGTTCCGCACACCCCTTTACATCCCCCTCCCCCACCCTACATCCCCAATTCTCCCACATCCTCTCCCTCACCAACCACCCCCAGGGAACTCCTACATGCCATTGGGAGCCCCGTGACAGGTACACTTGATCTCCTCCCTACACTCTCTCTACAGTAAGTGTCAGCTTGTAGTTGTCACAGTAGTCGACATAAGGTAAGAATAACACACTATTAGACCAAATACCTGTGCTTAATATGTCACCTCTTGTCATTCGTCTTTCATGAATAGAGACTTGGAGGAAAACAGCGTCTTAATAGCTTAGTGGTTGTGACTGAGGTGGTGTGAGGGCGGTGTGGTGGTGGTGTGGTGGTGTGAGGGTGATGAAGTTGTGTGAGGATGATGTGGTGATGCTGTGGTGGTGTGGTGTGAGGGTGGTGTGGTGGTGGTGTGAGGGTGGTGTGATGATGCTGTGGTGGTGTGGTGTGAGGGTGGAGGGGTGATGATGTGATAATGTAGTGGTGTGGTGGTGATGTGATGGTGTGGTGGTGTCGTGGACGTGTGATGGTGTTGTGGTGATGTTGTGGTGCTGTGATGGCGTGATGGTGATGTGATGGTGTGGTGATGTGGTGGTGATGTGATGGTGTGGTGATGTGGTGTGTTGATGATGGGGTGGTGTGGTGATGATGGTGTGGTGATGATGGTGTGGTGATGATTGGGTGGTGATGTGGTGTGGTGATGATATGGTGTGGTGATGATGGGGTAATGATGTGGTGTGGTCACGATGGGTGGTGATGTGGTGTGGTGATGATGGTGGTGATGTGGTGTGTTGATGATCGGATGGTGATGTGGTGTGGTGATGATGGGGTGGTGATGTGGTGGTGATGTGGTGTGGTGATGATGAGGTGGTGATTTGGTGTGGTGATGATAAGGTGGTGATTTGGTGTGGTGATGGTGGGGTGGTGATGATGGGGTGGTGATTTGGTGGTGATGGTGGGGTGGTGATGATGGGGTGGTGATGATGGGGTGGTAATGATGGCGTGGTGATGGATGTGGTGATGTGATGTGGTGATGATGGGATGGTGATGTGGTGTGGTGATGTGTGGTGATGATGGCGTTGTGATTATAGGGTGGTGATGTGGTATGGTGATGATGGGGTGGTGATGTGGTGTGGTGATGATGGGGTTGTGATTATAAGGTGGTGATGTGGTATGGTGATGATGTGGTGATGGTGGGGTGGTGATGTGGTGATGATGGGGTCGTGATAATGGGGTCGTGATGTGGTGATGTGGTGTCGTGGTGATGCTGGGCTGGTGATGTGGTGTAGTGATGATGGGCTCGTGATGTGGTGTGGTGATAATGGGGTGATGGTGTGGTGTGGTGATGATACGGTGATGAAGTGGTGTGGTGATGCTGGGATGGTGTGGTGGCACGGGCTAACCCCGGTGGAGTCTTCCGTTACTTAAGAATAAGACGAAGAAGCAGACCTTGTGTGAAATACAACAAAGCCTACTATAGGACAAGGGATTATTGTTCTTATGGTGCCAGGACATCTGCTTCTTCGTCTTATTCTTAAGTGTGTGTGTTTGCTTGGACAGTGATAAATATGCTCACATTTGTCTGTTCAGGAATTTGGCATATCAAAATAATTAATTAAAGATTTGTTGACATATACAGCAGCCATAAGCTGAATATATAACAAATGACGTAAGTGGTTCAAACTGTATATAATATATAACGATATGGGGGATCATTCAACGAGGAATTTCAGTAGAGTTCTACTAAAGTTAGATTATCTTATGTAACAGTGGAGGCGATACTGTGTGGTGTCTGGTTATCCATGTGGCGGTAAGTGTGGCAAAACTTGTGTTATAGAGGTACAGTATATGTGGCGGAGGTTTCATAGCTTATTATCTCAACCGCACACACACACACGTATATACGCACTGTATATACAATTATATGAATACATAATGTACACAAAACCTTCATTCTGTGTTTGTTGATCAATATGCACGCATGTACTGTGCAGGACACAAACAAGCCACATCACTTCCGATAGAAAACACAGAAATTCACAAACAGGGATTTATATACGTAAATGACACTTGATCATTCTAACCATACTGACACGTCATAACATACACATAAACAATACAAAATGACACTCCTTCACTCGGACGCGTTTAAAAGCCCAAACACACACACGCCTCGACGAACATACACAATTCATTCGCTTCATTCACAAGACAAAACAACAAGCAAAAGAGCACAGTTTATATAGCGACATGGTTAAAGAAATACCCTATGCTTGCTAATTTACATAGTGTGGGGGCAGCGAGGACGGAGGTCGACTTCTGGACGCTCGTATACAACAACACCTCACAGGCCAAAAACAACACGTCAGAGAAAGCACCCCGACGGGGCTGTGGCGATACACGGCTACCTCGAGGAGAAAGTTTTACGCTTTCATCCAGGTGTGAGGAACTGTAACCGCTGTTATTATAGGGAACTGTGATGGTAGTTATTATCACGTGGCTATAATGAAGTGACGTGACTGAAGTGAGGTGTATGTGTAATGAGACAAAACTCACCAGAAGAGGATATTACATATAGGTAGAATATTTATAGTAGGAGGGTGTAAAGACAGGAAGTTTGGTAGTGTGTCTCGAGGGTGTGGGGGGTGACTACGTATAGTAACACAGGCTCAGTACAAGTGTAGTATATAAAACACACATGCGTGTTACAGCTTTATTTTACTAGTTGCATAGGGGGGATGGGCACTTCACTAAGTCGATCGTTGGGAGGTCCGGGATCACTGCACTTCTACCGCCTACACAGCCAGCACTTATACGTTGAATTGACAGCACTCTGTCGATGGACCCGGCTGAGACCTCGTTGCCTTTAGCGACGTACTTCTTTGATGAGCGGGGACAGGGGACGTGGTTGCTGGCCCTCCTTGGTTATCAGACTCCCCCTGGTGAGAGGAGCTCCAGCCCCTATACTGTATATTGGAGGAGCCGGAGGGTGACCTCTCCTACTTAAGTGGGTGTGTCTTGACCGGGTTGTTGGGTTGGGTAACAGGGGTGCTGGCTGATTAGCGGGTCCTTGATCTCCCTTGGGTCAGGTCTGGACAGCTGTTTGCCCAGGTGAGGTCATGTCGCAGGACAGTAGTGCTTTGTAATTATTACCGCCTGGGTGGGTCTTGGCCAGGTGTGGTTTCCTTAACACGGTTATATCGTAGGGTTGCGCAAGTACTTAGGACGGGGTCAGGTCTTGACCTATGGTGTGTCAACCTGTGGTGTTAGGGTACCACGCGGTCTGTACTGTACTTGCTGTTATATGTGATGTAATTCTGGGCTGTAAGCTTTGGTCTGATATTCAATCATTACATATGGCGTGAAGATGTATGTCGAGTCGTCTAGATACAAGGGCAAAATTTCGGTATTTAATATCTAAACAGAACAAAACTCCGATAATTATCAGAACTCTCTCCACTACTTTCAATGACAAACCCATTTCTTAATAACACACCACGGCCGCTGCTAATGACAAGCTTGGAGTCACTCTGGTGGACCCTCCGGCGGAGCGCTTGGGGGACATAAGAGTAGACCTTGTAAAGCTCTTACGGCTTATATCTCTCACTCTGATATAAACAAGTTTATTATCATGAATCTTGCAAATATATATATATATATAACAAAGAAGTATGTCTGTGTGTTTGTGTGTGTGTGTGTGTGTGTGTCCGCACGAGAATCTCGGAAACTACTTTACCGATCTGTAGTGATGATGGATGGTGTTAAGAACATAAGAACATAAGAATGGTGGAAACTGCAGCGGGCCTATTGGCCCATACTGGGCAGTCCCTTTTACACCCAACCCCTATTGCTCATATAAACATCCAACTTATGTTTGAAGCTATCCAGCGTATTCGAGTTAATGATAATATTTGGTAACTTGTTCCATTCATCCACTACTCTGTTTCCAAACCAGTGTTTACCTATTTCGCGCCTAAACATAAATTTGTCTAATTTAAAACCATTGTTACGAGTTTGCTCCTGTTTGGATAGTTTGAGTACCTTTGTAATGTCCCCTTTGTTTAGCCCTGACTTCCATTTATACACCTCTATCAGGTCGCCCCTTGCTCTACGTCTCTCGAGGGAGTGCAAATTAATATGCTTTAACCTGTCTCTATACTCAAGGTTCCTAATGCCCGGGATTAGTCTTGTCATTCTCCTCTGAATTCTTTCCAATGATTCTATATCCATTCTGTAATACGGTGACCATAACTGAACTGCGTAATCCAGGTGTGGTCTCACAAGCGCAAGATACAGCTTTAGGATGACCTCTCTAGTCTTGTAACTAACACTCCTTTGTATGAACCCAAGTACTTTATTAGCCTTGTTATAAGCAAAAACACATTGTTTACTTAGCTTAAGGTTCCTACTTATCATTACTCCTAAATCTCTCTCGCAGTCGGATTTCTCAATGGCATCGTTGTTCATCTGGTAACTGGTTTCCCTGTTTACATCTCCAATACTGAGTACTTTACATTTGTCCACGTTGAATTTCATCTGCCATTTTTCAGACCATTCGAAAAATTTGTTTAGATCTTCCTGTAGTTTTGCGGAGTCCTCGTCAGATTTAATAACACGTCCTATTTTAGTGTCATCAGCAAATTTACTTATGTTGCTGTCTATGCCGATAGCTATGTCGTTTATGTATATAATAAATAATAATGGTCCAATAACTGAGCCTTGGGGAACTCCACTAGTGGCGTTGTTCCAATGGGATTTAGTGCCGTTAATGCTCACTCGCTGTTTCCTGTCCTGTCACCACGCCCTAATCCATTTAAGGATATTACCTTTGATGCCATGTGCTTCTACCGTTCTAATTAGTTTTTCGTGGGGGACTCTGTCGAAGGCTTTGCTAAAGTCGAGATATACCACATCATAATTGTGCCCCTCGTCCACCGATTCGAAAACTAATGAAAAGAATGTTAATAGATTAGTTAGACATGAACTCCCGCTTGTGAAGCCATGCTGGGAATCATTGATCAATCTGTACTTCTCCAGGTGATTTCGAATAGAGTTTGAAATGATTGCTTCCAGTAATTTGCCTACTATTGATGTTAGGTTGATTGGGCTGTAGTTAGAGGATAGTGATCTATCCCCTTTCTTGAAAATTGGTATTACATTCGCTATCCTCCAGGATTCTTGAACTACACTTGTTTTTAAGGACATGTTAAACAGCTTTGCTAAGGGCATACTAAGCTCTTCCTTACATTCCTTTAATATTCTGGCAAATATCTCATCGGGACCAGGTGACTTATTAGGCTTTAGTTTGTCTATTTACTTACTAACATCGTTACTAGACACTACTATCTCGCTTAATTTGTTTTCTTCACTATTTCTGAATAGAGTCGGAGCCTTGGGTATCATGTTTAAATTTTCGGTGGTGAAAACTGTTGAAAAATATCTTGATGATGGATGATGATGTTATATGTAGTGATGATGGATGTTGTTATATGTAGTGATGATGGGTGGTGTTATATGTAGTGATGATGGATGGTGTTATATGTAGTGATGATGGATGGTGTTATATGTAGTGGTGGTGGTGACGGTGGTAGTGACAGTGGTAGTGGTGGTGATGGTGATAGCGGCATGTTTGTGGTGCTAATGGTGGTGGTAGAGACTGGTTGATAGTAGTGGTAATGGTGGTGGTGTTAATGATGATGGTAGTAGTGGTGGTAGTGATGATGGTGGTGGTAGTGATGGTGGTGTTATATGTAGTGATGATGAATGGTGTTATATGTAGTGATGATGGATGGTGTTATATGTAGTGATGATGGATGATATTATATGTAGTGATGGTGGGTGGTGCTATATGTAGTGATGATTAGACAATCTATCTATATAAAACAAAGAAGTCTGTCTCTTTGTGTGTGTGTGTGTGTCCGCACGAGAATCTCGGAATCTACTTTACCGATCTGTAGTGATGATGGATGGTGTTATATGTAGTGATGATGGATGGTGTTATATGTAATGATGATGGATGATGTTATATGTAGTGATGATGGATGATGTTATATGTAGTGATGCTGGGTGGTGTTATATGTAACGTTGTAGTGAAAAACATAGTGGAACGTACATACACCGTTAATGAACTATTGATGGAAGAAGAAGTTTGGGGACTCAACAGTGAGACAATGTGGAGCTTCCCGGAGGGTGGCGTCCTACCGTTGAACATAAGAACATAAGAAAATAAGGAGTCTGCAATAGGCCGGTTGGCCTGTGCATGGCAGCTCCTGTCGAGAGTTACTACCACTCTCTATCATCCATGAATCTATCTAGCCTCCTTTTGAAACTTTCCAGAGTTCCCGCACTTACTACAAAGTTGCTAAACCACCCTCCCCGCACTCTTCGTCTTTCTAGGGAATGCAAGTTAAGTTTCTTTAACCTATCCTGATATGGAAGGTTTCTAAGTCCCGGAATCATTTTTGTCATTCTTCGCTGCACCGACTCTAGTGAATTTATATCCATTCTATAATAGGGGCACCAGAACTGAACCGCATAATCGAGGTGCGGCCTGACTAGCGCAAGATATAGTTGCAATAAGACCTCTGCACTCTTGTTACTTACACTTCTAGATATAAAACCCAATACTCTGTTTGCCTTATTTCGAACATTAACGCACTGTTTTCTAGGCCGTAGGTCCGGGCTTACAAGTACCCCTATGTCTCTTTCACAAGTCGACTTCTCTAGGTTGATGTTGTTGAGGCTGTATACATTATAAGTATTTGTTCTTCCAATATTAAGTACGCTGCACTTGCTGGTGTTGAATTTCATTTGCCATTTCTCAGACCACCCCTGCAGTTTATTTAGATCCTCCTGTAATGCATTTGCATCCTGCCCTGAATTAATTTGCCTCCCTATTTTGGTGTCATCCACAAACTTGCTTATGTCACTGCTGATCCCAGTATCTAGATCGTTTATGTAGATTATGAACAAGAGTGGGCCTAGTACTGACCCCTGGGGAACCTCACTGGTTACACTGCCCCACTCAGATTTAACACCATCTACGCTGACCCTCTGCGTTCTATCGGTGAGCCATGATTTTATCCAATTTAAAACTTTCCCCTCGATACCATGAGCCTTAATTTTTCTCAGAAGCCTCTGATGCGGTACTCTGTCAAATTCTTTGCTAAAGTCTAAGTAAATAACATCGTAATTTTCGTCATTATCTACTACCTCGAACACTTTCCTAAAAAACGTTAGCAGATTTGTTAGACAAGATTTTCCCTTTGTAAACCCATGTTGAGAGTCGTAGATTAATTTGCTTTTCTCTAGATGCGATCGGATGCTATCTGCTATAATTGATTCAAGAAATTTCCCCACTACTGACGTCAAACTGATCGGCCGGTAATTTGACGCTGATGCTCTGTCTCCCTTTTTGAATATGGGTACTACATTTGCCTGTTTCCACAAGTCTGGCACAACTCCAGTGTCTAATGATTTTGTAAATAAGTTTACGAGGGGTCCGCTAATCTGTTCCCTACACTCTTTCAAGACTCGAGGGAAAATTTCATCCGGCCCTGGGGATTTTGTTTTCTTTAGTTTATTTATCTTCTTAAGAACATCCTCTTTTCTGATAGTGATATTCTTTAATTTCTCTTCTTCCTTTCCCTTAAATATCAGTTCCACCTCTGGAATTTCATCTCAAATTTCTTCTGTGAAAACTGATAAGAAGTAGCTGTTCATTGCTTTGCTAATTTCTTCACTGCCATTTATCACTTCTCCCCTCCCTGACTTTAAAGGCCCAACTTTGTCCTTGACCTTTGTCCTATATACCTGGAAAAATCCATGGGGATTTGCCTTGGATTCTCTTGCTAGTTTGATTTCATAGTCTCTCTTTGCTTTCCTTACATCTTTCTTAACATTTCTAGATAGTTCATTATACCTGTTTCTGAGCTGCTCCTCCCCTCCCTTTAATTTCTTATATATTCCTTTCTTTATTCCTATGTCATGTTTAAGTTTTCTGGTCATCCACCTTGGCTCATTCTTATTTGACCTAATTTTTCTGTATGGTATATTTTGTCCTTGTGTTTATGTAGTATAATAGTGAATATATTATAGTCATGATCAATTGTTGTGTCATCTATGACTTCACCCCTTCCTACTGGGAACTGAAGTGACTGTTCCCAGGTGACCTCACCTAGGTACCTTCTTAACCCCTGATAATCCGCCAACCGAAA
Organism: Homarus americanus; assembly: GCF_018991925.1. Taxonomy (NCBI): domain Eukaryota; kingdom Metazoa; phylum Arthropoda; class Malacostraca; order Decapoda; family Nephropidae; genus Homarus; species Homarus americanus. The sequence goes on from NW_024737068.1 coordinate 10,108,418, forward strand.
GTTTGGGACTCTGACCATATTGTCATTGTTTTTCGTTTCCCAATTTAGGGTGAACCTGATTTCTCTGTGATCACTGTTACCTAGTTCTTCCCCTACTGTGATATCTCTGATAATATTTTCTTTATTTGTTAATACTAGGTCTAATATATTGTCACCTCTAGTAGGTTCTGTAATTAGTTGTTTCAAAAAATTGTCCTGTACTGCGTCTAGGAAGTCTTCAGATTCATAGTCGCCTACATAGTTGCCTAGCGGATGAGCCGCCCAGAGGGCGGCGATTCTGCTAGTGTGTGTGTATATATATATATATATATATATATTCAAATCATCTTGTGTCACAGAAAGACTTCTGGTTGAAGCTAGTTTGATTAAGGAATAAAAATCAATAAACCTTAGTGATGGTCAGTTCAAAACTGATAATATGTTACATATATTTATTTGTCAGTGGCCCAAGGTTAAAAATGCTTTGAAAACCTTGGATCTAGATGTAGGAGAGTTATTTAGTGGGTCCCTTATTTTTGACCTGACCTGACTAGTCAAGTTGCCCCCTTCTCTTAAGCTCCTCTACGTGTGTGTTGGTGTTGGTGTGGGGATTAGTGGATGACATCATTATGACCTGACCTCATGTTTAATAAGGTTACCCTGTATATTTAAGCCTCTCTCTGTCCATGTAATCCAGTTGCCTCTGAAGATGTCTTGAATAAAGGCGAAAGCTAAGGTGCTCCGTTGTTTCCCTTGTTCCCGTGTGATTTTATCAAGATTTATCTTATCCACGTTTTCATTGTGGATCTACATGAAATAAATAAATAAATAAATAAATATATATATATATATATATATATATATATATATATATATATATATATATATATATATATATATATATATATATATATATATCAGCATTCACAACAATCTGATATTAATTACCTCGGTTGACGGTTCTGTTTTTATTTTATGTTGCATATTTGGAAAACAATGTTGAAGAAAGTGTCATTTAATGTTAGACGAAATTTATTCTAATTCCCTCTTAAGAGAAAGATATAGTTATCACTGGCAACTATATTGACGAGCAACGTTTCAAGTGTTCTGGGTGAATTACTGTTCCTGGTTGAAGGTAGATAGGTGCTATTTTCGAGTTAAGGAAACACTTTTCATATAATAATGAAATAAATAGATAGTTCTCTGGGGGTATATCTAGTCCATGGGAACCTAACAAAGGAAGGTGAAGGAATGCATCTTAGTGTTCATTATAATATTCATTATCTTCTAAGAAGTCCCACAGGCTTGTGATGGTGGTCGTTTAACTGTGGGTGGCCACCCTGAAGCTGTGTACAGTCTTATATAATGGGCAAATCTTCTGCTGACGTTGAATCCCCGATCATCATGACAGGATCAAAGACTTATAAGTTCATCTCTAAACTACAATGACCTATAGAGACTAGCTATCACACACAGGTAATGAGGGAGTGTCACCGTCAGTATAAACTTCAATAAGATACTGCTTGGATCTGTTCAAGTGAATATAACAAATGTTATTCTCAGGTACAAGAGTAAATCTGCTATTATAAGGGCGAGTTATTATTTATCATATCTTATCTAGTCTACCGTCACATACTTCAAGAACGTTGTAAATCATGTTACAAGTTGAAGAAATTAATTCACCTTCATACATTATCTACCTCCCCAATATCGTCATCATCACCATTGTCATCATCATCATCTCCACCATTATCGTCATCATCACCACCATTATCGTCATCATCACCATTATCATCATCTCCACCATTATTGTCATCATCTCCACCATTATCGTTATCATCACCATTGTTATCATCATTTCCACCATTGTTGTCATCATCACCATTGTTATCACCATCTCCACCATTATTGTCATCATCTCCACCATTATTGCCATCATCTCCACCATTATCGTCATCATCACCATTGTTATCATCATCTCCACCATTATTGTCATCATCTCCACCATTATTGTCATCATCTCCACCTTTATCGTCACCACCACCATTGTTATCACCATCTCCACCATTATCGTCATTATCACTTACTCATTGTCCTTGAAATCAGCATTGTAATCATCATAATTATCATTATCATCATTTCAATCATTATTGTCATTGCCATTATCGTCATGAATAACATCGTAATAATCACCATAGTTATAATAATTCTCATCATTATCGTTATCGTCAACAATACCGTCATCGTCACCATTACCACCACCAAGTCTTGCCCGGAGAATACGTCTCTCTAACACCTGTTTCTGCTTCTCCTGACATATTTACTGTTTATTGTGTTCAACGAGTGAGTCTGACCCTCCATCATTATAAAGACATGTGTACTGTAGTACTGTACAGGCGTCTTACTGTGATGCCTCTTTCACCCTTCCCTCAAGAATTTTATATCAGAAGGTGTTATCCTATGAAAGCTTTCCAAGACCATATTTGACAAAATGGAACAAATTCTGAGCGAAATAACCTCAATGTACAGTGCATTACCAGCAGCTCTAGCTTAACTCATGTTAAACGCCAAACTTACGTAACGTAAGTCAGTACCACGTTGGTCGCTTGGGCTGGACATTATCATGTTGTTCCATATTGGTTGTCAGGACTGGTCACTATCATGATGGATGCCTAGATTGTTGTTCAGTATAATGGTGGTCGCAAGGACGAAACTGTTCAGTGGGCCCCGGAAGGGCGTCTCCCTCACAGCTGTTGAATGTCGCTCATTTTCATGCCAGTTAATGTGTTTTATTTCCAACAAGCTGAAGTACCCGGAATCTCACGGCTTACAGTGATGTACATTATATATTTTTTACGAAAAATTTGTTTTCATTCTATGTTACACGTACAGTATATAGTTAGTTACGTTCTTTTTAGCGCACTCTATTTGTGTGTTACAGCCTGAAACTCTGAACATATAAAATATATTAAAAAATTAAGTTTGAGTTAAATTTAGTCACACGCCAACCTAACCTAACCTAGCATCGACATTGATCATAGTAGAGGGTGATAGTGGAGGTGGAGGGTAATAGTGGAGGTGGAGGGTGATAGTAGAGGTGGAGGGTGATATTGGAGGTGGAGGGTGATAGTGGAGGTGGAGGGTGGTAGAGGGAGGGGTGATAGTGAGGTGGAGGGTGATATTGGGGTGAGGTGATAGTAGAGGTGGGAGGGATATTGGAGGTGGGAGGTGATAGTAGAGGGGGAGGGGGAGGGTGATATTGGAGGTGGAGGGTGAAAGGGAGGTGGGAGGTGATAGTGGAAGGAGGGTATATGGGAGGGAGGAGATAGTGGTGGAGGAAGGTGATATTGGAGGTGGAGGGTGATAGTAGAGGGAGGGTGATAGTGGGTGTGGGGAGGGTGATATGGGAGGGGAGGTAATAGTGGAGGTGGGGAGGGTGATAGTGGAGGAATGGGGAGGGGAGGGTGATAGTGAAGGTGGGGAGGGGAGGTAGAGGTGAGGGTACAGTGGGAGGTGGAGGGGGAGTAGGGGGGAGGGTGATAGGAGGGGAGGGGGTGAATATGGGAGGGAGGTGATAGGGTGGGAGGGTGATATTGAGGTAGAGGGGAGGAGGTGGAGGGAGGGTGATATTGGGAGTGGGAGGGTGATAGTGGGGAGGGTATAGTGGTGGTGAAGGTGATATTGGGAGGGGATAGTAGAGGTGAGGTGATAGGGAGGTGGATGGTGATAGGGGAGGTGGGAGGGTAATAGGGAGGGGAGGGGTGATAGGGAGGTAAGGGAGGTGGAGGGTGAGCAGGAGGGTGGGTTAGGGAGGGGAGGGTGAGTAGTGGAGGGAAGGAGGGAGGTGAGGGGTGATAGGGAGGGGAGGTGAGATGGGAGGTGAGGGTGATAGGGAGGTGGAGGTCAGGGAGGGAGGTGGAGGGTAGTAGGGAGGGAGGTGATATTGGAGGGGAGGTGGAGTTGGAGGGATAGTGGAGGAGGGTGATAGGAGGTGGAGGGGTGATAGGAGGATGATAGGAGGAGGGTGATATTGGAGGTAGAGATAGTAGAGGTGGATGGTAAAGTGGAGCTGGAGGGTGAGGAGGGAGGTGATAGGGGAGGCAGAGGGAGGGGAGGACATAGGAGGGGATGGGGAGGGGGGAGCATGGTAGATGTAGGGTGGTGGGGAGGTGAGGGCTACTGGAGGTGAGGTGAGGGGGGGAGGTAGTGGGAGGGGGAGGTGACAGGGAGTGGGGAGGGGAAGAGGGATGGGAGGGAGGGGACAGGGAGGTGGAGGTGATAGGAGGGAGGGTGATAGTGGAGGGAGGGACAGGGAGGGGAGTGTGGGTGGCAAGGGAGATAGGGTAGGTGGAGGTGGAGGGTACAGGGAGGTGGGAGGGGATGGTGATAGGGAGGTGGGGCTGGTGAGATGGGTGGGGGGGAGGGGTGGGAGGGTATGGTGGAGGTGGGGAGTGGGTAGGGGAGGTGGGGAGGGATAGTGGAGGTGGAGGGTGATAGGAGGTGGGGAGGTGATAGAGGGGGACAGATAGGAGGGGTAATGTTGGTAGATGTAGGGTGGTGGTGGGAGGTGGAGGGTACAGGGAGGGGAGGTACAGGGAGGTGGAGGGTGATAGGGGAGGTGGAGGTGATAGGGAGGTGGAGGGTGATATTGGAGGTGAAGGGGAGGCAGGTGGAGGTAATAGTAAGGGGGTAGGGAGGGAGGTGATAGGAGGGAGGGAAGGAGGTGGGAGGGTGATAGTGAGAGGTGATAGTAGGTGGAGGTGATAGGGAGGTGGAGGGTAATAGGGCGCTGTAGGTAGTGGAGAGGTGATAGTAGAAGTGAGGTGAGACAGGTGGAGGAGAGGGGAGGAGGGAGAATAGTGGCAGGTAGGAGGGGAGGAGTAGAGGGAGGGGTAATAGGAGTGGAGGTGATAGGGGAGAGGGTAAAGGGAGCTGGAGGTGATAATGCAGGTGGAGGGTATAGGGGAGGTGGGTGGCAATGGTGGTGGGGAGGGTACAGGGAGGGAGGTATAGGGAGGGGGATGGGGAGTAGGGAGGTGGGTGGGGAGATGTAGGGGTGGGGTGGGAGGTGGGAGGGTAATAGGGAGGTGGAGGGTGATAGGGAGGTGGAGGGTAGTAGTGAGGTGAAGGTGATAGTAGAGGTGAGGTATAGGGAGGTGGAAGAGAGGGTGAGGGGAGGGGAGGGAGGTATAGGAGGTGGGAGGGTACAGGGGAGGGGATGGTGATAGGGAGGGGTAACAGGAGATGTAGGGTGGTGGGTGGAGGTGGAGGTATAGTGAGGTGGAGGTGATAGGGAGGTGGTTGGCAGTTGGTAGATGTAGGGTGGTGGAGGGGAGGTAATAGTGGAGGTGGGAGGGTGAGTAGGGAGATGGAGGGTGAGTGGAGGGGAGAGGGAGGTGGAGGGTGATATTGGAGGGGAGGGTGAGTGGAGGATGGAGGGTGATAGGGGAGGTAGGTGATATGGAGGTGGAGGTGATATTGAGGTGAGGGGTGAGGAGATAGGGAGGGTGAGGTGGGTGATATTGGGGGAGGGGAGGGAGGGGAGGAGCATGGAGGGGGAGGGAAGAGGGAGAGGGGGAGGTGGAGGAGGTAGAGGTGGAGGCAGGAGGTGAGAAAGGTGGGAGGTGGAGGGTGAGGTGATAGTGCAGGTGGGAGGGTACAGGTGGGAGGTGATAGGTGGAGGTAATAGTAGAGGGAGGGTGATAGTGAGGTGGAGGGTAGTAGCAGGTGGAGGTGAAGTGCAGGTGGGAGGGTGAGGTGCAGGAGGTGATAGTGCAGGTGGAGGGGTAATAGTGGGAGGTGAGGGTGATAGTGGTGGGGAGGGTATAGTAGAGGGGAGGTAGGGAGGTGGGAGGTGATAGTGCAGGGAGGGTGATAGGAGGGAGGGTGAAGGCAGGGGAGAGTAGTGCAGGTGAGGGGTAAGGAGAGGGGTGGGAGGGGGAGGGTGATAGGTAGAGGGGAGGGTGATAGTAGAGGGAGGGTGATAGTGCAGGTGGGAGGTGATAGGAGGTGGGAGGTAATAGTGGTGCTAGGTAATAGTGGCGCTGTAGGGTAATAGTGGCGCGTAGGGGATAGTGGAGGGAGGGGTGATAGTAGGTGGAGGTATGGGGAGGGGAGGGAGAGCAGGGAGGTGGGTGGTGGTGGAGATGTAGGGTGGTGGGTGGGAGGGAGGTATAGGGAGGTGGAAGTGGAAGGTTGGTGAAGGTGGAGGTGAGGGGTGATGATGGAGGTGTAGTATAGTGGTGGAGGTGGAAGGTGACGGTGGAGATGGGGGGTGGTGGTGAAGGTGGAGGGTGGGGGTGTGGAAGACGGAGGCCGAAAGTGACGTGGAGGGTCAGGAGATGTGTATGTCTGGACAGGTACAGAGATGTGTAGGTGTCAGGATATGATTGCATATGTGCAAGATAGGGGAGATGTGTGTATCAGATGTGTGTGTCAGAGATGTGGTAGGATATGTGTGTCAGGAGATCTGTGTCTTAACTTAACTGGTGTAGAGTGAATCCTGGAGGATAGCGAATCAATACCGATTTTCAAGAAGGGGATAGATCACTATTCTTAACCACTGCCCAATCAGTCTAACATCAATAGTAGGCAAATTACAGCAATCATTTCAAACTCTATTCGAAATCACCTGGAGAAGCACCGATTGATCAATGATTCCGCATGGCTTCACAAGCGGACGTTCTTGCCTAACTAATTATTAACATTCTTTTCATCAGTTTTCGAATCGGTGGATGAGGGGCACAATTAGATGTGGTATATCTCGACTTTAGCAAAGCCTTCACAGAGTCCCCACGAAAGACTACTAAGAAAGGTAGAAGCTCGTTGTGACATCCTTAAATGGATTAGGGCGTGGTTACAGGACAGGAAACAGCGAGTGAAAGACATCGGTACTAAGTCCCATTGGAGCAACGTCACAAGTGGAGTTCCCCACACTCAGTATTGGACCATTATTATTTATTATATACATAAGACATAGATATCGGCATTGACAGCAACATAAGTAAATTTGCTGATGACACTAAAATAGACGTTTATCAAATCTGACGAGGACTCCAAACCCAGGAAGATCTAAACAAATTTTTCGAATGGTCTGAAAATGGCAGATGAAATTAACACAAAGTACTCAGTATAGGAGATGTAAACAGGGAAACCAGATACCAGATGAACAACGATGCCATAGAGAAACTGACTGCGAGAGAGATTTAGGAGTAATGATAAGCAGGACCTGCTAGGTAAACAATGTGTTTTTATACCGTAACAAGGCTATAAAGTACTGGGTTCATACAAAAGAGTGTTAGTTACAAGACTAGCGAATCATCCTAAAACTGTATTTTGTTTTGTGAGACCACACCTGACATGCAGTTGCTCTGTCACCAGATATTCAGAATGATATAGAACTTGGAAAGAATTCAGAGGAGAATGACAAGACTAATCCGGCATTAGGAACCAGTATAGAGACAGGTTAAAGCATCTTAATTTGCACTCCTTGAGAGACGTAGAGCGAGGGGCGACCTGATAGAGGTGTATAAGGAAACGAGGGCTAAACAAAGGGACATTACAAAGGTACTCAAACTATCCAACCAGAGCGAACTCGTAACAATGGTTTTAAATTAGACAAATTTAGATTTAGGCGTGAAATAGGTAAACACTAGTTTGGAAACAGAGTAGTGGATGAATGGAACAAGTTACCAAATATCATCATTAACTCGAATACGCTGAATAGCTTCAAACATAGTTTGGATGCTCATATGAGGAATAGGGGTTGGGTGTAAGACTTCCCAGTATGGGCCAATAGGCCCGCTGCAGTTTCCTCCATTCTTATGTTCTTATGTTATCAGTTAATGTTTGTCAGGTGCTGTGTGTCTTTTGAATTTTGCCCGTTTGTTTTATGTGTCAGTGCATGTAGCCCAAAAAGTCAGTGTATGCCAGGGATGTATGCGTGTGTGTGTGTGTAATAATAATACGAGTAATAATAATAATTAACGGTTTATTAGGAGAACATAGCAGCCTGAAGGCTGAAAATATACAATGAACATAGATGATAAGTTACATATGAAATCAGGGAGTGGGTCACTTGATTGACAAAAGCTTTCAATATAGAAACATAAAAAACCATAGTCAACATTTAGATTAACTATGTATATATGGTAGTGTGGGAGCTGGTCTGTAGACATTCTTGTGACCTGATGTCGATGTCAACAAAGTCCTTCCCACTGTCTTGACGGCCGTTGTACCTGGCTGTTAAGCCGCTACCTCACTACAGCTGCAGATGTACCACGTGGTCCGGGTAGGTCCTACAGCTCACACAGGGTGTTGGAGATGGTTCTTGTTCCTCATGTGATGAAGTTAGGAATTCATAGTTCTCACCTGGGTGGAGTAGGGAGTCCTCATTTCCCTCCTGATGAAGTTTAGAGTCTATTTTGGTTTCTCATCCAGTGTTGGTGGTGATGAGTGTACGGCGGACTCTGGGTGTGTCAGGTCCGCGTCTGGTCAACATTGACTGCTAAGCATGATTGTCGCTCTAACAGCGTCGGGTCAACATTGACCGCTAAGCACGATTGTCACTCTAACAGTTGTTTCTTTCTTTCGAGTTAAAATTATCACTTTTGTGTATTACTTGTGGGTTAATCGACAATCTTTGCACTGTACTGTTGGTGGGAGGATGTTGATAAATCGAGATGGGAAGGGGAAGGCCCGACAGACTGGGCTGGCAGCTGTCTCCATGGTCAAGAGACCACGGCCGCGTCAGCGGGCAGCGCCGACTAGACACGTCCTTACCCTATGAAGGCTGAAGGAAGTGTGTGTGTGTATGTGCGTGTCACAAGATGAGCGATTTTTTAATTCCACTGAAGCATTCGATGACTCCCCTCCGCCCATACCGAACGTAACTCCCTAATTAAAGACGAAGAAGGCATCCTTCATAGCTCAACCGAAACACCGATGTGGATGTCCTGACTACCCAGCAGGTCCCTCAGCATCCAGATCTGACCCACCTCAGTTATCCTCCATCCCTGGATGAGGTAGCTACTGCCATCAAACAGATGAAAAATAACAAAGCCTCAGCGCCTGATGGAATCCCAGCCAAGTTGTATAAAGCAGGAGGACCTCTGCTTACCAGCCGTCTCCACTCTCTCCTGGAGAATATATGGGAAATGGAGGAAACCCTCCTAAGCTCTTAAAGACGCCTCCATTGTTAATATTTATAAGAACAAGGGAGACAGGTCAGACTGTGGCAACTACCAAGTGATTGCTGTCCGTAGCTGGCAAGATTATCGCCAGAGTCCTCCCAAAGAGACTTCTTCCTGAGGCGGAAAACTTCCTCCCAGAATTTCAATGTAGCTTTAGACCACTAGCATGATCTTTTCTTCCCGCCAGATACAGTAAAAGTGCAAAGAACTTCGTCGTGACTTGTACATGGCCTTCAATCGAATTAACCAAGGCCTTCGACTCGGTCAACAGGGAAGCCCTCTGCCGGACCCTCAGCCATTTGGCTGCCCACCAAAATTCATCTCCATTGTGAGGCAACTCCATGATGGCATGAACAGCAGTGTCCTGCGCAATGGCACCCAGTCTGAGTTCTTACCCATCCAAATGGGGGTAAAACAAGGGTGTGTTCTGGCACAAACTCTCTTTTCCATTTTCTTGGCTGCCTTCCTTACTCGAGTCAGAATCCAATTTAGACGGCGGGGTGGGCACCGAGTACAGGATGAGGGGTCTTTTCAACATAAGACGACTCCAGGCAGGAACAAAGGTGTCATCAGCTTCCATTACTGAACTTCAGGAAATTATCTACAAAGTTGCACGTATCTCGAGCAGTGGTCTTCCCCACCCTGCTGTATGGCAGCAAGACACGGGTCACATACAGGAGGCACCTCAAGGCACTTGAAAACTTTCACCAACGTAGTCTACGTTCCATCCTCCGAGTTCGCTGGGAAGACAAGATAACAAATACCAGTATTCTCGCTGACACCAACTGTAGGAGCATCGAGGCTACCATTATCCGTGGACAACAGTAGACTGACAAAGCAGCTACTTTACAGTCACCTAATGAATAGTAAATGTAATGCTGGCGGGCAACTGAAAAGGTATAAGGATAGTCTTAAGGCAAAATTGAAAAAGTGCCAAATCGACCCCCTCACCTGGGCGACGATTACTCCACACCGTAACGCTTGGAGGAGCACCACACAAAAAGGTGTCAATGCTTTCGAGTTAGGCCGACTGTATATCGAGGCAGACAAGCTCCAACGCTGGAAAGACGTGACAGTAAAGTAGTAGTCAATAGGTGTGTGTGTGTGTGTCAGTAGGTTTGTCTGTCACTAAGTATGTGTGAGTGTGTTTCAGTAAGTGTCAGTAGGTCTGCGTGTCAGGAGGTGTGTGTCAGTATATGGGTGTCAGTAGGTCTGCGTGTCAGGAGGTGTGTGTCAGTTGGTGCGTGTCGATATGTGTGTGTTTAAAATTTTGTTTCTAGACTGAGGAACACAAGCCAGTATCCTTCACACTATAGTACAGACGGCGGTACACACAGGGCCCCGGGTGGAGAGAGTCAATTGTCCAACATGATGTCACATTATTATTTCACGAGTTAAGAGACTGGAGGCGAGGACATGAAGTCCAAGCGGGCGAACTATAAATAAGATAATATTAAAATACAATCACATACCGTAAGTGTTTGATATAGCTTGTTATCATGATAAGATAATCATGACAAAAATTGAGAAATGATATTTTCAAGACTGTGTTAAAATTAATGTTGATGGTCATAATAGAGAATTACATTTGGCACAATCTTTAAGTGTTTTCTTCTTTCCTTGTGGTTATCAGCATATACCTAGATCACGCGCAACTACAGTGATTTACTTGCATATATATATATATATATATATATATATATATATATATATATATATATATATATATATATATATATATATATATCATGTAGATTCACAATGGAAACGTGGATAAGGTAAATCTTGATAAAATTACACAGGGAAAAGGGAAACAATGGAGAACCTTAGCGTTCGTCTTTATTCAAGACAAGTGAATTACAAAGACTGAGAGAGAGCTTATGTACATAGGGTGACCTTACAAAACATGAGGTCAGGTCAAAAAACATCACATCCACTAATCCACACACCAACCACACAGCAAACATAAGAAGAGATTATAAGAACGGTCGACATAACTAGTCATGTCAAGTCAGGTAAAAAATATGAGACCCACTAATCATCTATCATGCATGTACCTTAAATGCTTTCAAAGCATTTTTAACCTTGGGCCACTGACAAATAAATATGTGTGACATATTATCAGTTTTGTACTGACCATCACTAAGGCTTAAAGAATACATTTCTCTAATCAAACTTGCTGTGTGGTTGGTGTGTGGATGAGTGGAGGTCATGTTTTTTTGAGTTGACCTCGTGTTTTGTAAGGTCACTCTGTGTACATAAGCCCTTTTTCAGTCTTTGTAATTCATTTGCCTCTGAAGATGTCTTGAATAAAGACGAAAGCTAAGATTGCTCCATACACACACACACACACATATATATATATATATATATATATATATATATATATATATATATATATATATATATATATATATATATATATATATATATAGAGAGAGAGAGAGAGAGAGAGAGAGAGAGAGAGAGAGAGTTCTCGTATACAATTTGCATGGACATAACTGGTTTTCTAACAATGTTAAAGAGAATTTGATTCGACCCAGTGTTCTGCCTGGCATCTGGGGCTGTGAGTAAAGTGAATACGACAGTGTATAAGGTGTTATTAATGGGTGGTAAGAGGTGTTCGTGGAGGGGTTGGTGCGTACCGCCTTATAAATATTCTAAGGCAGAGAGGTCTTGACCTTACTGGCACAATAACTTTATATGCCTTGTGACCCTCCAGAAATATTGAATTCCCACTCTGATGAACAATTTAGATACTTAAAGCCATGGCGGCGATCTTAAAGTATTAAAGGTGACCTAAGATAAGAGACACCCCAGCAAACGTAGTTCCCAAAAACACTCAAATAGATTTTGTTCCCAGAAACACTGAAACATACAGTTCCTGGAAACCACCATAACAAGTAAAGTTCCTGAAGAGCAATACTATACAGGTGTGTTAGTGAGTATCAGGGTAGTGCAAGTTGTGGCGCTAGTAGGTGTCTGTCAGTTAGTGTATCAGGTGTATTAGCGGATGGGTGTCGGTGGGTGTATCAGTAGGTGTTTGCCAATTGATGTATCAGTGAGTGGGCGTCAGGAAGTGGACGTCAATGAGTGGGCGTCAGTGAGTAGGTGTCAATGATTGGTTTTTGATTTTGAGGCTTACAGTGGCTAGTTTATTGTGCACCCCACACTCATCCTGTGAGCGGTAGCGCAAAAGGATTACAGAGTAGAGTTTACAAGGGGTCATAATAATTAACCCCCGTGGTCAGGATATTATGGCACTGAATGTTACACAGTATTTCTACATTATTTGTTTAGTTCTATACATAAAGGGTAACTTATTCACAACTGCGTGAGCATAGGTGTGTGAGGCAGTATGTCTGGCCGCATTTTTCGAATGGTCTGAAAAATGGCAGATGAAATTCAATGTGGACAAATGTAAGGTACTCAGTATAGGAGATGTAAACAGGGAAACCAGATACCAGATGAACAACGATGCCATAGAGAAATCCGACTGCGAGAGAGATTTAGGAGTAATGATAAGTAGGAACCTTAAGCCAAGTAAACAATGTGTTTTTGCTCGTAACAAGGCTAATAAAGTACTTGGGTTCATACAAAGGAGTGTTAGTTACAAGACTAGCGAGGTCATCCTAAAACTGTATCTTGCTCTTGTGAGATCACACCTGGATTACGCTGTTCAGTTCTGGTCACCGTATTACAGAATGGATATAGAATCATTGGAAAGAATTCAGAGGAGAATGACAACACTAATCCCGGGCATTAGGAACCTTGAGTATAGAGACAGGTTAAAGCATCTTAATTTGCACTCCCTCGAGAGATGTAGAGCGAGGGGCGACCTGATAGAGGTGTATAAGTGGAAGTCAGGGCTAAACAAAGGGGACATTACAAAGGTACTCAAACTATCCAACCAGGAGCGAACTCCTAACAATGGTTTTAAGTTGGGCAAATTTAGATTTAGGCGTGAAATAGGTAAACACTGGTTTGGAAACAGAGTAGTGGATGAATGGAACAAGTTACCAAATATCATCATTAACTCGAATACGCTGAATAGCTTCAAACATAGGTTGGGTGTTTATATGAGCAATAGGGATTGGGTGTAAACGGGACTGTCCAGTATGGGCCAATAGGCCCGCTGCAGTTTCCTCCATTCTTATGTTCTTATGTTCTTGTGTTATCAAGGGCAAGTAGTGAGGATAGAGAGTCAGTGATGATGAGACTGTCAGTGACATTGTTTTCAATGAATTTAATAACTGTGAGTATGGCAACTAATTCAGTTTGTAGAGTAGATGGCCAGTTGTTAATTCTAACTCCTCAATTATATTACCGTCAGGTTTGAGTTGCACTTCCAGCCCGCCCACAGGCGGGGTTAAGAGATCCATCAGTGTAGATGGTCTGTGTGACAAGTGAGATAAGTCTCCTACCATTGGTGTTAGTGGTGGGGTCATCTAGTTTCTTGTATCTAGTATTCATGTCACCCATCAGGACAGTGGGCTCAGTGCGTAAAAAATCTGGGAGATCTATGTACTGAAGCTGATCTGAGGGAGCATAGGCGTTTAGCACGTTGAGTATGGAGTGTTTGTGTTTGTTCATCTTCACTGACCATGTCCACAGAGGCATCAGTAGAAATGTTACCAGTATCACTATTTTCCTCTGCGTGGACACTAGTTCCTGGTGGGTCTTGAGTTTCCACATATGGTACTGACATCTGAATGTCTTCAGTTTGACTGTTATCTTTCCATAGCTGCTGCACTGTGTTGGTGGTGTTCTTTTTCTGTAGTGTATCACAGAGGCTCTTTAACATATCAGTTTGAGCTGCAAATTGAGCTTTGAGTTCTTTAATTTCATTTTTCAAATCAGTGATTTCTTCACTTTGTGCGTGTTCACGGGGTGTGTTGACAGCTACTTGTTGTGTCGGTACGTCTGTGTTGCCCCATGCTGATCTTTCGTTGACTGCTGGTAATGATCCTGGAGCTTTGGTGGGGAGGGTGGGCCAGGGGTTGGCCGTAGGGAGTACCCTAGCAGCAGTAGTGTTTCTTGAGACCTGCATGGGTGGCGGGTCTGGGCGCTGAAGGGGTGTAGGAGCTCTAGGACAGTCAGGGTGCCATACAGGAACTCCAACTGTTTTGCAGTTAATACACTTCTGTTGAATGACACGCCCTTGAGCAACTGTATCTCTGCAAGCCTGTGTTGCATGTTGTCTTGAGCAGAGACCACACCACGGCTTAGTAGAGGGGCATAATCGGGCCACATGGCCCCAGTGTTGACAATTGTAACACCTCCGGGTAGGGGGCTGATAGAGAGTTACCTTCAGAGTCCGATAGGCACCACGGACTCGAATGGTCTTGGGAGGGTGCTGGTTTGCCTTGTCCTGTAAGAGCGTTACGCCTCCTAACCACCGCTGACTTCCTAGGAGTGCCAAGCAGTCCTCGGCCCTCTGACGTAGGCATATAGGTCGAGTTCTGCAACTCCAACATGTCTGAGTTGACTGGAGACCCAGCTACTCGCTCTTACTCTCCTGATGCACTGAGTGAGCCAGGTGACTATTGTGTTGACCTTGACACCAATGGAGAGGATGGCTTGCAACTAGTTGAGTCCAGGAACAAGCGGAAGGCCGAAAAGGCAGAAAAACTTAAAGACCATCAACTACAACCTCAACCCCCATGAGAGTAAGATTAAACTTCCCTGTAGGTACACCACCTGAAGTCAAGTATCGATGGCTGGACGATGCGGAAGATAAACACCCAGACGCTGAGATTCAGTTCAGAGTCAGTACACAAGATCATGTTCTGATTAGAAGCGACCCAGCAGTCATACAGGATCTCCTCACCAATAGCATAGGGGGTGTCATTAGGTGGCTGTCAATGGGTGGCTATAGCGCAGTTCGTCATTCGCCGATGTTACTAAAAGAGATTCGAGACGATGTGGCGCAGCGCGGTACAACGCAGCAACGTCGGAACAGGACCAACATTGGGGTAAGAAATACAATTGAATAAACAAGATGATCATGATGTAACTTAATAATTATAGTGACTTCATCGAACAAGAGATTAATCAGATATATAATGGATGATCAAATGATAAATCAATATGAGAGGTGTTAGACCGAAGAAACAGATAATACATACAGTTAATACCATATTGATACCAAAGAAGTAAACAAATACAGGGAGTGTACGGTACTTTAAAGCAAGAACTGAAGCAAACACTATGGATGGATATATCTAAGACTAGAAAAGAAAAGAAGGAACAATGAAGTTACGGTATGATTTCATAACCGGGAGTCAGGAAAATAGATTTAGTACAGTTAGGAATTTAATAAGTAAGTAGTACTGACCCTTAAAGTAAGACGTATCATGTTTGAACTAAAAGAATATTATCACCAAAAATAATTGGAAGATGCAAAATGTGACATGAATGGGAAGACGACGACACGACAGAACACATATATGCATCATTAATATTGATGTCTTGCAACTACTAAAAAAGAGGATATCAGAATTCTCTACGATTTTAGTAAGCTTAGCCAACCTCCCACTCCTCCAAGGGATAAAACTATCTCGATTATCCATTTCATTAGTAGTATACGCTTCAATAGTTTATTCTGTGTTGAAAAAAAGTGAGTAGAATGGATATTAAGAAAACTGCGTAATGATATACTGTAGAGAGCAATTCTTAACGTTTTTTGTTGTGATCCAAATTATGGTGGTGGGGATATCTCGGAGACCCATGTCTTGATTTTACAGGTAAACAGTGCTTTGTTTGACTCCGCGTCCGCTACCAAGTGGTCGCCAAGAAACTCGGCCCACAACTGTGACGTCAATGACGAACTGTTATACAATTACACTTCCGCACATTTACCAGCATTACTAGTAACCATTACCAATCTCAGGACTATATGGTCTTATAAAAAACTATTTTCCCACAATCCTCGTTATTACCCTCACGCATCTTTACTAATAGCACATACCTATTCCCTATTTTCTCGTGTCTTTCTCACCAATCTGTTTTATCGGATTTCCATGTCATTCAATAATATTTGAAATTATCTGTTAATATAGTTCGTAAAGTTTTCCCTCCAGCATGGCAATATGGGGGTGGGGGGGCTATGCTGAAACTAAAGTTGTTAAATGTTTTATAAACAATAGCGAAAAGAACAGTGGGCGGGCGGGAGTGACAGGTAGTGGCCCACACCCTTAATGTCGCCTTTTCCTGTAAATAAAACCATCACTGTACTATGACACTCACTGCATCATATGCACGGTACTTTGTGCTGCGCTGCCTCTCAAATTTAAACCACAACCTTAACTAATAATAAATTGTACTTTTCTTTGAGTTATTGCTATATCATGAACTTCAGATTCATTAGTGTGTTCACTATCACTGCCAGTGCTGGTGTAACTATAATCATACTACAATAATCATACTACAATAATTACTGCCACACAGTACTCCCTGACACAGTATATTACATATTCTTACATTTAAATGTCACAAACTTTTAACAGGTGATGTATGGTATAGTTTACTGTTGATTTACGGGTATTTTTTATTCATGTATGATCATTATTATTATCATTATTATTATTATTATTGCGATGACAACCATTATTCAATTAACAAGCGTTCTTCGTGGGAACAGTATTACAGTGTAGAAGGAAGGTCAACCCTAATAAAAATTACGACTCGATTTCTAGTGAATTTTGTCCTGAATTCTCAAACATTATGATGAAGCGAGTAAATTGAAAAATAAAATGATCTCTTAAATATTTTCACATTTGCACGTTAGCTGTCAGTGAGGAGAGAATGTGCTTTTTTTTATTTTTTTGTTTTCTCCGTTCTTTTTCGGATAACAATTGGCCAGCATATTTATACTTGCTGTGGTTTGTGCTCAAACTTGGAAGGGAAGCACTTTGATCGAACATGTCAATATTAAGAGCTATGAGGTTATACTTGATCAAGTTGATGATCTGTGAACGTGATTGAGGGATACCGTATTGTCTGCTCTGTAATTAAACGTAAAACTGAACTAGAAAATGAGTGTTCGAACTGACAAGACAAGAGGAAAGGTAAAGGGAGTAATGTTTGTGTTAACTATACGACGAGAAGCGTTGAAGAGTGTCAACGCAACGGTACTCAACATAGCCACCACTTTGTCAAGACGGACTTAATCTGGCAACATCGACTGAAGAAATGAAACCACACCAAATGACCTTAATAATCCTGCTACTCTTTTTTTGTAGAAATTCCCGAGAGACAATTTTCTATTCTAACATGCTAAAGATCCGACTCTCAATCAATCAATCAATCAATCAATCAATTAATCAATCAGAGTATCGTTCTTATATCTGAGGGTTGGCGCCCACCGTCCTTCACTCTAAACGTTCTTGGGCTGTTTTTACCAATCCTCCAAGTCTTTGTATCTCTCTTGGGACACAGTTTTTAATTTCATTCATCCATCCAAGTCTCTACCTTCCCCTGGCCCTCCTACCCTCAACTTTGCCAATTAATATTTCTGTTATTTTCACCTCATCCATAATTACTGTATATGACCAAAGTATCTCACTTTTATTTTTCTGTATATTTCGAGCATTTCTCTTGAAGTTTTTGCAAATCTTAGTACTTGCTCAATTGTTTTCCTCAGTGTAGCTTATTCTTAGCATTCGTCTGTAACACCACATTTCAAAGGCGTCGAACCTCTTTCTGGTGGCTGATGAAAGTGTCCACGCTTCTGACCCATACATCAATCAGTCCTTGCCATATAATGCCTTTAGCAGCCTGTTTTCTCAAATTGAAGTTAATGTCCATTTTCACTATGTCTTTTAGATTATTAAATGCTGTTTTTACTTGCCCTATTCTAGTTTTGATTTCTTCCACACATTTACCACCACAGCTAATGTTACTTGCCAAATGCAAAAAAATTTCCACTTGTTTACGTTCCCTGTTGCCTGCCACAATTTTTATTTTAGGATTTATTTCCAATTAGGAAATAGCCATTACTTTAGTCTTTACAGCATTAGGTCTTAAATAATTTTTTCATCCTTTTCCAATAATCTATCAACGAGTTTTTTTTTAATGCCTCGTCACTATCTGTGATAAGAGCAGTATCATCTGCAAAACGTACATATGATATTACATTACCATTAACTTTTAGTCCTTCATTATCACCTATAACATCTCTCATTAAGAATTCTGAATATATATTATACAATGTTGGAGATAGAACTCAGCCTTGTCTTACTACCTGTCTAACTTACCAATTAATAAGTTCATTATTTACTAACACTGCAGCCTCCGGTTGTAAGTAAATATATTTTAAAATTCTAATATCTTCTTCATTAATACCTCTAAAGCTCTTTCACTCAAATGTCTCAAAGCAAATATACAGTAGATAGCTTCACTAGTTTCTTTTCCCTTTCTAATTACATTTTGATCTTCAGGTAACTCACTCACTTTTCAAAATTTTATTCCACTTACAATATACTATGTTACATCGGATGTCATTCGAATATCCACACCACTGACACCATGTGTGTCAGATGCGTTTTTTATATGCACACCAGACACCAAAATATTACTGTTATTACTTGTGTGACCTTAATATGACACCAGGTGTTACCAGTATATCATTACTAAGAAATCACACCACACGTTACTACCTGTGTGACCAGATCACAGCAGCAGTTTTCAGTACTGTCTTATAAATATTTATTTGATCTTTTGATTATTACCACTTTGTTTTGTATTATTCAGACAAGGTAATTGCAGGTAATGATTTGAGCAGTAGGCAATTGGTTAATTTTGAAAACACTACCACGACAAAGGGTTAAATCTATAGTTAATCTTATCTGAATAAAAAAAACAAAGTTATGAAAATAATTTCCTTACTTGTAAAGATGGGATTAAATGAAAACTCAGATTGAACATAGACATAATTATTGATACATCACTAGTGATAATTTCTCATTAGATATACACATTCAATTATTTACTACAAATCAAAAGATAAATCTAGTGATAACTTCTCACTCGGCATTCACTTGTTCACATAAATTATAAAAGGTTTAAATTATAATTTTTCCACTTCTCAAGTGAAATTATACCTTTCTATGGATTATCATACTAATTTCAAACTAAGCTGAAATATAAGTCCTTGTTCCAAGTTGCATCATCCAGTGTCCTTCCACCGATATGTTAAAAAAATACCTGGAAACCTCTTGGATAAATACACAGCATCAATCATTAAACCGCTACAGTCTTAAACAGCTCCAAGTTAAATCTAGCAGCAAAGTTACAACTGGTCCACTTATATAAACTCCTGTACACATAAACCCCATCTCTTGTGATAGTTTAACACTTATTTATAGAGAGCATCAGAGGGAGATCTACAACGTCACCTTTCCCAGATCTGATATAAAAATGACTGCTTTCAGCCTATCCCCTAAAGACTGGTGTTCATTTCCTGTTAAATAATTCAAGCTCGCCAATAAATGTAATTTATGCTGTTTCAGTTTACTTACGTTAAATATTTTACTAACAATTCTTCTCAATATAATTTTCGACAACTTATTTCAATGTTTATAACTCTTAAAAAACTCTTCCTAAATTGTTTACAATTATAATAACTCACACATCTGGACATCTTAAGCCAACAAGACTATCCCTTGTACACTCACTACAACACTACAACTTTTCCCCAAACTTACTCTAAGTATCTCACAATTTATGGAGTAATTTGAACTATTTATAGGTATTAAGTTATACCATCCTGATCTACAATTATTAAGCTATCTTGCAATTAATAATTAAAAGGATAACGTTACTTATTTACTGGAAAAATTACATGTGTATTACACTAACATACAAAGTTTTGACAAGAGAATAACTTTACTTTAATCAATTCACATTGAGCCACAACATTGCAGGACTCGCTACACATTTCAAAATGTACATCAATCGTCAATCTTCTCCATACAATACTTCAGATAATTTAACAATCAATGATAACATTTGTTTACAAAACCTAGACAGTCCATGCTCTTTCAGATCCGAGGGATAATTAACTATTTCTACTACACCATTTTGCGTCACATAATAAAATACATTTTAGAACAATAAAAATTAAGTTTTTAGAATAAATTTATGTAAAATCAATTCAAAATCGTTACAATGTTTAATAAAACTTTACAGGCATAACTTATTAAGCTAATTGTTCTAAACTGGGTGCACTCTACGGCTCCTGGCACTTTAGGTAATACAGGTACGTACTACAAATATTAAGTTTTTTGAAATCACTGGGAAGGTCTTCTTTGAAGTATATAGACTTACATACAAGTATTTTAGTCAAACATGTTATCCCATTCCTGCCCAATTGTTTTAGAAATTCTGCTGGAAGCTGAACTACCCCACAAATTTTATCATTTTTCATTTTGCTCACAGCTGCCTCAACTTCTGTTTCCAGAATTGGTAGTTCGATCTTTATTTCCTTTTATGTTTCTTACCTCCTTATCATTGTATTGTTCTTCTACATACTCTGCCCATCTCTTTTTTATATCTTATGCTTCAAGCAGGATCTTGTCTTTGCTTTTAGTAGTCCCACCCCATTTTTTTCTGGCTCATTTGTTTAATCTTTCTGTACATTTCTCTATAATTATGGCTTCTGTCAATATCTTCAGTCTCCTTGCATTTCCTTTCTAGATCATCATTCTTGGACTGTCTGCATTCCCTTCGTTTTCTCATATTTCTCCGTCTATCCATTTTCCTTAAAATTTAATTTGTCATCCACTTACTTTTAGCCTCGTTCTACCTATTTCCTATAAGTTTTCCCCAGTCTCTAACATTATTTTTTTTTGTAATTATTAAATTGTTGTCCTGGTCCATCAAAGTCACCCTCAAGTAATACTGAAAATCTATTTTCGGTTTCCATTTAATATTCTATCCCTGACCCTATTTTGAGCTTCCCATTGGATTTTGTCCTTAGTTTTTTTTTTTTTTAATTTTGAAGTCTTAGCCTCACCAAACTCATTAATGGGACGTGGTATGACCCACAATCTGCTCCAGGATAGGTCTTGGTTTCGGTTATTGAATTTCTGAATCTTTCCTGAATTAAAATACATTTTAATTGTTTCCTGACTATTTTGTTTACATTGTCTTGCTGTGAGACCCATGTATAGTGATGTCTTGAGCGTTGCTCAAGCCATGATTTACAATAATCAACTAGTTTTCTTTTAAAATATCAATTAATATTTCTCCTCTCTCATTTCTATTACCCAACCCATATGATCCTACTTCTGGTGCTACTTTCCCTTTCCCAACTTTTGCGTTAAAATCACCCATAATAAAGTAATGAGACATTCAGTAATCTTTACGTTGTGTTTTGCTTTCTTTAAATATTACTCCTCACCATCTTTAATTTTGTTGGTGCATATACCCATATTATTACCAAGTCCATGGATTTAGCATTAAACTTGACTAACAAAGCTCCATCTGACACTATCCACTATCCATTTCCACTATTGCTCAACTTCTGGTTTACAAGAATACCAACACCTCTCTCATGCTTTTCACCCCTTGAATATATGAAGCAAGACTCTTCACTACTAATGCTATTTGAACCTGTCCATCTTACTTCACTTAATCCCAGAATATCCAACTGTAATCTTTTCATTTCTCTAGAAACATTTGTATATTTACTAGCATCATATAATGTCCTTTCATTGAGGGAACAAACTCCTAAACCACTGGACCTCAGCATAACTAACGCGGAGGGTATGGTTGCCCCTGTCGGCAACAGCCATCATGTGACGTTGTCCTTCAGATTTAACTGTCACTTAGTTAATGATAACAACATGCCAAGGTTCAAATATTACAGTGGCGTGTACAACAGGATGAGGGAGGAGATGAGAGGTATTCACTGACCTGACTTGCTGGTAAACAAGAAGGCGGATACAACCCTGAACACGATGCTACCCGAGCTAAGCATATTTTAAATTATTGTTGCCTTTCCGTGGACCATCTGGAATTTGGTCCATGGACCACAGGCTAAGAACTCCATGCCCATTTTTTTAATCTGTTATTTAATATTTGGTGAACCTGTGAGGTAGATCGTTTACATGTCGTGTTATACAAATTCTCTGTTATATATTACGTGTTACACTATTTTTCGCAAAGTGATTATTTGAGATACTGTATAGATAACGTTTTGTGGATATATTGTAAAAGATATCAGAAAGAAAAACTTGACAATTTGACAAAACTATCAGCATGTAATATTAATGTATTCAAAGTAATTTGAAGTAGAATGTGTGAAGAATTTTGTTGAGTAATACTCACGCTGCTAAGACCAATTATCAAGCTTTTTACTTTCTCAAAAAAGTTGTAGCAGTGCTTGGAATGAGTAAAAAAGAAAGCAGGTGAAGAGGTTGAAAGTAATGGTGCTGAGTTGACAGTGACTTAATTTAGTATATATATATATTTTTTAAATCACTAGTGAGTCGTAGTGGGTGGAGCGCAGAACTGGATTGTGATGCGGTCGTTCAAGAAGTATTGTTAGTGTTGGCCCGGGGCTGACTGGTGTCGCAACCCGCTTTCCTCTCCCAGCATTACGGCCCCTCGAGGTCCTTCGCTCCCGCAGGTCAACGCACCACCACGGCTCCTTTACCTATACACTGGAGGCATGAGGGATATATTATGTGTAGGGTGATATGAAACCTTAAAACCCAGAAAATATAAAATTAAAAGACAAGTTGATCAACAGATAAGTTAAACTAATTTTCGTGTCGGCCGTGATCAACACAGGTGAAAGTTTCCAGTGCAGAGATTTCCTATGGTGTCAAGGTGGTGAGTGTCAGTGAACCTCGCATTTTTTTTTCTCGGAGGCTGCTGATGGCTCGCCCTCACCTGCAGGTTCTCTGACTGCCTATTTTGGCTGATGACATTTTTTTTTTTTTAGTTTTGGAGATTTTCTTTCGTGTTATTAACTGCTGTAGATGTATTGTGGCCGAGGTTAATGGATTTTAGGTTTTTTTTTTTTACTGGGATTAGCCCACCCGGGCACAGGTCACTGACCCACATCATGGCTTGGGGGCGAAAATATAATAATGATAATAATAAAAAAAAAATAATGATAATAATAATAATAATAATAATAATAATAGAATGATAATATCAATAAATAATAATAATAAAATACAAATACTACTACTTCTACTACTACTAATAAAATAATAATTAAAATAATAATAATAATAATAATAATAATAAATGATAATATCAATAAAATAATAATAATAAAATAATGATAATAATAAAATACAAATACTACTACTTCTACTACTACTAATAAAATAATAATAATTAAAATATTAATAATAATAATAATAATAATAATAAGAATCATAGTAATAATAATAGTAATGATAATAATAGTAAAATAATAATATCAATATTAATAATACAAATAATAATAATAATAATAAAATATTAATAATCAAATATTAATAATAATAATAAAATAATAATAATACTAATAACATAATATAATAATAATAATAATAATAATAATAATAATAATAAAATAATAATAATAAAATAATAATAATAATAATAATAATAATAATAATAATAATAATAAAATATTAATAATCAAATATTAATAATAATGATAATAAAATAATAATAATACTAATAACATAATATAATAATAATAAAATAATAATAATAATAATAATAATAATAATAATAATAATAATAATAATAATAATAATAAAATAATAATAATATAATAATAATAATAATAATAATAATAATAATAATAATAATAATAAAAATAATAACCATAGATTAATACAAAAATTAAACAATAAATCAAGAGTTTTATATATATATTTTTTTTTACGTGGATTAGCCCACCCGGATACAGGTCACTGACCCACGTCGGGGCCTGGGGGGACAAAATGTAATACTAATATATAATAACAAAATAATACCAATAATAATTCTTAGTAAATTTATAATTAATACAAAATTTAAAAACAAATATTAATTATAATAATAATAACAATTACAACACTGTAATAATAATAAAAATAAAAAATAATAATAAAGAACCATAAAAAATTACAAAATGAAAAAAATCAAAAGTGAAAAACAATATATGTGTGTTGTGTTGTCAATAGTAAGAGAAGCAATTGAGACCCTGCAATTGTGTGTAAATGAGGCAAAAATTCAGATCAGCAACCTGGGACTTGGTCACAATTTTTGTGATGCCATATGGCAGCAGGGTCTACCATTAGACAATACATTATGCTTCCAATATCTTCCCAGGCGGTAGTACCTCCCTGTTTGATAGCTACCTACTACCTACCTACTAGGTATTAGTATGCGAGGATCTTGGGGTGAATAAAAGGCCTTTGTACTTGATTAAGGGAGGTTGAGGGTAGGTTAAGATGTTTCATAATTGCACTGAGGAGTTGTTGAGTTGGCTAAGATGTTTTGCACTTTAGTTAACCTGTACAAAAACCTACAATTCAGACACCATTACTACTATGAGTCATGCTGGGAGTTTTGTATTTCATCCTTTGTTAGTTTGTTGACGTAAAATTTATAGTCATGGGCTGTATCAAAGCTGGGATTTCCAATGATGACACTAAAGACTTTGCTGTTCTTATTGCTGGTTAGGATTAGACTTCGCGTTATTGCTGTGACATCTGGTGCTCTGAAATCAAATCCAAGCAATTCTTAAATCTGGTCAGCTGGTGATAGTTCCATGACCCAGGTCAGTAAGTACAGTAATGGTCCCATGCCCCAGGCCGCAGCAGCTGGAGGGTGTACGGTACTGTAGATGTTGCCCAGGTGAGGAAGTGGGTCATTTTTGTTACTAAAACACTGGTATCAATGTACAGTAAATTTGACATAAAAATTAGTTATTACGCAGTAGGACCAATGTTATGGTTGAAGCGAATTACTTTATTGTACTCATAGCGCCTGACATCATCATCATCGCTGTATAACATCCAGGAACCACCACTGTTAGAAAGGTCCATACACAAACAAAACATACAATGCTTTTGTCTTATTATTTCCTCAGAAACATCCTCACCCCGACATATGACGCATCTTTGGTATTTAGAAGTGTTCACATTGCATGCGTGAGGAGTATTAAAAAAAAAAAATATATATATATATAATATATATATATATATATATATATATATATATATATATATATATATATATATATATATATATATATATATATATATATATATATATATACCACATGATATGAAATGGAGTTAATTAGGATTAACCGTAAGTTACGGATAGATCAAATTTATTGACAATGCTGTTGAACACAGTGTAGCAATGAATTGCACCTGACGTTTGTCAGAAGTTTTGGTCCGATGTCTCATAATATTGAATGACACCGAAAAGGTACAAATATGAGATTTTGCTGAATGTACAGTCCTGGATAAAGCCAGCCCCATCCTTACTGGACGGTGGGTCGTTGTCAGTGATGCCAACCATGAAAAAGCAAAGTTTACCATATTCGTGTCTGAATCTTCACAGATCGCTAAACAAAATTTCGAGGTATGACAAAATTCTATCCAATTACATTTATTTTCATTTTAATCAATACAATTCTACAAAATGAACAACATGTATCAAATATACTGTACATGGAACTAATAGATAATCCAATGGAAATAAACACTTGGTATACTATATTACAAAAGAAAACTAAATCTATTTGTTGAGCAGTTTGAGACGAGATAAAACTAAAGTTCTTAGCATATTAGAGATTTTACTTAATGTCTAAAGAAGTAAACTTGCGTTGTAGTAATAGTTTAGTGTAGCTGACTCAGTAATTAATTTTAATTGTTGATGCTACAATGTAGCAACAAAAAATATATTTACTATTTCTGTCAAAACAAAAGAAGAAAGATTCACATTGTTTAGAGGTGCGAAATTGGCACCCCGCCAAATTATTTACCAAATTAGTTATCAACTAAGTGCCAGAACATTGTTATATCTAAGTTAATTATGATTCTTAAATAAATTCCGAAACAATTTATCCAGTAAAGTTACAAATTTTTTGACATTATGGTGCACACTAACAGTGGGAATACTGCAGGGGTAGACCGAAGCTGGTGAGACCTTGTGGCATCCAAGCAGGGCAGGCTACAGGCAGTCGTTGAAAAGCAGGGTGGCTGGACTGGCTGCTGAATTAATTTTTGTGACAACATCTATTAAGCATAATTTTAAGAATCGTATGAATAGATTGTTTGAATCATTGTTTTACCCTTTGCAACTGTAAATATTTACTTAGATATTGAGTCTATATAACATTAGCTAGGCAACACTTATGGTTATCTATATAACTAATAATAAAATAAAGTCATGCTGCTTTAACCTTATGTTTCCACCCAACCCAAATCAATGGTGTTGTGATCTACTTCTAGTTGTGATACACTTTTATCTTAATCGTGTCGCTCATACAGTATGTCAGCCATACTCCCATTATGTTATCCATTGTTGGGATCAAGTCAAAATTACATACAGTAGACCCTATGATAAGTACATTATAACGGAGGGTGATAAGGCATTCTCATACGAACCATATCATCCCTCGCATTCATGTTTAGTATACTGATTACCACCTGAGGGAAAATACAGTTTGAAGGATTCTTACACTGTTGCGAACCCCCAGCTACCAGACAAACATGGCCCATTTTTTCATGATATCTGACTATGTAAAATTCTCTCCACTGTGTCTTCTGTATTTTAAAGATTATGAATGATTATCTAATAATGATCTAACCCATTATGTCAAATAATGTAAAACTTGTTTGGGTAAATTGTTTCGTGAATTTATTAAACAAAACAATGACATCCTTTTTCAGTCTTTCTTGAGAAATGGAAATATCAGAGCTCTAATATTGAACTGCTTGGATGCTTGTTTGTGTATTGGGGACGATGGCTGGACAGCAACGCGTCGTCCAGTAACAGTGGAGGCGGAATTTACACCCTCCAGCTTGACTATCATGAACTTCGGTCCGGGACTGTACTTGAACCTGTACCTTTCCTTATGCATGTACTTGAACCTGTACCTTTCCATCAGTGTTTTGCTTAATTTTGTAATTTACCTTGTAAGTGTATTTGCAGCTGTACCTGTAACCGGACATGTATCTGTGCCTGGACCTTTACTCTTGTTTCTGAATTTAGAACAAAATAGCTTATAATTTAATGACAACAACAACAACAGTTGTTAAACTGGCCCAGCAGCAAGAGCTGAGGCTTCCGTGTTAATCACCATTACCACTAATTCCCGGAAGGATATAAATAACGAAACGTGAAATAAGAACAACGACCCAGATGTTTTAATCAGGTTGTAGATCAGTTAATAAAGAAACACTGATCTGTATCATTATTGGTGACGGAACTACAACCTTACCCATTATCATACACACACAATAAACCCAAATATATGCATATACCACACAAATAATAACACTGAAATCACACTGTAAGAGAAATTAAAACACAGTCAAACAACATCACTGGATATTTCAACCGTAACTCCCTCTAGAGATGATCGTAGGTTACGGTCGAAATATGGTGTTTTTTGGGGGGCCTATGTTTTACCTATTTCTACAATGAGAGAGAGAGAGAGAGAGAGAGTACAGTCCCGGATGGAAGTTCTTGATACATTGAAGGGGGAGGGTGCCGCTCTCAGTGATGCCACTCGTGAAAAAAACAAAGTTTACCAGATTCGTGTCTCAATCTTTCTAGATCGTTAAACAAAATTTCGAGATATGGCAAAATTATATCCAATTAGAATTATTTTAATTGTAATCAATTCAACTGTACAAATTGTGCAACGTATACACGAAAATAATTGATAATCATATGAAAATAGACACTCGGTATTCTGCATTACAAAAGAAAACGAAATAGATTCGTTGGGTGGTTTGAGACAAGACTAAACTAAAGTTATATCTGAGGAAATCAAAGCTGTCATTTACTTATTATCTAAACAAGTAGATCTGCTGTACTGTTGTCATAGTTGGTTAGAGGTGCGAAATTAGCGAATCATGGAGCCCAGAGGTGCCAAATTGCTTACCAAATTACTAAGTGTCAAACTAAGTGTCAAAAGAACAATGCCAGAGTAGCCTAGTGGTTGGGCCAGGGGCGGTTGGCGGGGACTGCTTGGCCCTGACCGTTTCCCGACCGCCAGTTCTGGCTGTCACTCCCAGTCCGTTACTAGCCATCGGCCACGTATCCCCTTGGGGCATTTTCTCTTGGTCTATACCCACTCCTGCAGTGGAAGCTGAAGTGTCCCTCTTGTCCACACGTGTAGCACCTCGGTGGGATGAGGCCCCTGGCTTGCAGACCATTATCTCCTCCATCAACTCTGGTCCATCCGGCAGGTGCCTTTCTGTGTCCAGCACTCTGTGTTCCACTACTCAATGATTCTAGCTTGCTTTCCTCCTCTTTCAGCCCCATGATCCATTCACCTAGGTTGCATTGGGACTTTTCCCAAACTCCTCCGCTAACCACTCACGACTTCTTGACCCCTTCAGTCCCTGAACGATAACATCTCCCAACATTAAATTCTCATATATGTGCCCACGACGGCCCAATTCGTCGTTTAGAGCGAGCATGGCATCACAATATCCCAGGAGCGGTTCATCGCTCCTTTGTGTCCTATTTACGATCTTTTGAGTGGCTGTGACCGCGCTTACGTGCTGGCTCATAGAGCCGCTACAAGTAACTAGCTAACTTATCTACCGTTTCCCAATCTTCGTGTGCATTGTATACGCGATCTGCCGCCGATCCCACAAGATGCCTTACTATGAATTGTATTCGGCCGGCTTCGTCTCCGTCTATCAGCTTGAGGGCTCGGTCGACTTCTCTTAACCACTTCCCTACCTCTGACCCGGTCCTACCGTCGAACTTAGAAATTGTCACCCGGGCCCGGAACTAACTCATGCTCTAGTATTGTGTCTCCTAATTTCACATATTGCCTCTTTATGCTGTGTTTGATACCGTGTTCTACCCTGTCTAGTGCATCTCCCAGAGTATGCACACTTCGGCCTTGAGGTGAATGTATGTAAGAGTCAGATTCTCTTTCAACCTGCCCCTGGTTCAGCCATACCTCCACCATCCATCCAGCTTAAAGGTACTACCCTCTCTTATGTTACCCACTTTCGGTATCTCGGCTCCCACCTGTCCACCACCGCGGACAGCGATGAAGAGATTCAACATTGGATCAGCTGTGCATCTCAAGCCTTTGGCAGACTCCGTACGAGTGTCTTCAGCTGTAGGGAGCTGAAATTATCGATAAAGTTGCACGTATATCGAGCAGTGATCCTCCCCACCTTGCTATATGACAGCGAGACATGGATCACATACAGAAGGCACCTCAAGGCAATTGAAAATTTTAACTTTCACCAACATAAACTACGTTCCATTCTCCGAGCTCAATGGGAAGACAAGAGAACAAATGCCAGTATTCTCTTTGACACCAACTGTAGGGGCTACCATTATCCATGAAGAATTGCGTTGGACTGGCCATGTTACCCGCATGGACAACAGTAGACTGCTAAAGCAACTACTTTACAGTCACCCAACGAATGGTAAATGTAACGCTGGCGGGCAACTGAAAAGGTATAAGGGTAGTCTTAAGACAAACCTGAAATAGTGCCAAATCGACCCCCTCACCTGGAAGACGATTACTCCACACCATAACGCTTAGACGAGCACCACACGAGAAGGTGTCAATACTTTCGAGTTACCCTGACTGCATATCGAGGCAGACAAGCACCAACGCCGGAAAGATGCCACCGCCGCCCCTCCAGCACCAGATGTAGCCCTCCACACGTGTAACATCTGTGGACGACCCTGCCGGTCCCGTATCCCGTATCGGCCTCTCTAGTCACCTCAGAGCTCACCCACGAAGGTGACATCCTTAATAACTTATATCGTTGTCTCATAGCTTGATGATCGTTATGCTCGATTCCGAGTGACAGCAAAGTAGTAGTAGTGTGTATCTGCCTCTGGAAAAGAAACCAGGATGTAGGCCTATAGGGGTTGGGGAAATGCTGAGGCGGATCATCTGAAAATGCATAATGGAGGTGGTAAAGGATGATATCAGGGCAGCAGCAGGAAACCTACAAGTGTGTGCTGGCCACCAGGCTGGCGGGGAGGCCGCCATTCACGCCATGAGATTGATATTTGAGCAGCGTGATTGTGAGGCCGTTCTCCTGGTGGATGCTTCAAACGTATTCAACATACTTAACCGCAAGGCTGCACTGCACAACACCAAGATCAAGTGTCCAAGTTTTGCAATGTATGTTGAAAACTCATATAGGAATCCATCAGATCTCTATATAGTAAACAACAAGGCTCGAAGAGGTGATACCATCTTACAGTCAACCGAGGGAACAACATTGCAATGGCAATGGCAATGTATGCAATTGGCCTATCAGTGCTCCAACAAGAAATAAAATTTGTAACAACTGGGGTCAAACAAGTGGCGTATGCTGATGACTTTACAAGAGCAGGAAAAGTGGAGGGCATCAAAAAGTGGTGGGACTTGGTAACATAGCGAGGTCCACAAATAGGGTACCACCCAAACGCCGGCAAGTCCTTCCTCATGGTGAAGCCAGAACATTATGAACGGGCAATGGAGGTGTCTGGCGGAAGTGAAGTCAAAATAACTAAGGACCGCCAAAGACATCTAGGCACAGTAATTGGCACTCCGGACTTCAAGACCGAGTACGTAGCGGGAAAGGTGAATGAGTGGGTTAGTGAAATCCAAGCTCTGTCTAAGATTGCTAACACAGAGCCACATGCGGCTTTTGCTGCATTCACCCATGGAGTCAAGCATCGTTGGAACTACCTGATGCGTACTATCCCTGATATCGGACCCCTCCTCCACCCTCTGGAAGAAGCTATCAGTGTCAATTTCATTCCCAAATTAGTGAAACACCCTTACTTAACCCCAGCAGAAAGAGCAGTTCTTGCACTTCCATCAAGACTGGGAGGGATGGGACTAACCACTCCAGAGGAGATTGCAGCCACCGAACATCAAAATTCACTTAAGCTCACGGCAGCCCTCACGGACCACATAATAGCTCAGAACGCAACAGGGGAGGTGGATACCAGTGAAGTAAACAAGATTCGAAGGTCCATTACGACAGATCGACAGCACTGCCAAAATGATAAGTTGCAGCAACTGTTGCTGCAGGTACCAGAAAATTTAAAAAAAAAGTAGCTATAGCCCAGGAGGTGGGCGCCTCGAACTGGTTAACTACGTTACCGATAAGGGCAAATGGTTTCAGTCTTAATAAACAAGAATTTACAGATGCCATTGCTCTAAGGTACGGTCGGCCAGTAGAAGGTTTGTCCTCCCAATGCGTGTGTGGCTCTTCCTATGACTTCGATCACGCCATGGTGTGCAAGAAAGGGGGCTTCATGTATGCATGAGGCATGACGAAGTAAGGGACCTCACAGCAAATATGTTGATGGAAATCTGCCGGGTTGTCATAGTAGAATGGACTCGCCTTCCATTGGATGGTGAGATCTTCCAACATAGGACTTCAAACACATCTAACGAAGCCCGTGTTGACGTCAGTGCTCGAGGATTCTGGACGCGGGGACAGCGAGCTTTCTTCGACATCAGGATTTTTGATCCCATGGCCGCATGTCACCTAACCTAGCTCTCGATGCTGCACATAGGAGGAACGAGAACGACAAGAGAAGGGCATATGGGGAGAGAATTCAAAACGTTGATCAAGGCAGCTTCACTCCTCTAGTGTTCACAACCTCTGGTGGGATGGGACCAAGTGCAAGATGTTTCTACGCCAGACTCGCGGAGGTGATCTCCAAACAGAAGCAGCAGCCCAGAAGTTATGTTACAGCCTGGATGAGATGTCGACTGTCTTTCTCTTTCCTTCGGTCGGCTTTGCTCTGCCTCAGGGGAACGAGAGCTTCTGCCCCAATGCCGACAACTGCTGCAGATATTGACTATGAGGCAACAGTCACTGAATGCCGCATAGATCTGCAGCTCAACTAATTCAACACAGATAGGATAGCTACTTATGTATTAGGATATTTAATATTAAGGTAATAAAATGGCGGCAAAGGTGTGGCTATTGGGGGAGGCTGGAGGCCACGTTATAAAAAAAAAAAAATGTGTGTATTTGCCTTAGTAACACACGACATTGGACTTGGTTTAGAACACACTTGGGAATACTATCATTACTAACATCATAGAAATGTTGATCCTGATTAAGGAACAGTAATACAGTTGTGTCTCTCAGATGGAAACATAACAATACCGATGACCGAGACAATACACACGGTGTAAAATCTGATTAATTCAGATTTTTTTCAGTAAGTTTGCGTTACTACAGAGAATACGGCAACACAGTGATACATTACACATCTTATGACCTGGAGTAAGTGTCGGTGTAATACATGCCGGATCTAAGAGTCGTAATCACACTTCCGGGTATATTTATATTATAGGAAGAATAACTGTTTATTAATTTTTATTTTTCCTTCTCGGTCTCTTAACTGAACATTTTCAACATCCCCCTTTTCCTCTCTTACTCGTAACTTCCTCCTCCAACATCACATCTGAAACCTCTCTTGACCGTCCTCACTCACCACCTTCACCCGGTCACCTGCTCCTCCTCCTCCTCCTCTATCTTGCCCCTCCAGCACAGAGGTAATTGGTTTGTTTGGGGTTGCGTGTTATGATCCTCTGGCAGCACTACACAACACAGCCGCCACCACTACACAACATCGCCGCCAGCACCACACAACATCGCTGCCGGCAGAGAATGGTTGACATTAACGCTCTGAAGGGTAAAGGTTATCAGCAGATTTTTGTCTGGGGATTGAAATTCAGGCTTCTACGCCCTTGACCCTTCAGGCTTCTACGCCCTTAACTCATGAGACATGAAAGGCAAGCATGAACTTAGCAGGCTTCCTCTGTTGGGCGCTGTAAACGCTTCTGCGCTTCACCTTGCACAGGATGTAGGGGGGTGCCCAATTAAAAAATAAAGTTGTTGTTGTAGTGTGTTATGCTTATAACATAATTATTTTGTAAAGGCTTCACTCTCTGGTCATTCTTGGGTGCTAGACACTGGTCAGTTATCAAGTCATATCCAAAAAGATGGAAAATGAGTAAGGGAAAAAATCTTAAAATTCGTCCCAGAAAAATAATAGTAGTTAAACAGAGGCGAGATGACAACATAAATTTACAAGAGGCTAACCATAGCAAGGTAGGTAAATACCAGGTAGCCTCACGCAGGCCCATAAGAATTCATTAATTGGCAACTTTACTCTCGAGATCACTAAGCAACGCCCCTTATGCCACTTCATGCGTTTGTAATATTGTGGTATTATTATCTGTATAGTTCCTTTCTCTAATCAAAATATACTAGCATAAAATGTTATTAATGAGATATATATTTAATAATATGTAATATACAGTGTATATTACCATGTAAATTATACAATAAGAAAATGTTTGACGAAATTTACAATAAAACGAGAACTCTGGTTGAATTGTAAAATATTCCATACATTTCCTCCCATTTTAATTTTATTTGGGATTCTGGCTATTCCCAGCAGTCTGGTAACTGTTGCTTGACTTCATTAACTGGTTCTGACTGAAGCATCAACTGTTAATGCAGAAAATAAGTAAACACGTTTTATTTTACTCTAATTGATATACAAAAAGAAGTGTGATGGTTTAAGAGTTACCGTACACACAACATATCATATCCATAGAAATGTAAATAGTACACGATGTATGAAGAATGCATTTATATATTTCGCACAGGTATCGCAATAACTTTACAAGTTACTATTGATCTGGATACATTTTCATGTTATAACATTTAACAGACATAAGTAACTGTTTACGTTTTTCGTCTTTTTAGTACAAACACACATAAATACATACATACATGCTCTCTCTTTCTCTCTCTCTCTGTCTCTCTCACACACACACAAACACGTATAGAGAACATTATAGGCTACTGTCTGATGAGATACATGACTATCATGTATAAAAAAAAATAGCCCACAGTAACAGTCTACTAGATTCATATTAAGTTATATTTTGACAATTGAAAATGCATAATACATTATATATAAAACAGGAAACAAAACGTATGCACATTTAATGTACTGTACTTACAATATATGGTCTTCGTACGTTGTAGCATTCTTGATTTCACCTCCTAATCCCGGTAGATTTATTGTTGGACGTGAGTGTGGGTTTAAAGAAAGCTTTACATTGCCTACTGCTAAATGGTAATTAAAACATTCAGATTTAAAATGCACTGAGCATATCCTTTGCCACGACTTCACTTGTTTGGTGTTTTTTATATCTTTTCTTTTACAGGCATCTAGCCATTGCCCGTAACTTTATGTCGAGATGAATAAAAAGATACAAACTTTCTTCTTTTCTGAGATGAATTTGTAGGTGGCTACAGCGCAATAAATCATTGTTATAAAAGAAAAACACTCCACTTTCACTTGTAAATATCCCGCTTCTACTGTGTGATGTAACTCAATGGGCGGAGCTTAATAAGTGATGTCATCGCTAGCTAATCAGCGACGTTGGATGAAATCCAGCGGTCGCAAGTAAGATATTTATATTTATTTTATATATTTAATCAGTGGCTCCAATTAAAAAAAAAAAAAATCTCCATTCTATACATTTATTGTACAACTTTTAATACCACCATAAGCCTTCAAAAATGCGTAAATAAAAATTTCATTTTTATTTTCATTAGCGTAGATCTAATATTGGGGAGTGAGGCTACCTGTTATCTACCTACCTTGAACCATAATGCCAAAGATAGCTTTTGTAAGTTCGCTAAGTCATTGTTATAAGGCATGTAACAATTTGACAAAGGTCTCTGAAGTTATCTCTCGTGAATACATACATACGGGATGAAATAAATACAACCTAAAACAATAATGTATTGACTGTGAAAATGGACCCCACAGTACACTGAACACTAAACCTCCAGTATAGTGTAGCTGACACTGCACTTTATTGCCTTTACTCCCATACTGCAATGATAGGTATCAATTTAAAGTTGGGTGACTTGGGGAGACGCAGGAAAGGAAGCAAACGTTGTACAAACGTTGTACACATTCGGGCACGGCACATTGTTATTTAATCCTAGTAAGCTTAGGACTGGTTTCCATATTCCAATTATACTCACGTCGATGTAACTCAAGACTTGGAACCTTTAAATTATCCGATTATCTCTTGAAATAAAACTTGTCTAGTAATTACCCGACCATCTATCTACCTGGCGGCTCCAAGGTCATGTTGAAGTCATGTTGCATAGTGAGGGTAGGTATAGACAGACTGCATTCATAACAAATGTGAACAAAACTAACATATAACACTAACAAACACATATAAGTACACCCATAACATAAACATTACAAACAATCACAAGGTTTTAAATGAACGTTGTTTTATTTCCACGTGAACTTGATCTCACTCTCCTCTACTGTATATATTAGCCTTGTCAAGTATTTCTCCTTAGTCTGTACTCACCCCTGAAGATGTGAATTACACGAAAGCGCTTGGGAACTTCGTGTTTTCTTGTTTCTTGTGGTTATCAGCACATATATATATATATATATATATATATATATATATTTTTTTTTTTTTTCCCATATGTGTGTGTGTGTGTGTGTGCGTCTAGACACTCTAGTCAATAGTGTAGGACAAATAATAATGATAATACTTTTTAATCAATATTTTTATTCTTTATTATTTATTGTTTACGAACACTTCTCTGACACGTAAAATATTACATTTATTATAACATACGACTGCAATACCTAACCTAACCTAACCTAACCTAAACTAACCTTACCTTACCTAACCTAACCTATTTTGCACTCTAACGGATTTTTTTTATGTCCTAGGGGCTTTTGTCACTCTGTGTGTGTGTGTGTGTGTGTGTGTGTGTGTGTGTGTGTGTGTGTGTGTGTGTGTGTGTGTGTGTATGTCATGAAAAGGGTATTTGATGCGGCAATGATGTCCACCTTGTTATATGGTTGTAAGTCATGGTTAAATGGTGACATTACGCCTATGAATAAACTTTATATGTGGTGTATTAAACAGTTATTAGGTTTTATGAAAACGACCAACAATGATTTATGCATGGTGGAACTTGGTTATACTCCGTTACGTGCCTTCATAACAGCTAAGCAGCGTAAATTTTCTCGAGGAAATGGACGGGAAGAAGTGAAATGGTAGACGATCTACTTGCCCATACTATTAATATTGTATTAAGTTTTAATACGCTCACGTCACGATATGTACTCGATCTTTTATTTAATGATATTGATGATGTTCAAATAGCCTTTACACACTCTGAAACAGAAATTGTCAAACACAGACTCAAGTAGAGTACAATTATACAAGACTATCAATCCAAATTTTGATGTTCTTGCAATCTACAATACAAAGGTAAAGGTGAATGAGCTATAACGAGTATCGTGGACACGAATGAGAGTGAGTGCCCATTCCCTTGCTGTAGAGGAGGGGCGCTGGAACAGACGAGGCAGGGGCCGTCTGCCCATTGAAGAGAGATTGTGTTCATGTGGTGTTATTTAGTCTGAATGGTATGATGTTGCAGAGTGCCCCCGAACAAAAGATATACGCCATCAATATAGTATTTCAACTTTTGTAAATTGCTATCTAAAAGAACGGATTATGAAACTGTCTGTCGTGCAGTTCATCGAATACTTCATGTATATACGTAGTTACAAGTCACAGGGACATACCATTACCCACAACTATTTTGTATGTTTTAGTTTATTTTACTTGTAGTTATGTTTTTTACTTTATTTTCTAGTGGTTTTCCTCTATTTTTGTGTAACTGGTTGAATCAGTGAACTTTTATTAATTTTGGGTGTTTTAAAGCATTTGCATTTGGACCATTTATGTAAAATGTTAGTGTTAACTCTGATTCATAATTTGTGGTCAATAAAATATCTATCTATCTATCTATCTATCTATCTATCTGTCTGTGTGTGTGAGGATGTAGAAGCCAGAAGGGTGTAGAGGAGCCAGGTGATGAAGTGCACAGAAATACTACAGCCAATAAGCGCGAGGTTGTAGGAAAGTACACTTGTTGTGTCCTCGGCAGACTTACTCCACCCTGTATACATTTACTAATATTACTATTATCATAATGACATATTTTTTATTTAGAATGCACGATAATTGATGGCGATGTCGGGGGACGTCACCTTGTTTTGTGTTATGTCTGACGGCCCAGTAATTGGGTGTCAGTAAACAGGCGGCTGGTGGCGTCTATTAAGTGCAGTACGGTGATGGGGTAATTAAATATTTTACAAGTGAGTGTTGCTGTCAGTTGCTGGAGAGTGTGTGGGCGATGGAGTGTCTAGGTGAGCCTCCTTAGCATGAGAAGATACCGATGAGAACAAGGCATAACATGTTCAAGCTGAAGAATATAATCCTTTACTGGGTTCCTTTCCCTAAATTTAGCTCTAACGAGTCAAGACATGTTCCTGACTGTGTCTGTCCCCTTGTTTCACCTGAACACAACCCATGCTGTATTGCTTCCCTCACTCATCAGATTAATATATATTACCTCGACTGTAAAATACTTGTATGTATATTCTTGTAAATGTAAAAAAAATAAAAATAAAACAAAATAAAGACGTGACAATCATGGTAACATTCTCATATATTATGTACTTACTAACATCATGTTACGCGTACTATTCCAGATGATACTAAATTTTAAATAATAATACCTTGAGATAAATGTGCAGTATATATCAGGTGCCATTGAGAGAGCTCAGGTTCTCAATTGGCTCAGCCATGTCAATATTGTTATAATTATCCACTTTGTATCTGTATTCTTCTGGCTAAATAAACTGTTTCAATATCAATATGGCAGTATTGTTTGACGAATGTATGAATGCCCACAAGTATACTATGCGGCTAATGTTAAAACTCATTTTCACATACAGTATTATAAGAAAACTGCAATGAAAGTTCCATCCATTTTAAGTCTGTTTCTGGTCCTGTGCATCCGACCAACAGCATATCTTTGGTTGTCGCGGTGACCGTCCACTTGTGTTCATTCTGGCCCGGGATTCCATAAAGCCAATGAGAACAACGACCTCTGAGTACTAACTGAGATTCAGGGCAAAAGTCATTAAGGCCTTGAACTGAAGAGACGTAAAATGTGTCTAGACTAAAGTAGGGATGATTGTGATGGAGCCTTGGTGTTATAAGAGTGAGGAGGTCTGACTGTAGTGGAGGAAGGGTCTGGCTGTAGTGGAGGGGGGGTCTGGCTGTAGTGGAGGGAGGGTCTGACTGTAGTGGAGGGAGGGTCTGGCTGTAGTGAAGGAAGGGTCTGGCTGTAGTGGAGGGTCTGGCTGTAGTGAAGGAAGGGTCTGGCTGTAGTGGAGGTAGGGAGGTCTGGCTGTAGTGGAGGGAGGGTCTGGCTGTAGTGGAGGGAGGGTCTGGCTGTAGTGAAGGGAGGGTCTGGCTGTAGTGCAGGGAGGTCTGTGTAGTGGAGGGAGGGTGTGGCTGTAGTGGAGGGAGGGTCTGGCTATAGTGCAGGAGGGTCTGGCTGTAGTGGAGGGAGGTGTGGCTGTAGAAGAGGGAGGTCTGGCTGTAGTGAAGGAGGGTCTGGCTGTAGTGCAGGGAAGGTCTGGCTGTAGTGGAGGGAGGGTCTGGCTGTAGTGGAGGAAGGGTCTGGCTGTAGTGGAGGAGAGGTCTGGCTGTAGTGAAGGGAGGTCTGGCTGTAGTGGAGGGAGGGTCTGGCTGTAGTGGAGGGAGGGTCTGGCTGTAGTGGAGGTTGGGTCTGGCTGTAGTGGAGGGAGGTCTGGCTGTGGTGGAGGAGGTCTGGCTGTAGGTGGGAGGGTCAGCCTGTAGTGGAGAGGGAGGTCTGGCTGTAGTGGAGGGAGGGTGTGGCTGTAGAAGAGGGAGGGTCTGGCTGTAGTGAAGGGAGGGTCTGGCTGTAGTGCAGGAAGGTCTGGCTGTAGTGGAGGGAGGTCTGGCTGTAGTGGAGGAGCTGCCTGTGTAGTGGAGGGAGGGTCTGGCTGTAGTGGAGGTTGGGTCTGGCTGTAGAAGAGGGAGGGTCTGCCTGTAGTGGAGGGAGGGGTCTGGCTGTAGAAGAGGGAGGGTCTGGCTGTAGTGGAGGGAGGGTCTGGCTGTAGTGGAGGGAGGGTCTGGCTGTAGTGGAGGGAGGGTCTGGCTGTAGAAAGAGGAGGGTCTGCCTGTAGTGGAGGGAGAGGGTCTGGCTGTAGAAGAGGAGGGTCTGGCTGTAGTGGAGGGGAGGGTCTGCCTGTAGTGGAGAGGGAGAGTCTGGCTGTAGTGGAGGAGGGTCTGGCTGTAGTGGAGGGAGGGTCTGGCTGTAGTGGGAGGAGGTCTGGCTGTAGTTTTTGGGAAGGTCTGGTTGTAGTGGAGGGAGGGCGAGGGAGGTATGGCTGTAGTGGGGAGGTCTGGCTGTAGTGGAGGGAGGTCTGGCTGTAGAAGAGGGAGGGTCTGGTTGTAGTGAGGGGAGAATCTGGCTGTAGTGGAGGGAGGGTCTGGCTGTAGTGGAGGGAGGGTCTGGCTGTAGTGGAGGGAGGGTCTGGCTGTAGTGGAGGGAGGGTCTGGCTGTAGTGGAGGAGTGTCTGGCTGTAGTTTTGGGAAGGTCTGGTTGTAGTGGAGGGAGGGCGGGGAGGGTATGGCTGTAGTGGGGAGGGTGTGACTGTAGTGGAGGGAGGGTGAGGATGGACTGGCTGGTGGGGTGAGGATGGTCTGGATGTAGTGGAGGGGAGAGGGTGAGGATGGTTCTGGCTGTAGTGGAGAGGGAAGGGTGAGGGATGGTTCTGGCTGTAGTGGAGGGTAGGGTGAGGATGGTTCTGGCTGTAGTGGAGGAGGGTGAGGATGGTTCTGGATGTAGTGGAGGGAGGGTGAGGGATGGTTCTGGCTGTAGTGGAGGGAGGATGAGGATGGTCTGGCTGTAGTGGAGGGTAGGGTGAGGGATGGTTCTGGCTGTAGTGGAGGGAAGGGTGAGGATGGTCTGGATGTAGTGGAGGGAGAGTGAGGATGGTCTGGCTGTAGTGGAGGGTAGGGTGAGGATGGTTCTGGCTGTAGTGGAGGGAAGGGTGAGGATGGTCTGGATGTAGTGGAGGGAGGGTGAGGGATGGTCTGGATGTGAGTGGAGGGAGGGTGAGGATGGTTCTGGCTGTAATGGAGGAAGGAGGAGGATGGTCTGGATGTAGTGGAGGGAGGGTGAGGGATGGTCTGGCTGTAGTGGAGGAGGTGAAGGGAGGTCTGGCTATGGAGGAGGAAGGAGGAGGATGGTCTGGCTGTAGTCGAGGGAGGGGAGGATGGTTTGGCTGTAGTGGAGGGAGGGTGAGGGATGGTTCTGGCTGTAGTGGAGGGAGGGTGAGGGATGGTCTGGTTGTAGTGGAGGGAGGGTGAGGATGGTCTGGATGTAGTGGAGGGAGGGTGAGGATGGTTCTGGCTGTAGTGGAGGGAGGAGGAGGATGGTCTGGCTGTAGTGGAGGGAGGGTGAGGATGGTCTGGCTGTAGTGGAGGGTGAGGGGATGGTTCTGGCTGTAGTGGAGGGAGGGTGAGGATGGTCTGGATGTAGTGGAGGGAGGTGAGGGATGGTTCTGGCTGTAGTGGAGGGTGAGGATGGTTCTGGCTGTAGTGGAGGGAGGAGGAGGATGGATGGCTGGCTGTAGTGGAGGGAGGTGAGTGATGGTTCTGGCTGTAGTGGAGGGAGGGTGAGGATGGTCTGGTTGTAGTGGAG
This sequence comes from Homarus americanus, assembly GCF_018991925.1. NCBI lineage: Eukaryota > Metazoa > Arthropoda > Malacostraca > Decapoda > Nephropidae > Homarus > Homarus americanus. Next base: position 10,149,435 of record NW_024737068.1, read on the forward strand.
GGGAGGAGGAGGATGGTTCTGGCTGAGTGGGAGGGAGGTGAGGGATGGTTCTGGCTGTAGTGGAGGAGGGTAGGGATGGTCTGGATGTAGTGGAGGGAGGGTGAGGATGGTTCTGGCTGTAGTGGAGGGAAGGGTGAGGGATGGTTCTGGCTGTAGTGGAGGAGGAGGAGGATGGTCTGGCTGTAGTGGAGGGTGAGGATGGTCTGGATGTAGTGGAGGGAGGGTGAGGATGGTTCTGGCTGTAGTGGAGGGAGGAGGAGGATGGTCTGGTTGTAGTGGAGGGAGGGTAGGGATGGTTCTGGCTGTAGTGGAGGGAGGGTGAGGGATGGTTCTGGCTGTAGTGGAGGGAGGGGTGAGGGATGGTCTGGTTGTAGTGGAGGGAGGTGAGGGATGGTCTGTGGTTGTAGTGGAGGGAAGGGTGAGGATGGTCTGGATGTAGTGGAGGGAGGGTGAGGATGTCTGGATGTAGTGGAGGGGAGGATGGTCTTGTTGTAGTGGAGGGAAGGGTGAGGATGGTTCTGGCTGTAGTGGAGGGAGGGGTGAGGGATGGTTCTGGTTGTAGTGGAGGAGGAAGGGTGAGGATGGTCTGGATGTAGTGGAGGGAGGGTGAGGATGGTCTGGTTGTAGTGGAGGGAGGGTGAGGATGGTCTGGATGTAGTGGAGGGAGGGTGAGGATGGTCTGGATGTAGTGGAGGGAGGGGTGAGGATGGTCTGGATGTAGTGGAGGGAGGGTGTGGATGGTCTGGATGTAGTGGAGGGAGGGTGAGGGATGGTTCTGGCTGTAGTGGAGGGAAGGAGGATGGATGGATGTAGTGGAGGGAGGTGAGGATGGTCTGGCTGTAGTGGAGGGAAGGGTGAGGGATGGTTCTGGCTGTAGTGGAGAGGGAAGGAGGGAGGATGGTCTGGCTGTAGTGGAGGGAGGGTGAGGATGGTCTGGCTGTAGTGGAGGGAGGGTGAGGGATGGTTCTGGCTGTAGTGGAGGGAGGGTGAGGATGGTCTGGTTGTGAGTGGAGGGAGGGTGAGAGGATGGTCTGGATGTAGTGGAGGGAGGGTGAGGGATGGTTCTGGCTGTAGGTGGGGAAGGGTGAGGATGGTCTGGATGTAGTGGAGGGAGGGTGGGGATGGTCTGGATGTAGTGGAGGAGGTGAGGGATGGTTCTGGCTGTAGTGGAGGGAGGTGAGGATGGTCTGGCTGTAGTGGAGGTAGGGTGAGGGATGGTTCTGGCTGGTGGAGGGAGGAGGAGGATGGTCTGGATGTAGTGGAGGGAGGGTGAGGGATGATGTTGTTGTAGTGGAGGGAAGGGTGAGGGATGGTTCTGGCTGTAGTGGAGGGAGGGGTGAGGATGGTCTGGATGTAGTGGAGGGAGGGTGAGGATGGTCTGGATGTAGTGGAGGGAGGGTGAGGATGGTTCTGGCTGTAGTGGAGGGAGGGTGAGAGGATGCTGGATGTAGTGGAGGGAGGGTGAGGATGGTCTGGATGTAGTGGAGGGAGGGTGAGGATGGTCTGGATGTGAGTGGAGGGTGTGGATGGTCTGGATGTAGTGGAGGGAGGGTGAGGGATGGTTCTGGCTGGAGTGGAGGAAGGAGGAGGATGGTCTGATGTAGTGGAGGGAGGGTGGGAGGATGGTCTGGCTGTAGTGGAGGGAAGGGTGAGGGATGGTTCTGGCGTGGTAGTGGAGGGAAGGGAGGGAGGATGGATGGCTGTAGTGGAGGGAGGGTGAGGATGGTCTGGCTGTAGTGGAGGAGGGGTGAGGATGGTTCTGGCTGTAGTGGAGGGAGGGTGAGGGATGGGTGCGTTTGTAGTGGAGGGAGGTGAGGATGGTCTGGATGTAGTGGAGGGAGGTGAGGGATGGTTCTGGCTGTAGTGGAGGGAAGGAGGAGGATGGTCTGGCTGTAGTGGAGGGAGGGTGAGGATGGTCTGGCTGTAGTGGAGGGAGGGTGAGGGATTGTTCTGGCTGTAGTGGAGGGAGGGTGAGGGATGGTTCTGGCTGTAGTGGAGGGAGGGTGAAGATGGTCTGGATGTAGTGGAGGGAGGGTGAGGGATGGTTCTGGCTGTAGTGGAGGGAGGGTGAGGATGGTTCTGGCTGTAGTGGAGGGAGGAGGAGATGGTCTGGCTGTAGTGGAGGGAGGAGGTGAGGATGGTTCTGGCTGTAGTGGAGGGAGGGGTGAGGATGGTCTGGTTGTAGTGGAGGGAGGAGGAGGATGGTTCTGGCTGTAGTGGAGGGAGGGTGAGGATGGTTCTGGCTGTAGTGGAGGAGGGAGGGTAAGGGATGGTCTGGATGGTGGAGGGAGGGTGAGGATGGTTCCGGCTGTAGTGGAGGAAGGGTGAGGGATGGTTCTGGCTGTAGTGGAGGGAGGAGGAGGATGGTCTGGCTGTAGTGGAGGAGGGTGAGGGATGGTTCTGGCTGTAGTGGAGGGAGGAGGAGGATGGTCTGGTTGTAGTGGAGCGGAGGGTGAGGGATGGTTCTGGCTGTGAGTGGAGGGAGGGTGAGGATGGTTCTGCTGCTGTAGTGGAGGGAGGTGAGGATGGTCTGATTGTAGTGGAGGGAGGGTGAGGATGGTCTGGTTGTAGTGGAGAGGAAGGGTGAGGATGGTCTGGATGTAGGTGGAGGAGGGTGAGGGATGGTTCTGGCTGGTGGAGGGAGGTGAGGGATGGTTCTGGCTGTAGTGGAGGGAGGAGTTGAGGGATGGTCTGGTTGTGAGTGGAGGGAGGGGTGAGGGATGGTCTGGTTGTAGTGGAGGGAAGGGTGAGGATGGTCTGGATGTAGTGGAGGGAGGTGAGGATGGTCTGGATGTAGTGGAGGGAGAGGGTGAGGGATGGTTCTGGCTGTAGTGGAGGGAGGAGGAGGATGGTCTGGATGTAGTGGAGGAGGGGTGAGGGATGAGATCTTGTTGTAGTGGAGGGAAGGGTGAGGATGGTTCTGGCTGTAGTGGAGGGGAGGGTGAGGGATGGTTCTGGTTGTAGTGGAGGGAAGGGTGAGGATGGTCTGGATGTAGTGGAGGGAGGGTGAGAGGGATGGTTCTGGCTGTGAGTGGAGGGAGGGTGAGGGATGGTCTGGTTGTAGTGGAGGGAGGGTGAGGGATGGTTCTGGCTGAGTGGGGGAGGGTGAGGGATGGTTCTGGCTGCAGTGGAGGGAGGGTGAGGATGGTCTGGTTGTAGTGGAGGGAGGTGAGGATGGTTCTGGCTGTAGTGGAGAGGAGGAGGGTGAGGGATGGTTCTGGCTGTAGTGGTGGGAAGGGTGAGGATGGTTCTGGCTGTAGTGGTGGGAAGGGTGAGGATGGTCTGGATGTAGTGGAGAGGGAGGGTGAGGGATGGCGCTGGCTAGTGGAGGGAGGGTGAGGATGGTCTGGATGTAGTGGAGGGAGGTGAGGATGGTCTGGATGTAGTGGAGGAAGGGTGAGAGGATGGTCTGGATGTAGTGGACGGGAGGGTGAGGATGGTCTGGATGTGAGTGGAGGGAGGGTGAGGATGGTCTGGATGTAGTGGAGGGTAGGGTGAGGGATGGTTCTGGCTGTGAGTGGAGGGAGGGTGAGGATGGTCTGGATGTGAGTGGACTGGAGGGTGAGGATGGTCTGGATGTAGTGGAGGGAGGGTGAGGATGGTCTGGATGTAGTGGAGGGAGGGGTGGGGATGGTTCTGTCTGTAGTGTTGGGAAGGGTGAGGATGGTGTGGGTGTAGTGGAGGGAGGGTGAGGGATGGCTCTGGCTGTAGTAGTGGGAAGGTGAGGGATGATCTGACTGTAGTGGAGGGGAGGGTGAAGGGGACTAGAGTCTGGCTGTGGGGGAGGTGGAGGGAGAGGAAGGGTGTGGCTGTAGTGGTAGGAAGGTCTGGCTGTAATGGTGGGAAGGTCCTGCTGTAGTGGTGGGAAGGTCTGGCTGTAGTGGTGGGAAGGTCTGGCTGCAGTGGTGGGAAGATCTGGCTGTAGTGGTGGGAAGGTCTGGCTGTAGTGGTGGGAAGGTCTGGCTGTAGTGGAGGGAGGGTCCGGCTGTAGTGGAGGGAGGGTCTGGTTGTAGTGGAGGGAGGGTCTGATTGCAGTGGAGGGGAGGGTGAGGGAGGGTTTGGCTGTAATGGTTGCAGTGTCTGGCAGTAGTGGAGGGAAGGTTTGGCCGTAGTGGAGGGGGGGTCCCGCTGTTGTGGAGGGAAGGTATGGATGTAGTGGAGGAAGGGTCTGCCCAAAATAAACACATCCCTAAAAGAAAATTCAGATCGATACGGAACCAACCAAAATGGATGAATAATAGACTCTTAGATCTTCTAGGGAAAAAGAAAGGAGTATATAGAAAAGTTAAGAAAGGCGAAAATCACTTACTTGGTTACTATCAGAACCTAACAAGACAGGTAAAAACAGAAATTAGGAAAGCAAAGAGAAATTATGAAATCAAGGTAGCAAAACGAATCGAAAAATAACCCCAAAGCTTTTTATCAACTGTATAACCAAAGGTTAAAAGATACAATAGGTCCCTAAAACTACGACAGGAGAAATGACTGATGATGAGTTAGAAATGTGTAGTAATGCTACGTCATTTTTGCCCAGACTACAAATGAAACCTAGTACAGTTTCAGAAGTTCATAAGGTATATAACGACAGTATAGAAAATATGTTGATGAATATCAATATTACTAGTAACGATGTGCTTAAAGTAATTAACAAACTGAAGCCTCATAAATCGCCTGGTCCAGACGAGGTATATGCTAGAATATTAAAGGAATGTAGAGATGAGTTGAGTAATCCATTAGCAGTTTTATTTAATAAGTCATTAGAATCGGGCCTAGTGCCAGAAGCTTGGAAACTTGCAAATGTAGTTCCGATTTTCAAAAAGGGTGATAAATCAATAGCATCAAATTACTGTCCCATTAGTCTCACGTCAATCATAGGCAAGTTGCTAGAGTCAATTATTGCTACAAAAAATCAGAAGCCATCTTTGAAACATCCAACTTAATTCATTCTTTCTCAGCACACGGGTTCACCCAGGGACGTTCTTGTCTCACAAATTTGCTTAGCTTTTTTCTCAGAAGTATATGAAGCGGTAGATAATGATAAGTCATATATTATAATTTATTTAGATTTGCAAGACATCTGATAGAGTCCTCTATGAGAGATTGATATGAAGGTAGAAGCAATATGAATAGGTGGATCAGTATTAAAATGGATTAGGTCATGGTTAACTGGTAGGAAACAAAGAGTCAGCATAAATGGATTAAAAGTCAGACTGGGGTGCGTAATAAAAGCGTAGTTCCTCAGGGATCTGCATTAGGCCCTCTGTTTGTTATATTCATTAATGATCTTGATTTAGGCATGTAACTAGTAGGATTAGTAAATTTGCAGATGATACCAAAATGGGGAGAGTGATAAATTCAGACAGTGACTTTGAACACCTTCAAAGAGATCTAGATACCCTTACATGAGTGGTCAGTAGACTGGCAAATGAATTTTAATACTGATAAATGCAAGGTACTACAGATAGGAAGACGAATACAAACGTTAAGTATAAACTAGGTAACACGGAAATAGAAAACTCAGTTTGTGAAAAAAGATCTAGGTGTATTTGTTAGCAACGACTTGAAACCTAGAAAACAATGTATTAGCGTTCGCACCAAGGCAAACAGGATTCTTGGGTTCATATCTAGGTTGAGTAACAGAACTGCTGACGTTATCTTGAAACTTTACCTAGCATTAGTGAGGCCACACATGGATTATGCGGTTCATAGTTCTGGTGTCCTTATTATAGAATGGACATAGATTCTTTGGAGAGAGTACAAAGAAGAATGACAAAAATGATCCATAATATTAGAAACCTTCCATATGAAGAAAGACTGAAAAGCTTAGGCTTACATTCATTAGGAGAGGCGTAGAGTTAGGGGAGATATGATAGAGGTGTACAAGTGGGTAAGTGGGATTAACAAGGGTAAAATGGAAGATGTTCTGAAGCTCAGTAATAACGAAATAACTAGAACAAATGGCTTTAAATTAGATAAATTCCGATTCAGAAAGGATATAGGCAAGCACTGGTTTGGTAATAGAGTTGTGGATATGTGGAATAGACTACCGAGTGCTATAGTAGGATCGGGGACGCTAGGGAGCTTCAAGACGAAGTTGGATAGGCACATGGAAGTGCTGGGATGGGTGTGAAAGGGATCTGCCCTGTATGGGCCAGTCGGCCTCCTGCAGTATCCCACTTTCTTATGTTCTTAAGAGAAGATGCCCACCACACACAACCAAGAACACCACGTGGCCCGTGGAGCTGAAGCCCACGTGGTCAACCTCACCGTCTCTGACTTCATCCACACCTATGAGGACTTAATACACGAGGAAGACGAACACCAAGACCCAAACACAAACGAATGGACACTTCAAGAGAGCAAGAAGAGGAGGAGAGTGAGAAGAAAATCGACATCAAGCTAAGAAGACCAAGACATCTCCTCCACACAAGAAACCAACACACTCAATCAAGCCGCCCAAGCACTGTATATCCATTGCCGAACCCAACATGCACCTGACGCTTGACCTGACGCTAGCCTGGCTGTGTCTTGTCGCCTCCCGGCCGCGTCCAGGCGAGTTGCTGCTGCCTCCATCTTATAATCCCTCACGCAAGCGGTGTTTAGCCACTGCATCTGTTCTCTCCTCCTAAAATTCACTTCAATCCTCCCTTTATTCTTCCCCTGAACCTCCTTCCCCCCTGTCACTAGCATTTTTCGATTTCGATTCGCGCTGATTGGCTGGTAGGCGCGCGGCCGGAGCTCAGTTGGGAGTTGTAGGGGAGAGGAGCCACTACAGTATCACTTCTCACTGCCACGCAGGACGGAGGTTCAGGCCAAGGTCACGGTCAACATTTTCTTTCTTACATGCCTCATTGGCCAGTCTATCAGCACGGTCATGATATCTGATTCCAACATGGGACGGAATCCACACAAATTCGATACGAAAGGGGAGAGGGGAGTAGGGGAGAGGAAGTAGAGGAGAGGGAGTAGGGGAGATGGGAGTAGGGGAGAGGGAAGAGGGGAGAGGGAGAGGAGAGGGAGAAGGGAGAGTGCCTTGAAAACTCATTGCCAGAGGCTGCGAGAATTAACAATTCATTATACAACACTACCAGGGCGAGGAGATTTATTTGCTTTTGACATTATTTACGGAATCGCTAATGCTAATTTATTGTAAACTTATGAAAAATGTATAAAATTCATATCTAATATTTATCAAAATATTTTTACAAGAACTGCAGAGTCTGTCAGCCTCTGGCAGTGCTGTTCAATGCCCACCGAGCACATCCGAACATTAGCAGTATTAATCTTGTCTTTTCTCTTGCAGAGGTTAATCCACTGTATTTTAGTTTTTCATCTTTAAGAAATGTATGAAAGTGCATACTTTCCTCTCGTTTGAACAAATAATTACACCCAAACACTACACAATTAATGGGCATTATGTAACAACTTCAAACATAGGTTGGTTGGTTATATGAGCGATAGGGGTTGGGTTTAAATGGGACTGACCAGTATGGGCCAATAGGTCCGCTGCAGTTTCCTCTATTCTTATGTTCTGATGTTATTATGTTAACAAGGCATTACGTCCAAATGGACGGTCTTTTTAGCACCACGCGAAACACTTTTTTGCTCCTCAAAAATGATGTACGCACGTCAGTAATTTTTACCATTGTTTTCTATTATATAATGTGGCTAATAAACATATCAATGGCCTTAGATTATATATAATGAGACGATTGTCCTCCCAGTAACCTACTGTATGTTTAAATATATAGTTCGCCTTGACATCAAAGTATAGAAATAACTTATTTAAACAATACTCACACTATTATAATAAGTATTAACTTATTATACAAATATGAATATTGTATTTCATAACTGTAATGAGAGATTTGGTTATGTCTGTCTATTTTTATATTAATTGTCTCCATATACAGTATATTTTTTAGTCATATTTATTATGCCAACATCTCTTTCTCTCAGCTGTTCGGGGATGCGTCGGTGGCTCAGAGTGTGTTGACCAACAAGGCAAATGGAGACTTCTTCTCCATCAACTGGGGTTGGGGCCTGGCGGTGACCCTGGCCGTCCTGGTGAGTGGTGGAGTCAGTGGAGGTCACGTCAACCCGGCGGTCACCCTGGCCATGGCTGTATGGGGGAAGCACCCGTGGGGGAAGGTGCCAATCTACATGGTGGCGCAGTATATGGGGGCCCTCCTAGCCTCCGCCCTCCTCTACGGCGTCTACCTCAGTGAGTACCTTTACCTTAGTGCATGAATATGAAAAAAAGTGGAAAATACAAACCAATACACAGAAACTAAAGATCATACACCTTGCCAAATAAACCCAGCACCAATCACAGCCAACAACGTACCTATACAATACTCCAACGAAGGCAAAATTCTGGGACTCAATAACAAGAACAGGCATAGCAAAACACATAACACAACGCAAAACGCTTGCCCAATCACAACTCACAAAACTACGAAGATATAGCAAAATTGACACCAAAATTCAACTACACTTATTCAAAGCAATTGTCCGCCCCCAACTGGAATATCCACCAATACCAATCAGCACGATCAGCAAAGCCAGCCAACTTAAACTTCAATCAGTACAAAACAAAGCTATCCGTAGAGCATCAAAGCAACTCCCCCCATACACCACCAATATACAAGAACTTCACGAATTATACAATATCGAACCACTGAACACACGTACACACAGCCAAGCCCAGAGAATCTGGAGCAAACTTGAAGAGTTGGAGGACCCAATGTTCTCCCTGTTAAAAGAAGAAGTAACTACTAAAACACATAGCTGGTGGCCCAAGAGCCTCCACGCTAACATAGAAGAACAAGAACCACTTTACACATATATGTGAATAAATAACACCACCATTTAACAAACATAAGTTAACACCCATCACACTAATGAATGCCTAGCTAGCATAGCTCCCAGCCCCACCCCCCACGTGCCTCCCTTGAGCGGGCAGGCGTCTGCTGTGTGTGGCCACCCCAACATATCAACTCGTCTCAACTAGGTGGACAGCCCACCTGCTATCACCCCCTACTACTTTACTCCCCCATTTCTATGCTTTCCTTCTCTCCCTCCTCTCCTCTCCCAGGGCAAAGTCATTTGCCACTTTACTTCATTGTCATCATCATCATCATCATCAATGAATACCTCTACTTCTATTAGTACCTCCAACAGTATCCTTACCTCCATCAGTACCTGTACCTCCATGAGCGCTTCTTTCTCCATCAATACCTCTACCTCCATCAGTACATCTACCTCTATCAATACCTCTACCTCCATCAATACCTCTACCTCCATCAATACTTCTACCTTCAGCAGTACTTCTAGCTCCATCAATAATTCTAGCTCCATCAGTACCTCTACCTCCATCAGTACCTCTACCTCCATCAGTACCTCTACCTCCATCAATACTTCTACCTCCATCAGTATCTTTACCTCCATCAATACTTCTACCTCCATCAGTACCTCTACCTCCATCAATACATCTATCTCCGTCAGTAGCTCTACCTCCATAAGTACTTCTACCTCCATCAGTACCTCTACCTCCATCAATACTTCTACCTCCATCAGTACCTCTACCTCCATCAATACTTCTACCTCCATCAGTACCTCTACCTCCATCAATACATCTATCTCCGTCAGTAGCTCTACCTCCATAAGTACTTCTACCTCCATCAGTACCTCTACCTCCATCAATACTTCTACCTCCATCAGTGTACTCTAGTACTTCTACCTCCATCAACGTCAGTACCTCTACCTCCATCAATACTTCTACCTCCATCAGTACCTCTCCCTCAATCAGTACTTCTACCTCCATCAGCACCTCTACCTCCATCAGTACCTCTACCTCCATCAGTACTTCTACCTCCGTCAGTACCTCTACCTCCATCAGTACTTCTATCTCCGTCAGTACCTCTACCTCCATCAATACTTCTACCTCCATCAGTACCTCTACCTACACCAATACTTCTACATCCGTCAGTACCTCTACCTCCATCAATACTTCTACCTCCATCAGTACCTGTACCTCCATCAATACTTCTATCTCCGTCAGTACCTCTACCTCCATCAGTACTTCTACCTCCATCAGTACTTCTACCTCCATCAGTACTTCTACCTCCCTCAGTACCTCCACCTCCATCAGTACTTCTACCTCCACCAATACTTCTACCTCCGTCAGTACCTCTACCTCCATCAATACTTCTACCTCTGTCAATACCTCTAACTCCATCAATAACTCTACCTCCATCAATACCTCTACCTCCATCAATATTTCTACCTACATCAATACTTCTACCTCCATCAGTACCTCTACCTCCATCAATACTTCTACCTCTATCAGTACGTCTACCTCCATCAATACTTCTACCTCCGTCAGTACCTCTACCTCCATCAATACTTCTACCTCCATCAGTACCTCTACCTCCATCAATACTTCTACCTCTATCAGTACGTCTACCTCCATCAATACTTCTACCTCCGTCAGTACCTCTACCTCCATCAATACTTCTACCTCCACAGCTTGTGGAGTGTTTCCCCGGTAATGTCGACGTGTATGTAGTATATTAGAATTAAAGTCACGCGCATCTTCGATGTCCGCGTATAGGGGGAATCGTTTCACTAGGATGTGGCAACATTCATCAGCTTCTGCTGGGGAGGGGGGCAGGGTGATAGGGTCCGTGGCATTGCTGTTTCCACTGTGGCTAGTGTTTCCCATAGAAACATTACCGTCACTGTCATAATCACTGGGGTCTGACTCTTGAAGGGTGTTGGATTCAGTCAAGACCTGCTGTGTTTTATTCCCAGTTGAATTTTTTCTGCTTTCTTCTGTGTGTGTCGTCCTTTTCTTCCTATCATTCATGATCTCATCACTGTCACTTCCTTCACTCTTCTTCGCCGACTAACGCCTCCTCTTCTTTTCTTTCTTACTAATCACCTCTTGAAAATTGTCTACCACTTCTATTGTTATTGGCCGCAGATCGTCTGCTTCTGATTCGTTATTTGAAAGCCTCAGGTCGTCTTCTAAGTTGTTCAGTTGGGCAATCTTTTCTTCTTTAGCCAAATTCTTCATAGGTTTCTGTCCACCACTCTCCCCAGGCATTGTGCAATGCTTGTGTTCGGTCACAGGTGAGTTTATTCAAAATTGTTGGGATTACTTTTTCTGACGAGAAAGATATTTAGTTAAATTATATAAAGATACATACATTCATTAGCTCAAACATGTTGTTTTTGCATAATGTAGTATTACTGATACGTAATTTGTCTTACTATGCCTTATTGTGGGTAAAATTAAGTATATATTAAATGCATCCTCCGAAAGCGTGAATTTGCTACCAGAATTTAACAGTTAATTTATCTATAAACTTCCTACGTGCTTATGATTGGAATAATGAATGTATGTATCTTTTTATTATTTAGCTAAATATCTTTCTCGTCAGAAATGGTCATCCAAACTATTATGAATAAACTCATTTAGAAATACATCATTACTTCAGGACAAAATCGGGCAGGTTTGCAACAACCAATCACCTGTAAATTTTGAGGAGGGGGAGGGGCATCTTTTCTCAGCTGGGAAAAATGCGCTATAGTGTGTGGTGTTGCCATCTCCTTCAACAAGGGAAGTTAGTTTCAGGGAGCTTGGTAAACCTCCAATCTGGCTGAACTTATGCAAATCATCAGCAAGACTTGTGTATCCTACACTAACGTCTTGACGTTTAGATTCATCAGGACATACTAGCTTGTTGTTCTTGGAATCTTGGCAGAAGATGCACAGTGACCAGTTTATGAGATTTTTATTCTTGTTGCTTGTGGTGGGACTTACCAGGGGACGCTCCTCATCAAGTAAACACGTAGCAGCCATAGTTCCTGCAATGCAGAAATTAAGACAGTCAACCAAAACTACCTGCACATCTGTCTTCAGTACTTTGAAAATTACTTAAGCAGATAAAGAGGCATAATATATAACTGTGTTTTGAAGAAAGACCATATAAGGGATTAAAAATTTAGTTCAGGAAAAAATCTAAAATTTCTAAGTACAAACAAACAAACAAACAAACAAGCACTTTGGTCTCACAAAACTTTATATAGAATAGTAATTTTTTGTAAGGTCACGATACATAACATATTCAAATTTCAGCATGTTTGGACCAAAAATAAGGGAGGCGTTGCAGTTAGAAGAATGGCTTGGGAGGCACTACCGCTTTCAGCCGCTGGGGGCGCTGCAGGCAACCAGGGGACGCTGTTCAGTTGGCACTATGTCTCATAATTCTATACAAAAGTGAACAATTTTCTTGCTTATTCGCCCCACTATTATCTTTTACAACATCCATGTCCTCATTAGCAGAGAATATTGCTGTGAAATGCAGGGTGTTCCACAATTCTGCTTATCAATCTAAGACAAAATATAATCTAAAGCTATTCATCTCATCAAAGACCAGCCCTCTACTTATTCCATACCTCCCTTCCATATCAGAAGTTCCAGCATCTTAATATCACTTTTTTTTTATCACAACTCACATAGTCAGTGTGCCAGAATATTCCAGAGTGTCACTCGCCCATTATATTTAATCTTAGTCTCAATACAAATTAATCGCTATTACGGTATTTTACTTTAAGTAAGATTCCCATTAATAAGACTTTACCACCGTTTACCTCCACCATTCCTTGCGCTACTCAGCTATGGAATTCCCTTTCCTCTCTCATCTTTCCAAAAAGCTACATTTCTTTATGTGTTGGGCATCTACCCACCACGCTTCACACAACTTACAGTAGTATATACCTTCAACTTCCTTATCCACGATGTACTAAGAAGTGTATAATAAATATAGACAACATTGTCATAAGCACTGATCTTCAAATGACCGGCTGTCAGGTGTCCCTCCTTTTGTTCAGTGAAATGTTAAAAACGGAAATCTCCATAGAGACAATGTAATCATGTTAGTGTTTACTTTTACCTTTATCCTCTTCATTACTGATCGTTTCGTTGGCTGCTTGGGCGGTCGGTCACGTCTCTGTTACGCGCTGTTGGGAAGTACTGGGCATGCACTGGTTCCTGAATGTATCTGAATCTGCTCCAGCGTTGGTCAAGTCTGGTCTTGAAACAGCTCACACTCGCTACCATAACAACACTCTCTGGCAGGTTTTTCCAAGAGTTCACAACTCTCACTTCGAAAAAGTTCGCCGCCACAGTTTTCTGGACTTGCGGCTTCTTCAACCTTGAGCTGTGACCCCTTGTGGGGCGGGCGTCCGCCAGCTCCAGGTATGGATACTCGACTGAGTAGTGCCCTTTGAGATGTTTATACACCTCAATTAGGTCACCCCTCGCCCGTCTGTATGCTAGACAGTTACAGGTGCTCTAATCTCTCTGGATAGCTGAGGTGCCGAAGTGCAGGCACCAGTCTGGTGGCCCTCTTTCGAAGATTTTCAATCATTAGACAGTCCCTAGCATATCTCGGTGAACAGACGGGGTGACAATACTTGCTTGATTCATCCTCACAATGGTCCGAGAACTTCAGTTCATTGCCAACATACACATCCAGGTTCTTTCCGCACTCAGTCTCTATTAATGCAGGTTCTTCGTCCCGTTGGGACATATAATAAGCCACCTTACCGTTGGTGCGTCCCAGGTACATCCTCTTACACTTCGTTACATTGAATCTTAGCAGCCATTTCTAACACCATTCTTGAAGATCACAGGTGAAAGTTACTAGTGTCCCCCAAAGAATGCAGTGATGGGTAGGGAAACACTGTGTAACTCTGAAGTCCGTTTATTATGGATGAGAGAAATACAAGTGGTGACCCGCCTGTGCCATGCACGGCTCACACAGTCAGACTAAGGCTGCCTTGCCATATGGCAGCCTCGGGGTAATGTTGCCACATAACACGTGCAGTGTTGCCACGTGATTATATATATACTAAATGCTACTCGGCACAGTAGCTTATGTACAGGGTTGCTACTCGGCACAGTAGCTTATGCACAGGGTTGCTACTCGGCACAGTAGCTTAGATACATAACCTACAACAGGGAGCTTTCTGCATTTCTTCACAGTCTGTTTGGTTCTTAATTTCCCTGAACATCTTGGCATTGTCCACAAACATTTGTATGGAGGAGTGTATAGCTTCCTGCATGTCATTTATGAAACAAACAAACAACAACTGGCCAAATACACTGCCCTGAGGTATCCTGCTTGTCACGGGTACACATAACGATTTCGTACCATTGATCTCCACACACTGTTTGCGATCATAAAGTCTCAGATCCACGCTAGGACATTTCCCCGAATCCCGTGCCCTTCCAATTTAATTTTCACCTTTTCATGGGGTACGCTGTTAAAAGCCTTGGCAAAATCTAGGTATATGTCGATATCGCCACCCTGTTCAAGAATTTGGGTCCAAACATCTAGTACCTTGAGTAATTGTGTTAACCAGGAGAGTCCCGGCATAAAACCGTGTTGGCAATCCTTTACATCAGATGTGATGACTATTAGTCAGTTCGCCTTTCTTTATAGTCTGCATTAATATTTATAACCTTCTCTTCTCTGCTACCCCTCTTGACAGATGCACTTGACGGGTTCGACCCAGAGCGGACCATGGCCACGGCTGGCATATGGGCTACCTACCCAGGGGCCATCAACGTCAACGGTACTGTCGTCAATGACTTCCTTTCCAACGGCAATGGCTTCGGCGACCAGGCAGGTCTCCTGTCTTCTGTTGCTTTGTAGTTATTATCGAACTTCATAGTTTGTATCTATTCTCGTGTTCACTGTTGGCTCAGGAAAATAATCTTGCTCACAATTATAATTAGTTTGTAGTTTAAGTATTCAGTGACTTTTCTGAGCAGAGTAATGGCACACTCACTAATACTGTAGTATCTAACTTTTTGGAACTTTTCTTCGTTTCCTATATTTAGTGAATACTTTTGTAAGTAACTTTTTATTTTTATTTTTTATATCGATCAGTGCTTCATCTTCCTTTGATACTTTTTCATTCATAAAGTGTGACTGCATGGGTTACCTCCTCAGGAAGCTCTCATATCTATTCTTCAGGCAGTGTCCTCTCTTCTGTTTCTCCTCACCTATACCCTTTACCAGCCACCTCTTACGCCTTGACAACATCTTTGGTATAATGGTTTCATCTTTTAGAATTACGATGATATGAATTTTTCTGTAATAAGTCTGTAGCATGTTGTGACGCAACAATTATCTCCATCCGTACTTCTTACTAAAAACAATCCCTTTTTTTCTTCATTAGTTCTTTTATATTTTTACTTGAGATCTTCGTTTTGTAAAAAATCTTCATTTATGTCCCTGAATGCATTAAATATATTCTTCAATTTAATTAAAAATTTGGCTAAATTCCCCTTTTATACTTTCTAAATCAGTTCAAGGCTCACTATTCATATCTTTAATTCATTACTTACCCCTTTCATTAATTTTCATCTGTATCCCTTATTATTGATCCATTTCTTTTATCCATTTATGTCTATAATATTCATCTGAATAGTCTAATCACTTATTTAACCTTATTACCTCACCCCCCCGGCATGCAGGTGGTTGGCACTATGTTGCTGCTGGTGTGTGTGTGTGCCATCACTGACCCCCGCAACATGGAGGTGCCCAAGTACCTGGTGCCACTGTTCGTCGGTTTCACCGTCCTCAACATCGGCATCTGCTTCGGCTTCAACTGCGGCTACGCTATTAATCCCGCCCGAGACCTGGCACCTAGACTCTTTACTTTACTGGCTGGCTGGGGGGAGACACCCTTCACGTAAGTGTGTGTGTGTGTGTGGAGGGGAGAGAAAGAGAAAAGGAGAGAGAGAGTGTGTGTGTATGAGTTTTTCGGGACCATTTACTTATAGCTGATTGGGGGAGACGCCTTTCACGTGTGTGTGTGTGTGTGTGTGTGTGTGTGTGATAATAATAATAATAATAATAATAATAATAATAATAATAATAATGATAATAATAATAATAATAATTAACGGTTTATTGAAAAAGTCGCAGCCCGAAGGCTGAAAATATACATTCGACAAAAGCGACTTATTACATACAAAGACATGGGGTGGGTGGGTCGTTTAACAAAAGCTTTCATTACTGAAAGGAGAAGGAACAATGATTGAACATACAAATTATTATAGTTTACAGTTGATGGCCCGGGCCTGGGCTGGTCATAAGAAACATAAGACATAAAAATGGAGGAAACTGCAGCGGGCCTATTGACCCATACTGGGAAGTCCCGTTTACACCCAACCCCTATTGCTCATATAAGCATCCAACCTGTGTTTGAAGCTATCCAGCGTATTCGAGTTAATGATGATATTTGGTAACTTGTTCCATTCATCCACTACTCTGTTTCCAAACCAGTGTTTACCTATTTCACGCCGAAATCTAAATTTGTCTAATATAAACCATGGTTACGAGTTTGCTCCGGGTTGGATAGTTTGAGTACCTTTGTAATGTCCCTTTGTTTAACCCTGACTTCCATTTATACACCTCTATCATGTCGCCCCTCACTCTACGTCTCTCGAGGAAGTGCAAATTAAGATGCTTTAACCTGTCTCTATACTCAAGGTTCTTAATGCCCGGGATTAGTCTTGTCATTCTCCCCTGGATTCTTTCCAAGGATTCTATATCCATTCTGTAATACGGTGACCAGAACTGAACTGCGTAATCCAGGTGAGGTCTCACAAGCACTAGATATAATTTTAAGATGACCTCGCTAGTCTTGTAACTAACACTCCTTTGTATGAACCCAAGTACTTTATTAGCCTTGTTACGAGCAAAAACACATTGTTTACTTGGCTTAAGATTCCTACTTATCATTACTCCTATATCTCTCTCGCAGTCGGATTCCACAATGGCATCGTTGTTCATCTGATAACTGGTTTTCCTGTTTACATCTTCTATACTGAGTACTTTACATTTGTCCACATTGAATTTCATCTGCCATTTTTCCTACCATTCGAAAAATTTGTTTAGATCTTCCTGTAGTTTTGCAGAGTCCTCGTCAGATTTAATTACACGTCCTATTTTAGTGTCATCAGCAAGTTTACTTATGTTGCTGTCTATGCCGATATCTATGTCGTTTATGTATATAATAAATAATAATGGTCCAAGTACTGAGCCTTGGGGAACTCCACTAGTGACGTTGCTCCTATGCCATTTAGTGCCTCTTATGCTCACTCGCTGTTTCCTGTCCCTTAACCACGCCCCAATCCATTTAAGGATATTACCTTTGATGCCATGCGCTTCTACCTTTCTAATTAGTTTTTCGTGGGGGACTCTGTCGAAGGCTTTGCTAAAGTCGAGATATACCACATCATAATTGTGCCCCTCGTCCACCGATTCGAAAACTGATGACAAGAATGTTAATAGATTAGTTAGACATGAATGCCCGCTTGCGAAGCCATTTTGGGAATCAATGATCAACTTGTGCTTCTCCAGGTGGTTTCGAATAGAGTTTGAAATGATTGATTCTAGTAATTTGCCTACTATTGATGTTAGACTGATTGGGCGGTAGTTAGAGGATAATGATCTATCCCTCTTCATGAAAATCGGTATTACATTCGCTATCCTCCAGGATTCTGGTACTACACCTGTTTTTAATGACATGTTAAACAACTTTGCTAAGGGCATACTAAGCTCTTCCTTACATTCCTTTAATACTCTGGCAAATATCTCATCGGGACCAGGTGACTTATTAGGCTTCAGTTTGTCTATTTGCTTATTAGCATCATTACTAGTCACTACTATCTCGCTTAATTTGTTTTCTTCACTATCTCTGAATAGAGTCGGTGCCTCGGGTATCATGTTTAAATTTTCTGTGGTGAAAACTGTTGAAAAATATTTATTCAGATTATTGCTCATTTCTCCGTCGTTATCAGTTACCTCGCTGGTATCTGAACGTATCTGTCCAATCTTATCTCGTGTTTTAGTTTGATGCATTTGGTAGAATCCTTTGGGGTTTGTCTTCGCCTCCCTTGCTATCTTCAGTTCATCATTCCTCTTTGCTTTTCTTATCTCGGTCTTAACCCTACCGGCCAATACCTTCTAATACTCCCGGAAGTAAATTTCGCCATGGATTATCCTTCTACCTATAACCTTCCTTTGGCCAATATGTCTTATGTCTTATGTTGATGGCCCGGGCCTGGGCTGGTCATGGAGACAACAGGTGATGTGGTGTTCACGTGGTGGAGTAACTCATCGTCGGGTGTTGATATGAAGGACCTAACGTGGTCATGGAGACACCAGGTGGTGTGGTGTTCACGTGGTGCAGTAACTCGTCCTCGGATGTTGATATGAAGGACCTCACGTGGTCATGGAGATACCAGCTAGTGTGGTGTTCACGTGGTGTAGTAACTCGTCCTCGGGTGTTGAAATGAAAGACCTCACGTGGTCATGGAGACACTGGGTGGTGTGGTGTTCACTTGTTGCAGTAACTCGTCCTCGGGTGTTGACATGAAGGACCTCACGTGGTCATGATTTTGATTTTGATTTTGCCGCTTGCAGCGGCTACTTTATTGTGCACCCCACACTCATCCTGTGAGCGGTAGCGCAAAAGGATTACAGAGTAGGGTTTACAAAGGGTCATAATAATTAACCCCCGTTGTCAGTATATTATGGCACTGAATGTTACACATTATTTCATTTACATTATTTGTTTAGTTCTATACATAAAGGGTAACTTATTCACAAATGCGTGAGTACAGGCGTGTGAGGCAGTATGTCTGGCCTCACACTTTGTTATTCACCTTTACGTGGGAGGTATTCAAGCACATTGCGTATTTGGTTCTGTACATGAGAATTGATATAGTTACTAAGTGCAAAAAAGTGGATACAATCTTAATATGTCGGCTATCTTGCCATTAGAGATGAAGTGTTGTGCCATTTCACACACAGTGTGCTTGGACCTGTCCCTAAAAGGTTCTATCTTCACACAGTCGAGGACGTAGTGTTCAAGTGTGTGGCCATATGTATGGTCACACACTTTACATTTAGTTTTGTTTACATCTGCTTGAGGTACATACTGCCAAAGGTACTTATATCCTAACCTTTCTCTAGCGGTTACAACATCTTGTAATCTAGTGATCTTGTTACTTGCTCCATATACTGTACATGTTTCACTTGATACATCTCATCATGGTAACCTATGAATCGACGAGTGCCTGTTTGCACTTGTCTACTTGCGTCAAACTCATCAATAAGTTCTTTCCTAATTACAGTTTTAAGGGTTCTTTTTGACAGACCCAAATTGTATTCAACGGTGTCTTTGTTAGACGCGAGTTTGGCGAGGGCATCAACTCTGTCATGTTTTATGAGGCCTATGTGAGAGGGGATCCACAACAGTTTGACCCTGACACCCCGGTCAACAAGGCACGCATATTTGTGTCTGGCTTCAGAGACAAGAGCGTGACAACCTGAATCGAGGGTGCCAAGGGCAAGTAGTGAGGATAGAGAGTCAGTGATGATGAGACTGTCAGTAACAGTGGTTTCAATGAATTTAATAGCTGTGAGTATGGCAACTAATTCAGTTTGTAGAGTGGATGCCCAGTTGTTAATTCTAACTCCTTTCTCAATTATATTACCGTCAGGTTGAGTCACAACAATAGCACTTCCAGCCCTTTCTTCAAGAGCTCTCAATTTGGCAGTGTGTTGGAGATAAATGCTTTGTATAATTAATTTTTTAGGCGGATACGTCGGTATTGTGATATCGAAGGGAACTGTCCGCCAGGGTGGCAGGAAGCGCTGTTGTGTCTCAACTTTGTACAGGTGGTCTAGTCCAAACATCTTCATATGTGTAGCTGTAGTTTGGATCCATTTAGACTCAGTAGTCCCATGGTTCATACATTCTAGCAATTTTAAGGAAACAATGTTATCAGGATCACCACGCAGAAGCCTCAGGGCTATCATGAGGGGACACTGGGTGGTGTGGGGTGGTGTCATAGTACCTCGCCCTGCTGGGTGGTGTTGTGTTATCTCGTAGTCAGGTGCATAGCCGGCCGGCCATCTTTGTTCCCATGGTGGACTGATTAGCACCTCCTTGTTAGAAGATGGCGGTCAGTTCCCAGGGGTGCTTATCTCACTGGTGGGTCACGGCTCTCACTGGTGCTGTCTTGTGCTGAATTCACTGGCTTAAACACTGCTCATCAATGTTCAACACTGGTCCCACTTCTTTCCGAAAGGAAATTGTCACTTTCGATTATGTTGAAATCCCGGTGATGAGGGTGGGTCGGGGAGAGGGACTTGGAGAATGGGCCGAAATTGGCCAAGGGGGGGCCGCTGCTCAGCAGGAGCAGTGCCTGAAAAGGTCTCGACCCTACGGTGGTCAAGGATGTGTGTGTGTGTGTGTGTGTGTGTGTGTGTGTGCAGAGAACAGCATCGAAACCTGTACATGGCATTCATCGACCTAACCAAGGCCTTTGACTCGGTCAACAGGGAAGCCCTCTGGCTGACCCTCAGCCGGTTTGGCTGCCCACCAAAATTCATCGCTTTAGTGAGGCAACTCTAAGATGGCATGAACAGCAGTGTCCTGCATAATGACACCCAGTCTGAGTTCTTACCCATCCAAACGAGGGTAAAACAAGGATGCGTACTGGCGCCAACTCTCTTTTTCATTTTCTTGGCTGTCTTCCTTACTCGTGCCAGTGCCAATTTAGCTGGCGGGGTGGACATAGAGTATCGGGTGAAGGATCTTTTCAAAATAGGACGACTCCAGGCAGGAACAAAGGTGTCGTCAACTTTCATTACTGAACTTCAGTATGCAGACGACCTCACCCTTGTCGCTCACATTGAATGCAACCTACAGGAGATCCTGAACACCTATGCAGATGCATATGCACACTTCGGCCTTGAGGTGCATGTGCATAAGACTCAGATTCTCTTTCAGCCTGCCCCTGGTTTCAGCTACACCTCCATCATCCATCCAGCTTAATGGTACTACCCTCGCTAATGTTACCCACTTTCAGTATCTCGGCTCCCAACTGTCCACCACCGCCGGCATCGATGAAGAGATTCAACATTAGATCAAATGTGCATCTCAATCCTTTGGCAGACTCCGTACCCGTGTCTTCAGCTGTAGGGAGCTGAAATTATCTATAAAGTTGCACGTATATCGAGCAGTGGTCCTCCCCACCATGCTATATGGCAGTGAGACATGGGTTACATTCAGAAGGCACCTCAAGGCACTTGAAAACTTTCACCAACGTAGTCTACGTTCCATCCTCCTAGTTTGCTGGGAGGACAAGAGAACAAATGCCAGTATTCTCGCTGACACCAACTGTAGGAGCATCGAGGCTATCATTATCCATGAACCACTACGTTGGACTGGTGATGTTACCCGAATGGACTGACAGTAGACTGCCAAAGCAGCTACTTTACAGTCATCTAACGATTAATAAACGTAACGCTGGCGAGCAGCTGAAAAAGTATAAGAATAGTCCAAGACAAACCTGAAAAAAGTGCCAAATCGACCCCCTCACCAGAGAGATGATTACTCCACACCGGAACGCTTGGAGGAGCATCATACGAGAAGGTGTCAATACTTTCCAATTAGCCCGACTGCAAACCTAGGCAGACAAGCGCCAGCTCTGGAAAGACGCTGCCGCCGCCCTTTCCGCACTAGATGGAGCCACCCACATATGCAACATCTCTGAACAACTCTGCCGGTCCCGTATCGGCCTCTTTAGTCACCTTAAAAGTCAGCAACCTAAGTGACATCCTTAATAAGTCAAAATTATCACTATCATAGCTGTATCATCGTCATACTAGATTCCTAGTGACAGCAAAGTACAGTAGTAGAAGTGTGTGGGTGTGTGGGTGTGTGTGTGTGTGTGTGTGTGTGGGTGTGTGTGTGGGTGTGTGTGTGTGCATGTGTAATAATAATAATAATAATTAACGGTTTATTGAAAGAGCATGGCAGCCAGAAGGCTGAAAATATACAATTACATAATTGGGGAATGGTTCTCTTGATTTACAAATGATGTACAAGTAACATAAGTGATACAAATATGATATATAATAATTAGGTGTTGATGATTTTTACAAAGGTTGAGACTGCGCTGTTCTTGTAGCAGTCAGTTCGTGCTCGTATGGGCTGGATGCGGTTGGGCAGGTGTGTGGCCAAGTGGCCAGGACAGTAGCTTGGGGCAATGCAGGTGTGCTCCATCCTTCAGGTTAGGTCAGGTGAAGCCTGAGATCAGGTCAGATCCAGCCACAATCAGTATTGCTGTGTTTTTGTGCTTTTCCTTCGAGTTGAAATTGCCACTTTTGTATATCACTTGTGGGTTGATGGTCAATCGTTGCACTGTACTGTTGGTGTGAGGATGTTGATAAATCCAGATGGGAAGGAGGAGATGGGGAGCGGAGGGCCCGACACACCGGGCTGGCAGCTGTCTCCATGATCAAGAGACCACGGCCGCGTGAGCGGGCAGCGCCGAATACACACGTCCTTACCCTATGAAGGCTGAGGTGTGTGTTGTGTGTGTGTGTGTGTGTGTGTGTGTGTGTGTGTGTGTGTGTGTGTGTGTGTGTGCATGTGTGTGTTTGTGTGTGTGTTTGTGTGTGTGTGTGTGTGTGTGTGTGTGTGTGTGTGTGTGTGTGTGTTACGTTTGTTTACTCTGCTTCAATGGGTCCACACCCAAGATACCCATACTTCTTTATCCCAACTATTAACACACCAGTAACTCTCACCCACGTTTTCCACACATCGGTAACTATCACCCACATCTCCCACACATTCAGTAACTCTCACCCACGTGTTCCACACATCAATAACTCTCACCCACGTCTTCCACACATCAGTAACTCTCACCCACATCTCGCACACATTCAGTAACTCTCACCCACGTCTTACACACATCAAGAATTCTCACGCACGTCACATCAGTAACTCTCACCCATGTCTTCCACACATTCAGTAACTCTCACCCACATCTCTCACCCACGTCTTTCACACATTCAGTAACTCTCACCCACGTCTTCCACACACATCAGTAACTCTCACCCACGTCTTCCACATCTCACCTCTCCCACATCAGTAACTCTCACCCACATCTCCCTCACATCAGTAAATCTCACCCACGTCATCCACCATCAGTAACTCTCACCCACTCCACACATTCAGTAACTCTCACCCACGTCTTCCGCACACCAATAACTCTCACCCACGTCTTCCACACATTCAATAACTCTCACCTACATCACCCACTCATTCAGTAACTCTCACCCACGTCTCCACACATCAGTAACTCTCATCCACGTCTTCCACTTATCAGTAACTCTCACCCACGTCTTCCACACATCAGTAACTCTCACCGTCACGTAACTCTCTCCCACGTCTTACATTAGTAACTCTCACCCACGTCTTCCACATATCAGTAACTCTCACCCACGTCTCCCTCACATCAGTAACTCTCACCTACATCTCCCACACATTCAGTAACTCTCACCCACGTTTTCCACACATCAGTAAAGCTCACCCACGTCTTCCACACATCAGTAACTCTCACCCACGTCTCCCTCACATCAGTAACTCTCACCCACATCTCCCACACATTTAGTAACTCTCAGCCATATCTCCCAAACATTCAGTAACTCTCACCCACGTCTCCCTCACATCAATAACTCTCACCCACGACCCCACACATTCAGTAACTCTCACCCACGTCCCAAACACATTCAATAACTCTCTCCCACGTCCCCCACACATTTAGTAACTCTCACCCACGTCCCCCACACATTCAATAACTCTCACCCACGTTTTCCAAGCATCAGTAACTCTCACCCACGTCTCCCTCACATCAGTAGCTCTCACCCACATCTTCCACACATTCAGTAACTCTCACCTACATCTCCCACACATTCAGTAACTCTCACCCACGCCTTCCACACATCAGTAACTCTCACCCACGTCCCTCACACATTTAGTAACTCTCACCCACGTCTTCCACAGAGCAGTAACCCTCACCCACGTCTTCCACACACCAGTAACTCTCACCTTCGTCCCCCCACACATCAGTAACTCTCACCCACGTCCCTCACACATTTAGTAACTCTCACCCACGTCCTCACACATTTAGTAACCTCACCCACGTCTTCCACACATCAGTTACTCTCTCACCCACGTCTCCCACATCAGTAACTCTCACCCACATCACCCACACATTCAGTAACTCTCACCCACGTCTTTCACACATTCAATAACTCACACCTACATCTTCCAGTCATTCAGTAACTCTCACCCACGTCTTCCACACATCAGTAACTCTCACCCCACGTCTTCCAAATATCAGTAACTCTCACCCACGTCTTCTACATCAGTAACTCTCACCCACGTCGTCCACACATGAGTAACTCTCACGCACGTCTTCCACACATCAGTAAATCTCACCCACTTCCCCACACATTCAGTAACTCTCACCCACGTCTTCCATACATCAGAATTCTCACCCACGTCTCCCTCACAACAGTAACTTTCTCCCACGTCGCCCACACATTCAGTAACTCTCACCCACGTCTTCCACAAATCAGTAACTCTCACCCAAATCTCCCACACATTCAGTAACTCTCACCCACGTCTTCCATATATCAGTAACTCTCACCCACGTCTTCCACATCAGTAACTCTCACCCACGTCTTCCACATATCAGTAACTCTCACCCACATCCCACACATTCAGTAACTCTCACCCACGTCTTCCACATATCAGTAACCCACGTCTTCCATATCAGTAACTCTCACCCACATCTCCCACACATTCAGTAACTCTCACCCACGTCTTCCACACATCAGTAACTCTCACCCACGTCTTCACACATCAGTAACTCTCACGCACGTCTTCCACACATCAGTAAATCTCACCCCCCACACTTTCAGTAACTCTCACCCACGTCTTCCCTCACAGTAACTTTCTCCCGTCGCCCACACATTCAGTAACTCTCACCCACGTCTTCCACATATCAGTAACTCTCACCCACATCTCCCACACATTCAGTAACTCTCACCCACGTCTCCCTCATCAGTAACTCACCCACGTCTTCCACACATAAGTAACTCTCACCCACGTCTTCCACACATCAGTAACTCTCACCCACGTCTCCCTCATCATTAACTCTCACCCAATCACGCACACATTCAGTAACTCTCATCCACGTCTTCCACACATTCAATAACTCTCACCTACATCTCCCACTCTTTCAGTAACTCTCACCCACGTCTTCCACACATCAGTAACTCTCATCCACGTCCTCCACATATCAGTAACTCTCACCCTCGTCTTCCACACACCAGTTACTCTCACCCACGTCTTCCACACATCAGTATCTCTCACCCACGTTTTCCACACATGAGTAACTCTCACCACGTCCCCTCACATTCAGTAACTCTCTCGTCTTCCACATCCACGTCTTACACTCCACCCACGTATTCCACACATCAGTAACTCTCACCCACGTATTCCACACATCAGTAACTCTCACCCACGTCTTACACACATCAGTCACTCTCACCCACGTATTCCACACATCAGTAATTCTCACCCACATCTCCCACACATTCAGTAAATCTCACCCACGTTTCCATCAGTAACGCTCACCGACGTCCCCACACATTTATTGCTCTCACCCAGGTCCCCCACGCATTCAGTAACTCTCACCCGTCTTCCACACAGTAACTCTCACCCACGTCTTCCACACATTAGTAACACTCACCCACGTCTTCCACACATTAATTCTCACCCACGTCCCCACACATTCAGTAATCTCTCACCCACGTGTTCCACACATCAGTAACTCTCACCCACCTCTTCCACACATTCAGTAACTCTCACCCACATCTCCCACACATTCAGTAACTCTCACCCACGTCTTCCACACACCAGTAACACCTAACCCACCTCTTCCACACATCAGTAACTCTTACCCACGTCTTCTACACATTAGTAACACTCACCCACGTCTTCCACACATCATTAATTCTCACCCACGTCCCCCACACATTCAGTAACTCTCACCCACCTCTTCCACGCATCAGTAACTCTCACCCACCTCTTCCACACATTCAGTAACTCTCACCCACATCTCCCACACATTCAGTAACTCTCACCCACGTCTTCCACACATCAGTAACACCTAACCCACCTCTTCCACACATCAGTAACTCTCACCCATATCTCCCTCACATCAGTAACTCTCACCCACGTCCACCACACATTCAGTAACTCTCACTCACGTCCCCCACACATTCAATAACTCTCACCCAAGTCTTCCACACATTAGTAACTCTCACCCACGTCTTTCACACATCAGTAACTCTCACCCACATCTCCACACATTCAGTAACTCTCACCCACGTCTCCATCACATCAGTAACTCTCACCGACGTCCCCCACACATTCAGTAACTCTCACCCACGTCTTTCACTCTTTCAGTAACTCTCACCCACGTCTTCGACACATAAGTAACTCTCACCCACGTCTTCCACACATTAGTAACTGTCACCCACGTCTTCCACACATAAGTAACTCTCACCCACGTCTTCCACACATTAGTAACTGTCACCCACGTCTTCCACAGAGCGGTGACCATCGAGGGGCTCGCCTGGTGGTGGGTGCCGGTAGTGGCGCCTCACATCGGTGCGATTCTGGGCGTGATGGTCTACATCTTCTTCATCGAGCTCCACCACCCAGAGGCCCAAGAGTTCGTCCTTCCGCAAGTTCAATTGCAGGATTCTGTGGCTAGTAAGTAACTGCCACTGTCCCCAAACTTCCGCAACTCGATATCTTACGGCTTCGGTTGTGGCTACAGGTGTGGGGAGTGTGGGCAGATCATTTTAGGTTTACGCAGCACTGCTTCTTACCCTGGCAATTTGAGGGGGGTTGCTGGTGCATTCTGGGCTCTGCTGGTACAGTTTGTACAAATGCTGTACTTACACCTGCTACATAATGGGTTCCGGCCTCGGTACACCTAGGCAGTAGAATATTACCAACATGTCTCGCGAGAGTAGTGTGTCACCAGGTGTCTTGGGTGGCTCTTATAGATAGAGCCAATCTTGCATGTGTGTGTACACAGTTCACAGGTACATAGGGCGTACACGACAGGTGTATGCACTACCCTGCTCTTGGAGTGCATACACGTAAGGTGTATGCATTATCAAGATAGTACATAGTGGATGTTTATGCCTCCAGTGTTTACACGCCACGTGTTTACCGCAGATGTTTAAACCATAATTACATACACAGGAGGTGAATACATCTCCGGTGCATATTTTACAGGGCTGTAGAAAGTAGATATCTGCACTACATATATGCACCAGATGTGTGTGTTACGTTTTTTTGCGAAATCGGTTATTGTGCAAAATTACCGGGATGCACATTGGTAATTTTGTAAAATAACTTACAAACAGGCTAACCAAAATTAAAAAAGAAAAGAAAACAGGACCACTTAACTGCGTATCAATCTACACGAGCTATCCTAACCTAACCTAACCTAACCTAACCTAACCTAAACTCTCACTTAACCTAACCATAAGGTTAAGTTAGTTTAGGTTGTCTGTTTGTAAGTTATTTTGCAAAATTACCAATATGCATGCCGGTAATTTTGCAAAATAACCGATTTCGCAAAAAAGTGACATATATAACAGGTATTAGTACATAACATCCGTAGGTAGTAAGTGTGTGTGTGTGTGTGTGTGTGTGTGTGTGTGTGTGTGTGTGTGTGTGTGTGCGCGCGTGTGTGTGTGTGCATAGTACACACCCTAGTAATTGACAAAAATGGCAAATAGGTAAGATGCAGTGATAATGACCATCTCCTAATGCTCACCACCTTCACTACCTTCCCTCCAAGTGAAAGGCGAGTTGCAGGTCGTCTCCCTCGCTCTTCGTTCCCCTCCCACCCTCTACACTTTCTCTCTCACACAGAGAACTTTTGATACTCTTTATTACTTCTCGTCTGACAATAACAGGAGATTTAGCTTACTCCAAACACCAAAGCTGTTCCGCCGTGTAATTTTTTCTCACAATTGCGGTAATATAGATAGCACGGGAAGTGGAAAGTGGGGGACGATGATGCAACAGTGTTTTACAAGGCGTTTGTTCCCACCGTCACCCCGAAGGCAAACATTTTCGTTGAACTTGAAGGTTGGTGCCTGAGGCTGTGCTAACGGCGAGGTACTTACTACGGTAAAGGCCACGCTTAGTTACTGGCAGTGTAGAGTAACGTAGTGCTAAAAATATCCACATGAAGAATGTCTACTAACGAAACCCATCCGACACTTCAGTTTCTTAACACGCAATGTTTATAATGAAATAACTATAGTACCTTTTATTGATGATATTTGACCAGTTCACTTACAATGTATTCGACTAAACATCATAAATTACAGCATTAATTTCAATCACACATATGACGTTTGTACGTATAAGTTTCCTAGATCATATCCCTTGTAGTAATTGACGCCACCTCTTAAACGCTGATACATCCATTACTTAAAGTTCTCAACATATCTTACAGTACAGCTTCACCATACTTGTGGAGGAGGAAGCTACCAGATTAGTGTGTCAGCTGTTACGAGTATATATACCGACCTTACATAACTCAACTCACTCAAACAAAACACACACACATGGCTACACGTAGTAAACCAGTCGCAGGTATACAGTAATTACGAAAGCCAATAGGTTGAGCTAGTCCTCACACAGTGTCTCGTAAGCCCTTTCTATTAGTGTTTCTCTGTTAGTGATATGTCAAAGTTTCCCTCAACTTAGAAGTAATGGATCCTTAATGGACTATGGCACCATCGACCTGCCAGTGTTTGCATTATGGTTAATTAATCAAATATTATCACTGTCAACAGGTATTGATTAGCCCAGCATTCACTCACCCAGTTGTGTCTTGACGAACAGGGAGTCCTTCAACTACTTTGACGTTCACATGATTGGTGGGGCATTCACATAGTTGGTAGGAACATTCACATGGGTGGAGTGGACGTTCGCATGGTTGGTGGGACGTTCACATAGTTGGTGGGGTTCACATGGCTGGTGGGGACGTTCACATGGTTGGTGGGACGTTCACATGGTTGGTGTGGACGTTTACATGGTTGGTGTGGACGTTCACATGGTTGATGTGGACGTTTACATGGTTGGTGTGGACGTTCACGCGGTTGGTGTGGACATTCACATGGTAAGTGGGAAGTTCACGTGGTTGGTGTGGACATTCACATATTAATTGGGGACGTTCAAAACTAAGACTGGGATGTATCGTTAGACATGGGGTCGATGTGATTTGAGTGCTTTCCGAGCAATGTTACTCGACCTGTTTCTGTACAGTTGGTAGTTGGAGCTTGTATGCATATATACGTTTTTGAATGATTCGAACGATGTGAATCCTCCAAGGTTTCAAATCATATATTACATGACTCGGAGTAGATGTCGTAAATGGACACCAACGCTATGCCAATCATCAACGGGATCTTACATCGAATGGAGCGAGGAATTATCGGGGAGACATCGCAAGATGTGAGAAGTGCAATCACTGCCCTTCGCAACAAAGTTTTTGTAATGCTGAGATAGCACTGGAGTGAGCGAACCCACAGTATCACGATGGGTTAGGCACCATGAAACAAATGGTGCCACACTGAAACTTACAACCACAAAGTGTCTTGCTATAGGTGGGCGGGGGAGGGGGGTTCTGTTTCCTGCAAGTCCCTTGATTTGAAACCTTATTTCGGTGTAAAACGAATGCAATTTACATATGGCAGATCCCATGTAGACCGATATATTGTATATTGCTGTAGCTGTTCACTCTAATATCAAGAACTATTTGGTCAGTCACTCTTCACAAATCAGACATATCGTGAGCACCATTAGTAGGCATATTGTTAAACTCAGTATGAATGAAACTCCGTTAGTACAACGACGTAATGGTTGATGCCCGTTTTGAGGTCTGTCTCAGTTATGACGTTCCGAAACACTTTCATTTAATGTATATTTCAGTGATATTGTAATCACCAGTCAGTGGCTTCTTACAAATGTCTTGCTTCTACCCATCACAACACATACATTAATATAGCTTAATGGATTTCTTGTTATACTGAAGTATCTAGTATGCCATACAAGTAGGACCCTTCCCCAATCCCATCTTCATCTCTAGGTGTTGCTGATACGGCGAGCAGGCGTACCAACTAACAATGATGCACTGAGAATCATATCAAAGCATTTTGTCTAGCATTTCAAATTGTAGCGGGGGGAGTGTACACACCTGGGATCATCTTGGAAAAGCAGAAATATTCTTTTTTCTTGGTGGGGTTGAAATCGTTCTCACATTGAAAAGAAAAATCTTTACATGTTAGTGGATGAGGAGTGGACGTAGTAGAGTTCACGAACGCTTAAGATTACCAACAAAAGCTGTTCTCCCTACCGGCATTGTGAGGGACCCACACTCCTGCTGGAGGGCAGCTGTTTCTTAGCCTTCCTGACGTGATTGGAGAGCTTTTCTTCCACCCTAAGATTTCTTATTTCTTACCCTGGCTGAGGCACCTGCAATTTTTTTTTTAGGCATTCGTGCCGGAGCCCCTCCAATGGCGCACACCTCACAGCTATGTGGGATTGTGTGTGGTCATTGGGGGTCGGGGAACAGCAGGCCGAGCCCATATTGACGGCTGTGATCGTGCAGTCACTCCACTGTGCGGGGGTTGTCTTTGGTAAAACAAAGAAGGATCTCCAATAACCTTCTATATGTAAAAATGGCAGTTAACCAAAGAGTAAAGGTAAAAGACAAATATGAACCCGTTGAGAGATCAAGTGTGATTATCCTAGCATATGTTGAGTTGGGTGTGCCCTTCAATAGGGTGTTCAACCAGAATGAGGGATTTAAAGTCATTTGTCGCGATGAAAACGATGCAGAGAAACTGCTTACTGTAAAAGCAAAACAAATCTTTGCCAGGAATGGACTAGTGTGGTCATGCCCTCTGAGCTTAAAGCCAGGAGATCAGTTTTTGTAAGGAAACTTGATTCTCAAGTAGGTGGGGAAACAGCAGAATTCTTGAAGACAGATATAGATAATAGAAATGAAGGACTTAAGATTGAAGACGTAATTAAGATAAAAGATTATACTCATGTATTAAAGTTCTGCTTTGAAGAAACGGCCATGGCAGACCGGGTACTCCAAAATGTCTTCCCAGGATGCAGCATGTCAATATCCCCACACCAAATATAGAGGGAAAAATTCACAAGCCTCATGACATGCTTCACGAGTTACAAATTTGAAGAACATTCTACAAAGTACTGACCAGTTGTGCAGAGGAAGGGCATGTTTATATCCAGTGAAATAACACCAACGAAAGCTGTGTAAACTGCAAAAGAAACGGAGATATATACCACACCCACCCAACCATGGCCAATTGGCCATGGCCTGCCAATTAAAAAGACCCTCATAAAATACAAACAGGATGCAGAAGAGCAAAATGAAAAGAACAAAGATCAACATACATATGTATAAATAGCAAAGAGGGTGGTAAAGGAGGCAACGAAGCCAACCATTGACATGGTGGTAAACCTTAGTGAAAGGTAATGGTGAGCATGCTACATGTTCACCTCCATAACATTATAGCCCCAGGGTCCTATGCCGATGAACTAAATAGAATGCTGGAAATAAACAACATGCCAAGAATGATCTTCCAATCAAACCCAAGATCAGCAAACCTTTTACACGACACCAACACTCCAGAGCTTACTGACCACTTTAGGCAAAGAATAGACGCTCCCAAAGGAACAAGAACAACACCAGCAACCCCCAATACCGAACCTGAAAAAGCCATATAACCAGGAAAAATAAACGAAAAGCCAAGAGAGCAAAAGAATACCACAAGGCACGGGACAAAAGAGGAAAACAATGAACCAAGAAAAAGGAGGAAGTTAACAACGAAACAACACCTAGCACCCAATACCTGAAGACGCATCCGATATGGGACATAGGTTCTATCAAACATCAAAAATACCATTCCCACCGCATAAGAAACCCTTCAGGAAAATTCATCGAGGGCTTAGTTACATCAAATGATATTGTATGACAGTACACCGATGAACAGTATGATCAAGACATCGTATGGAGAATGATCAAGAAAGACAAAATACAATTTGGCTCAAAACACTTCTTTGTAATCTCACCAGCAGAACTAAATAGGAAAACATCGGGGCTTCGCGAAAAAGAAATAATGGATCATCTTCAATTGAAAACACTCAAGATTCTGCGGCACAATGTCCGTGACTGGAATACGTGCAAAACATCACTTTGCAACATATTCAACGAAATCAGTCCGGGCATAATATTAATAAGTGCACATGGCGGACCTGACAACAAATAAATGGAAAATTTTCAACTATGACTCACCAATCAACTAAAAGCGGACAAAAATATGACGGAGTGGCAATAGCGGTGAAAAAAAAGGAATGAAATATATAATTATAAACAACTTTAACAGTGAATTTATTACTATCAAGCTACAGACAACTCAGGGCGAAATAGTAATTGCAACAACTTGCCTACTACCAAGAAGACCATTCCTCCCTATCGAAGACTAATAAACTACAATATCCTAATGTAAATACAGTCAGCCAAAGATGCACCAACCCCACCCTGGGTCTCGTGCTCGCAATTTTACCTGGCAATACTTGTGATTGGTGGATTTATTTTCGGCTGTATCGCTGTCAGGATAAATATTAAGCAATCCAAAGTAGTATTTTTACACTAATAAACTATTCATCGTTATTTAAGATCATGACAAGTTTCCAAATATTCGTATATTTGCTTTAAAATGAAGAAATTATATCAATGAATTGGCAACGCAGCTACAAGTAGGGCTGCCACGAGATTCTCACATCAAATTTCAAGAATATACAGTACGTTTAATCTTGAGTGTTTCATGAAGGAATTAATTGTCTTTACAATGAGAGCATTACGTAATATAATTTGACGTAAGTTAGAGGACAGACATTGTAATAGACTCAACCGACACAATGATAGCTTGTGGTATTCCAGCGCAGCACGGATGTGTGGAGAGGGGAAAACAATGAAGTGGTCATTTTGGTGTTCTACTAACTGCGTTTGATGGTATTATTATTAATAACTCAGTGAATGAAAGAGAGAGAGAGAGAGAGAGAGAGAGAGAGAGAGAGAGAGAGTCAAAGACACAGTGTGAGGACTCAGAAAGGGGTTGAATAGCTCTGTTTTTTGGAGGTGTTTTTTGTTCCTCACTTTTTCTTTTCTTTTTTTTTAATCATATTGCAACTGGCTTTATTGTCATTGCATAATTTAAATTTAAGGTTTATAATATGTTTCTTTCTTTCGAGGATTAATATATTGACAGGTGTATTATTTACAGTATATTGTTTAATAACAAGTCCATCTACCCTCCTTATCAATTACAGCTTGCAGCCTCCGCTGCATAGAAGATACGTTGTTTGTAACAAGCTTAGGTTTGTTTCTAAGAATCTCCCACTGTCTTGTCACGTGGTCGAACAGCTTGTTCGGCGTCCTCTCGAACCCGGGCTCCCAGGAATTGACGATACTTGCCCAGATATTTTCAATGGGATTCATGTCGCTCCCTTGCTCGGCAATCCCAAGAGCCTGAGGTGTTGCTGCCCGTCAAACACTGACGCACTGCTCTGCCTGTGCGTCAATGAATAAAAGTAATTGGCTCAGCAGGGAATGGGAAATTGCGTTCCTGAATTAAAGGGAGGAACTGATTCCGCAGGATGTCTCGGTATTTATTTGCCGCAAACCTCCCAGGAATTTGGAAAACATCTCCCGTACCGTGCAGGGATATGTAGCCCCACACGTTCAGTGTCACAATTGTCACATGCCCACTTCTAGCCACCTCGTATATGTGGGCCCTGTCGTATCTGCAGGAAGGGAAAATACGATACAAATATAAATATATTGGCCGAATTAAGCTATTACATCTTATATTAAGTTTGTAGTATAATACTTGAAAATAAATTTTAATGTTTTGTGATAATCTTAAAGACTTTTATTTGAAAAAAGTATGATGAGCTGTTCGATGTTTTACGGCTATATCGACAAATACAGTCTAAATCTTATTTTAACCATTAGGGACTTGTTAACAGGTTAAACTTACTTACCTCGTGCGATTTGGCCGCCACAAATGAATTTTACCATGGTTAGTACTGGCAAAAGTCTTCTCATCAATGAAAACTACTCGCGACCAAAACTCCAGGACCTCTCCCACATATTACTGGCAAACTGGAGGCGACCAGTGAGGTGTTGTTTAGTTAGCCGTTCCTTTATGGCAAGGACTCTGTGTTGTATGCCCGCCTCATGCAAACGTGACCTGACAGTCTGTGCACTATCTAAGTGTAACGCCTCTCTGATGGCGACAGGGTTGGAGAACGGGTTGTTTCGGATTGCTGCTATTATGGCGGCATCCTCATCCCCAGTAGTCAGTCGGGGGCGTGGTCTTCTTTCTGAAAATAGACACAATAATGTTTTTGGATCTCCTTTGTCATAAACTGGTATGCCATTAACGCTATGGCATACACTCATAACCTTTAACAAAAAAACATAACATTTATATTATAATATTTGCATTATTATATCATTTATATAAAAATAAATATCTTAGATATTGTTTATATCCCGGTACAATCTGAAATTTTCATATATACCCAAATCAGTTAAAATACCCGTTTCGGCATATCTCCTGATCTACCTCTTCACAGTTGAGTCGAAACAGCAAGTCGGTCTGCGATGGCACGCACCGTAAGGCCTTCTTCTCGGAGGGCGATTATTTGGCCGCGAGTAGTTAAGTGCTGTTGTGTCGTGTTCATGGTGACAGAAGTAATGCCTAGTGTTGATCCTGTATTCACAACGACATTTCGGTCAAGCTCTTATTGGCTGATTAGACCATGCCAAGTGATATGTGATTGGTGGGCTTAAAACCTGATGCTGACGTCATAAATAAGATAGGTAACTATTGAAAATGTTGTTACCTAACGACGACTACACAGTCTTTTGCCGGACAATTGTCGATTTTTAGTTCGACAAAGGGGAACCAGACACTAAGCTCCATACATCAGCTGCCACTTGGATACTTCATTTTCCAAATCGCACACATTTCACATATAATTTGTGTTATAATTGCCATAATTGCAAATG
This sequence comes from Homarus americanus, assembly GCF_018991925.1. NCBI lineage: Eukaryota > Metazoa > Arthropoda > Malacostraca > Decapoda > Nephropidae > Homarus > Homarus americanus. The sequence goes on from NW_024737068.1 coordinate 10,184,605, forward strand.
GAATTTATTTACACACACACACACTAACTGAGAACTATAATATACGAAGATACAATGTCGTGACTGTCAAATGAGTCTATTACAGTGTCTGCTCTCTAACTTACGTCAAATTATATTATGTATTGCTCACATTGTAAAGACAATTAATTCCTTCATGAAACACTCAAGAGTAAATGTGGAACATACTGTATATTCTTGAAATTTTATGTGAGAATCTCGTGGCAGTCCTGGTTGTAGTTCCGTTGCCAATTCATTGATATAATTTCTTCATTATTTAAGAAAATATACGAATATTTGGAAACTTGTCATGATCTTAAATAACGATGAATAATTTATTTTTGAAAAATGCTACTTTTGGATTGTTTAATATTTATCCTGACAGCCGAAAACAAATTCACCAATCATTATCACCAATACATACAGCCAGCCTTCTTTCAAGTATTGCCAGGTAAAATTGCGAGCACGAGACTCAGGGTGGGGTCGGTGCATCTTTGGCTGACTATACCTATGATGACAAATCGTACACAGATGTACTGTAAATACCATAACTTTCAGACACGGTCTCACTTATTCACAATAGTACACTACTCCGTATCGCTTGGGCCTTCCCAATCATCATGTAGGTACCTTGAGTTCTTTCTTAATACTATCTGTATACATACTAAAGATTATATGCACGGACACTGGTATAATTCCAATAAAACAACATACAACTTACGAGCTACCCCTTTAAAATGTTTACCGTTTTCTGTGAGACTCCCAACTAGAAATCGTAGATACTCCCATGGCGTGGTGAATTTGATTGTTATGCTGCTGTAAAATGAATCAGAAGAGATTATGGAGACCAATACTAATGTGTGCAGTAAATGTATTATACTGCCCGATTCTGGGGTCACTAATTCTAAGGGGATAACTTAACTCTACTCTTAATTTTAAGGCCACTGCCGTCAGACTCGCTTGGACAGTATGTAGCCCGGTAGGTAGCGGGCAGAGTAAGTTAGGCATTGGATTGGGATTTTCATTGACCAAATCGACAGTGGGAAGAAGGGTGAAACATCAATCATGACTTACTAATTTATTCCTTATAAAAACATATTGCATCTAGTCACAATACAAAAAGAGCTGGACTTCATCAGAACAACCACTATTATGTTCATTACACTTCACATCAACATATGTCCTTCATCAAATAACTACTATTACCATCTTCATTCTTCATAACAACCAATGACCTCCTTAGCTCGATCATTCCTTCTTACCATAAAACCCAACACATCAGACTGCACCACCTGTTAGAGTATAGCATCACATGTTACATTACAGCACCACATGTTATATCATGGCACCACATCTCGGGTACACTCCACACCTACAAGTATGGAACTTCTCGGTATTCTTAGGTACATATACCATGGTAAATCGTTCACATTCTACTCTTGCTGAGTAAATGGGATACGTCCCAAGTAATCATACTGTAGCATACTGTATGTGGCCAGTTGTCAAATTTATTTTTGTTTGTCCATTTCTCTTTGAATGCGCTCACATACGTACGTACATGTAAGATATCTCACACTCAGGAAGGAGTTAAGAGTAGAAACTCACAATGCGTTTTCTGTATATATATATATATATATATATATATATATATATATATATATATATATATATATATATATATATATATATATATATATATATATATATATATATATATATATATATATATATATATATATATATATATATATATATATATATATATGCAAGTATATCACTGTAGGTGCATGATCTAGGTATATGCTGATAATCACAAGGAGCTGTACAGTGTACTCGCCCCTGAAGATGTGAATTACACGAAAGCGCTTGGGAACTTCGTGTTTTCTTCTTTCCTTGTGGTTATCAGCATATATATATATATATATATATATATATATATATATATATATATATATATATATATATATATATATATATATATATATATATATATATATATGTATGTACAGTGCAGTTGCTGTGTGGTGAGACGCTTGCTCAGAGGTCCTGTTGGGTGAGGAGCTTGCTGAGGGAGCTGGTTGGTGAGGAGCTTGTTTGGAGGTCTTGCTGGCTCAGAAGAGTAGAGTAGAATGAGTTCTGAAGCTGTTGTTGTTGTTCAGATTGTCGGACCGTAGTCCGACACGGGCCTTTGCCTATAGGCGGCCCGTTTGGTGGTTCCGGCTGGAGCTCCTGGAGCAGCCAGACCGGATTTGGGATTGGAGGTTGTCCTACCTGCAGATATGAAAGGATACTGCAAGTGTGAGCGGACTCCCTATCAGTGGACGCTTACCACCAACCCCCACTCTCTTACGTGGTCAGTTTCGGAGTGGCGCGCCCCCCGAACTGGGGTCCGCACTTGCTGGGGGCGGATACTTCCTAAGCTATCTGCGTGGTGGGTATCGTGTGATGACCCGGAGAAGGTGGTGAATGTGGTGTGTTTGGGCCTTTCGGTGTTAGAGTGGCCGCTGGTGTTGTGTGTTCTTCTTGGAAGTTTTGAATTCTGTTTCGGAGACTTTGTGTGACTTCGCAGTCGAGGAGATAGTGTTCAACTGGGTTGGCTGCTGGCTCCTGACAGTAGGTGCATTCCATAACGACATTTCCGATCGTCTGCCAGGAGCAGTTGTACCCTAGTCGTAGCCGATGAAGGCTAACCGGGGTTTGTCTTGGTGTTTTCTTGTCCGCGAAAGGTGGTTCCCCTTTTGTAGCCGCCAGGTACCATTTGGCTGATTGGGAACCAGCGTTGAATACATGAAGGAAGCTCTTTTGGATGTGGAGCTTGGTAGTCTTTCTGAGGTGATTCTTGATCTGTTGCATGCTTGCTGGAACTTGAATGTGTACGCTTCTAGAACGTGTGGCGGCCTTGGCTGCTTCGTCTGCCAAGTCTTTTCCCCCGATCCCTACATGACTGGGAATCCAGTGTAAGACGACTGGGCGGTTTTGTCTTTGGAAGTCCTGTAGCTGTGCCAGGATCGAGGTTATGATGTGGACGTTGTCTCTTGGTTGACTGTGTTGCAGCGCCTGCACGGCCGTTTTCGAGTCCGTGTGAATTATGATGGACTTGTTGTGTTGTGTTGCAGCGTGTTGTAGGGCTTTTGAGATTGCTACCAACTCTGTTTGTAGGGTGGAGCAGTCATTAGAAAGTCTCCATCGGAAGGTCTGACCTTGGGTGTAGAAGGCCGCTACGGATGTATGATGTTTTGGGTCCACCGAGCCGTCTGTGAAGTATGATGCTGCATCAGCCAGTGTCTCGGTGGCTATGGCTTCCAGAATTATTCTTTTGAGGTCCACCCTTGGAGGTTGGCTTTGCTATCACCTAGTTCGGTAATTTTAAATGTGGCTGGTGGAGGGCTCCATGGTGGAGGAACTACGTAACCATTGTCTCGTATGTCTTGGTTGTTCTTGACGAATGTTTCTGCTTGCAGGTGTGTGATGACCTCGCTTGCCTCGTGCGACCAGGTGGCCCCTCGCACTCTGTGGTCGAGGTGGAGGGAGGCACTGATTCGCGTTTTGGCAGCTGTGGGCTTATCTGATCTACATATTTTGGCGAGGAGACCGGCTGTCACCTGCTTGATTCGTACTGCCAGGGGTGGTAGTTCAGTTTCCATTTGCAAATTGCAAATTCTGGTCCACATGGGTGCTCCGAGCATGGTCCTGAGAGCATTATTTTGGATAACTTCTAGCTTAGCTATCTGGTCTTCTCTCAGTCCAATGAGTGCTGGAGCACTGTAATCTACCAGCGATGTGATGGCGGCCGTGTAGTAGGCTTTGAGCACATGTATGTTCGCTCCTGCGGTTGTGCTGGTGAGCTACCTCATTATATTGTGTCTGCTCTTAGTCTTGTGCCTGAGATACTCGAGTTGCGGCTTGAAAGTGAGTTTCTGGTCGAACCAGATTCCAAGACACTGGTGGGTGTTGTTCCAGACTACAACGTGTTTTGTATGGAGAGCATCTTGTCTGGTGTGTCTGTGCAGATGGCCATCGCTTTCGACTTTGCTGGATTTATCTTGAGTCCAAGTCTGTTGCACTCCTCTTCTATAAGTTGGAGTGCGTGTTGCGTGTTGGCTAGTCTGTTTGCTCCTCTTACTATGAGCTGTAAGTCGTCTGCATAACATAGGAGCTTGGCTGTTTGTCTGAAAGGAAGTCTGACAAGATTTTCCATCAGTACATTGAACAGCGTTGGACTGAGGATGCCTCCTTGTGGGGTTCCGTTTTCATGGACCCTGTAGCTTGAGGTTGCTCCCTGAAAGCGTACTCTTGCTTCTCTCTGTGTGAGGTAGTTCTGGATCCATCCCAGTAACCTTCCTTTGACGCCTTTTTCAGCGAGTGTCGTTATAATGGCCAGTGGATTTGCTATTTCGAAGGCCTTCTCCAGGAAGACCACCAAAGCTGGTTTATTGTCCACTGTGCTGAGTATCTCGGCGATGTTGTTGCCTGTGCCGGTGTTCTCGGTGTAAGCAACGATGTGAAGGTGTGGGCTGCCTACTTTCCAATTGAGTCTGTTGAGAGCCATTCTTTCTCCCGTCTTTGCTATGCAGCTGAGAAGGAAGATGGGTCTCGGTTTGTCTGGTTCTCTGGGCTTCGGAATAGGCTGTATATCTGCCTTCTTCCATTCCGGTGGAAGTCTTTGTGCTGTCCACGAAGCATTGATGACTTGTAGCAGAGCCTCGTGCCCAGCTTTTCCGGCATGGGAAAGCATGGAGTAGGTTATCCTGTCGGCCCCTGGTGCTGTGTCCTTGCTTCGTTTTATCGACTTCTGGAGTTCTTGCTGGTTGAAGGGTCTGTCGGTGTCACCTTCACTGTTGCAGGCCTCTTCGATCATCTGGAGTCTGGCCTGTCGCAGACGCCGTTGTGTCTCCTCCGCGTGTCTCGAGAGGTTTTTCGTTGCTGCTCGGTCAGAGAACAGTTTTGCAAGTTTCTCGGCTTCCTCTTCTGGGTTGGGATGGGTTGGTGGTGGTGGTGTTGCCTTCCCAGATGCCCTTCGGATCTGGGCCCACATTTTGCCGAGGGAGGTGTGCTCGTTCAGTTTGGAGCACCACTTGAGCCAGCTTACACTTTTGATTTCTTCCTTCTCTTCCCTGGTATCCTTAACTATGACTTGCAGGAGATGTCTGTTTGTTTCCGTGGGATGTCTCCTGTAGTTTCTTCGGGTCATGTTCACGTCGGCATCCCTCAAAGCGGGCCTGCCTTACCCAGTGACGTAATTTTTCGCGTATTACTAATAGTTTCTTTGGGAAACACGTAACATATTTAGACTGAGAAACTATCCACAATAACTTAAAATTTTATAATTGTCCCTTAACTTCATGAAACGTGTCTACATTAATTCGATAAAGTACCTTTAGTTTTATATAGGCCTAGTTCAAAATGCTTCAACCGCGCTTCATGGCGTTGCTTGCCCTAGTTGTACTCACCATGAGGCGTGGGTGTTTCAGCCTGGCCTACTTATGCTTTCCTGTTTCGGCAGATCGGTTATTTCTGTTCTAACGTTTCAAAATATCACATTAAAATTTCTGAATATTACACACACACACACACACACGTAGAGCGATGGGCGACATGATAGAGGTGTATAAATGGAAGACAGGGCTGAACAAAGGGGACATTACCAAGGTACTCAAACTATCCAACCAGGAGCGAACTCGTAACAATGGTTTTAAATTAGACAAATTTAGATTTAGGGGCGAAATTGGTACACACTGGTTTGGAAACAGAGTAGTGGATGAATGGAACAAGTTACCAAATATCATCATTAACTGGAATACACTGGATAGCTTCACACATAGGTTGGATGCTTATATGAGCAATAGGGGTTGGGTGTAAATGGGACTGCCCAGTATGGGCCAATAGGCCCGCTGCAGTTTCCTCCATTCTTATGTTCTTTTATATATATATATATATATATATATATATATATATATATATATATATATATATATATATATATATATATATATATATATATATATATATATATATATGTTTATATATACGCTACCTTTGAAGCATTTCACATAAATACTACTAAGAAATAAAGGGACACTGAACTAAAATGAAGTTTAACACTGTTATTGTTTTAATAAGTAGGTACAGTATACAGTGCAGGAAAATATTGTAAAGAAATTTAATTTTCTTTTTTATTTACTCCTACTGTACTTATGTTCATGAAAGGGAATCACAATATTAAAAAAAAAAGATGTACTTTACAGTAGCAGATAATAATTGGTAAAGGAACTACTGTAACCACCCTGAGATTCTCATTACGGTACTATACATGACTAAAAGGTCAATTGTAAGGTATGGCAAAAAGAAAATATAATAATCCTCAAAATAGACAATATTTGCTACATATTTGAATTGTATGCAATTCAAAGAGATAAAACAAACCTATGCTGAGGCCATCTACTTATTGATGCTCAGCTCCCCATGCCCCAACTGATGCATGAAGTTCTTGTAAGGCATTTACTGCTACCTCCTGCACAGAATCTAACCTAACCTAACCTAACATAACTTAAATTAACATTAAATTTATATGGCAATTCTTTCCGATGCAGTTGTACCAATTTGTAGATTTCATCACACGCAACTGGCTAACCTAAACTTCCTCCACCGAGGCTACAATTAGAAAATAAAACACTCTTCTTCTGAAACAAACATCCCTGAATGGCAACATCACTAATTTAGCCAGCCAGCCATTGCTTCTTCTGTTGCAGTCAGGGGTAGTACATTGCTTGGTCCTTCTAAAAAGCAAAACAGGTTTTAATATATTACTTTGTAAAGCTTTCCAATAGAAAACAATTGCTGATCTGAGTATATGCGTTATCATAGAGTGCTGTTGTCTATAAATACACGATTAAAATTACAAAGTGTATCAAGACTGTCATGGCAGTCTTTGTAAACTAAGATGATTGAAAACCAAGGTTATGTTAGGTAAGGCTGCCAAGGTTTTAACCACAGATGTGAGAGTAAACTTTATATTAAATCTAATCAGGAGTAGGAAAATTTACCTAACAACCTAGGTTCCTGCTCATCTAAGGCATTTATGGTAAAATACAATAGGTTAGGTTTGGTGACAATGAGATTTCCTGAGAAATTTCGCTTACAATAATGACATTAGAAAATGCTATGAAACAAGTATTTTTAACCCATCTAGCAGTGTGTAAAATTTACCATATATCTAGTAAAATGATACAACATAGGGGATATTTGATCAATGTCTTAGCAGTGTACAGCCGTACATAATGTTTTGTTACTTCCAATTACCAACATTATTGGTTGCTCAAAGTGGGCAGGGATTTGAAGAAAAAGGAAAATATGGGGTAAAATACAATAAAGAACACCAAAGAAACCTTTAGAAACCTTACCAAATTTATAAAAATCATAATACTATGAATGACTTACCTCATTCTTGTTTTCGGTGTTTACTGTGTTGATGTAGTTTCCGGTGTTCAGATAAGAAGGGAAGTCGAAATCAAAGACTATATACAAAAGATAGGAAAGCTTAAGAAAGCAATTGAATTAACCGTGTGCCGCAAAGCAGAAATCAGCGCCATCTATCTGCAAGGCTCCAAATATAATCAAGCCATTATTCATATCCTACTCACTGCGCCATGTTAGGATGCCAACCCGGGGGTTAAGTAAGGGCCGCCTCCATAGTCCATTTATTGGCGAAGATGACGGGGAGGGGAGGGGGGCAGACAAGACCTCACAGCGGAAGTCTGAGCCAGAACTGAGCTCTGCGTTCGTTGCCCATACTACAGTGGTGCCAAACCAGCACCTCCCAGCATTCATATATTGTGTTAATTGTGCATTATATATAGTTTATTATTACACTCACATTTATTTATTTTTATTATTATTATTATTATTATTATTTTTTTTTTACAGGATTAGCCTACCCGGGTCCAGGTCACTAACCCTCGGGACCTGGGAGGAAAATGCAATAACAATAATAATAATAATATAATAATAATAATAATAATAATAATAATAATAATAATAATAATAATAATAATAATAATAATAATAATTCAGATAAGTAAAATTTATAATAAAAGATACAAACATAAAAATAATGATAACAATAATAATAATAACACTGTAATAATAATAACAATAATAAAGAACCATAAAGAAAAAAATCAAAAGTGAGAAACGATATACTGTATGTATGTTGTGTTGTCAATGGTAAGAGAAACAATTGAGACCCTGCAATTGTGTGTAAATGAAGGAGAAAGTCAGATCAGCAACCTGGGACTTGGTCACAATTTTTGTGATGCCATATAGCAGCAGGGTCTACCATTAGACAATACATTATGCTTCCAATATGTTCCCAGGCGATAGTACCTCCCTGTTTGATAATTGCCTACTACCTACTACTGTTCCTGTTGTCGAGGAAATCGATGAAATATAAAAGTAGGATGAATTTCTTCCGCACAGGAAGCACGGGTGAGGCATGGCTGCTGTGTATATACTTGGCGCCACTGAAATTGACCAATTCGGCAATCAAACAGACGAAGTTCTCACAGATACTAACGTTATCTGCCTCACAGTCCCTTACTAAACGCACATCCAAAAGCTCGAGCTTTCCTATCTCTCGTATATACTCTTTGGTCGAGATGATCACGTGCACCCGCAGGTCTAATTTTGTTATGACATGATTGGCTTACGTCTCCTACTCAATTATGTATCAGTAGCAGTGATTGGCTGGGAGTCACACTACCGTCTACCTGTTGGCATTTCAAGAACAAATGCCAGAGTCTGTATGACCACCACAACTAGGTTATGAACCGTTAGTGAATCGTTCTTAAGGTAGTTCATATGGACTTGGATCTCCCGACTGTTATGAACTTCGTATCTCAGCAGTGTTAGTGAATCTAGGCCCTGGTCCTCAACAGAAATTGTGCTGCACACTTTGCAATACCTCATGTGAACTGTATACTTCTGTGCACACCAGCCCCCACTTATATTTAATAAACCGTTTCTTTCAGTATGTTTCTCTCCAGTTGATTTGTCCTTTGGTGTTATTGTTGATAATTTTCCCTTCTTATAATTATATTCATCAAAAACTTTAACATCATAGATTTTTGTTAATCAGAAGGTCAGTTCTCTCGCATGTTAATCCTGCACTGTTACCTCAAGAATGTCATCGTCACCCTATAAGTTATGATCCCTTCTCCCATCTACTAACAATGTGTGGTCTCCCCCAAGGCCTGGGCATGGATGGCAAGTACTCTACCAAGAACAGGATCCTGGTGAGTGTCACACCCGCTTGTCCTTTGCTTGTACCTTCCAACGTCTGGAACTCGCAACTTGAGCTACACAATTCTCCACAAGTGACATTTGTCAATAAGTACGAATTCATCCTGGAAAAACGTTACTTCAAGTGAGATTTGTAACCCTTTTTAAAGTTTTCCATACAATGAAGGAGGACTGCTGAACTAGGCTTTTCAATGCAATGCTTAATTACGTAACTGGTAACATTTAAGGACGCCGTGATATAATAAATAAAGCACCTTCAGAATATTAAAATCCGTGAAACGAATTTTCAGGTTTTCGATATTGAGTCATTTTGGTGTACGTGTAGCTTGGGTTGTGAGGATTTACCTCTCAGTTGACCCTATATTGTTCCTTAGCTTGTGGAAACACGCTGTAACTGCTTCCGCAGACGCGAGGGCGCGGCCATGTGATCAACCTATCCATCATTTACCAATACGATAAATGTTTAGGTGGCAGGGCAGGTTTCGTTTCCGAAAATAATTCTCAAGTTTATTAAGTCACCCAACTGCTAATTTGCTCCCGAACATTACATGTATCGAGTCCAGACACTAGATGGTATTACCCATTGCGTGTGCAGGTTCTCTGCACACTACCCGACAGGATGCGAGTCAGATTCATACCAGAATAGTGCGCGTAGAGTGTTAAATATGTGACGACTCCCGCTCCTCCTCATTCACCATGTTTACATCAGGTTACAGACTAGTTGACCTCAAGAATAATGAGTTGGGCAGAAGGTGTGGTGACGCCTGTGAGGTGACGCAGTAGTACTCGACACAGACCAGGTAACGTATAACGTCATGTGTTGCTGTGTTGGTGTGAATCTGTGTCGGGGTAGCACTTGCAGTACTGCTGCGTGTGCGCGCGCATGTGTATGAGTGTCGGGTAGTACAGTACATGGTTTGATGTGTTGAGATGCACAAATCGAAGACACGTTTTGTTTTGTTTTGTTTTCTGGCAGTGATGTATAATACGGAATTTGATATTAACTTTTAAGCTTAATAACTTTCCAACCTCTAGTAATTAATTGTCGATAATGCAAAAAGTCACTCATGTAATGTAAATAATTAAAAAGATCATGAACTTTGTGCACATCATCAAATACACCTCAGTTTTGCCCCACAGCCAACAACATATTCTAGTGATTTTTAGGCAGGTAGTACTCCTGACTATCAGCAACACACGTTGAGAACCTACTCAGACATTTAGGTCAATCACAAGTTCTTCGTCGGCGCCCCTCCCTATACCTCACCCATCTGTAGTTACCAGCATCGCTCGTTCTGCCGGTATGGACACACAAGCTTCGAAAGATTCTCTTGTGTGCAATATGCACTCTGTGTTTGTATTTGTAGATTATCGGGATGTTGTCGGTTGTCAATAGTCGTGCTGTAGTACGGAGTTGAAGGTACTGCACTAGTAAATCACCGACCACGTAACTCTACTGCAGTTAGTAAGCTAACCAGAGTTGTTTACACAAGGTACAGCTATTACCGTGATCACCTTCTCTGTGAGCACTTCTACGCCCACGGATTATCACTACCACAGCTATTGTATTAATATAGTAGTTACCAAAGTCACTAAAATCACCAGTATCATCACCCTCAGCACAATTACTTCTACAACCACAACTGGACACATATTCCATGACCACTATTACAAATTGTATATTAACATAGCTACATGTACGTACTGACAGTAACAACCACTGTACCACGTACAGTTGCGGAAATGTGTTCCTACACTCCCTGTGGTAGCCTGTGTCTCTAAACGGCATAGTCACAGTAATAGTATCACTATTTGTGAATGTATGGGTATTGGTTGTGTAACAACGGACGTGATTGGTAGATAAGTCATAGGTTGACCGTTTGGAGACACGAGTTACGGGGGTGTAGGAACGCTTTTCCACAACTGTACCAATACGATAACCACCTTTGCACCACATAACAACACGGTCATCACCACTGACGCCACGCCAACTTTAACCAGTATTTACCACTACCGATCTCCCATCACGACTGCCAGCACTACTATACCACAGTATTTACTTGATATTCATTTACAACCAAATGTTGATCAATCCCATATTCTCATGTTTCTTATTCTTCACTTTAAGCCTTAACAATCTCAAGATCTTTGTGTTCATCATTGATAATAAGCTTTGCACTAGAGTTTTCTCTCTAAACAGGAAGATTCTGATAATCTTGAAGATGAATTCTGAAAATCAATTATTTATCAGATACAAAGATTGCAAAACATTAGTACCGCATCTCACAATCAGACTGCATCACTCTCAATGTGTTTGCAAAATGATTAATTGTGTTGCAGTTTACTCTACCACCACCCCACCACCAGATATTATACTGACCACCACCATTACCACACGACCAGGTTTTATCATTAAACACAGAATCTTTATTGTCTTAAATTTTTATACTATTGGTCTCTATTGAAGAACAATTACACAAGTTACAACAATATAACACCCATGAATAACCTCCTTTTTGAAGGGCAAACTTCGATAGTTTGAAGAGGCAGTTGAGAGAAGGGGTATCACGCTTGGGGGTGAACTACATGACCTCACATGATGTGACAGTTGAGACGGACCTGATAACGAGATCTGAGGTTGCCGAGTTCCACGACAATTTAAATAATGAGTTACTTAATGCACAAAGGCAGAACATACCATACAAACTCATATCAAACAACAATGACCTAAATGGATAAATAATTATTTAAAGAACATTATTGGTCAAGGCTATAGGTAGGAGGATAAATCATGGCGGTTACCTCAAGATTATTATAAGGTATTGGCCGGTGGGGTTAAGACCGAGATAAGAAAAACAAAGAGGAATAATGAGCTGAGGATAACAAGAAGTCAAACCCCAAGGGATTCTATCAAATGTATCAAACTAAAACACGAGAAAGTTGGACTAATACAGTCAGATACGGGTGAGCTAACTGATAACGACGGAGAAATGAGCAATAATCGGAATAAACATTTTTCAACAGTTTTCACCACAGAAAATTTAAACATGATACCCTAGGCACCGACTCTATACAGAGATAGTGAAGAAAACAAATTAATCGAGATAGTAGTGACTTGTAACGATGTTAGTAAGCAAATAGACAAACTAAGCCTAATAAGTCACCTGGTCCCGATGAGATATTTGCCAGAGTATTAAAGGAATGTAAGGAAGAGCTTAGTATGCCCTTAGCAAAGTTGTTTAACATGTCCTTAAAAACAGGAGTAGTCCCAGAATCCTGGAGGATAGCGAATGTAATACCGATTTTCAAGGAGGGAGATAGATCACTATCCTCTAACTACCGTCCAATCAGTCTAACATCAATTGTAGGCAAACTACTGGAAGCAATCATTTCAAACTCTATTCGAAATCACCTGGAGAAGCACAAGTTGATCAATGATCCCAGCATGGCTTCACAAGCGGGCGTTCATGTCTAACCAATCTATTAACATTCTTTTCATCAGTTCTCGAATCAGTGGACGAGGGGCACAATTATGATGTGGCATATCTCGACTTTAGCAAAGCCTTCGACAGATTAGGGCGTGGTTAGAGAACAGGAAACAGCAGATGGGCATTAACGGCACTAAATCCCATTGGAGCAACGTCACTAGTGGAGTTCCCCAAAGCTCAGTGCTTGGTCCATTATTATTTATTATATTCATAAACGACATAGATATCGGCATAGACAGCAACATAAGTAAATTTGCTGATGACACTAAAATAGGACGTGTAATTAAATCTGACGAGGACTCTGCAAAACTATAGGAAGATCTAAAAAATTTTATGAATGGTCTGAAAAATGGCAGATGAAATTCAATGTGGACAAATGTAAAAACTCAGTGTAGGAGATGTAAACAGGGAAACCAGATACCAGATGAACAACGACTGAGAGAGAGATTTAGGAGTAATGATAAGTAGGAATCTTAAGCCAAGTAAACAATGTGTTTTTGCTCGAAACATGGCCAATAAAGTACTTGGGTTCATACAAAGGAGTGTTAGTTACAAGACTAGCGAGGTCATCTTAAGACTATATCTTGCGCTTGTGAGACCTCACTTGCATTACGCAGTTCAATTCTGGTCACCGTTTTACAGAATGGATATAGAATCCTTGGAAAGAATTCAGAGGAGAATGACAAGACCAATCCCGGGCATTAAGAACCTTGAGTACAGAGACAGGTTAAAGCATCTTAATTTGCACTCCCTCGAGAAATGTAGAGCGATGGGCGACATGATAGAGGTGTATAAATGGAAGTCAGGGCTAAAAAAATGGGACATTACAAAGGTACTCAAACTATCCAACCAGGAGCGAACTCGTAACAATGGTTTTAAATTAGACAAATTTAGATTTAGGGCCGAAATAGGTAAACATTGGTTTGGAAATAGAGTGGTTTATGAGTGGAACAAGTTACCAAATATCATCATTAACTCGAATACGCTGGATAGCTTCAAACATAGGTTGGATGCTTATAGGCAATAGGGGCTGGGTGTAAATGGGACTGCCCAGTATTGGCCAATAGGCCCGCTGCAGTTTCCTCCATTCTTATGTTCTTCTTATGCTCTTATTCAGTTATGTCACTATCTATCACCTGGAGCTCTGATAGTACAGAGCTGCCACAACTTATCAAATGCCACAATTACACAACACTTTTTGTATCACTTCTAACGCTATTAACTACTACTGAACTCACGTTCTTAACATAACTATATCCCTCCCACAACTACACGTCTTTCATAACATTACCACATTCCTACCACAACTACACCCCCTTCTTAAGATAAACACATCCCTACCACAACTACACCCCCTTCATAAGATGAACACATCCCTATCACAACTACACGCCCTTCATAAGATGAACATCCCTCCCACAACTACGCGCCCTTCACGACACGACCATATTCTTACCATAACTACACGTCTTTCATAATATCACTACCTCAGCTACCACAAATAGACACCATAATATGTGTGTCGCCTTCAGTGAGTGTGAGGTGGCCTACTCTTATACGGCTGCGCCAGGTAAGTGTCGGTGATGGTGTCCTGCACTACCACCACGTTTTGCTCTTTATTGAGTCATGGAAGTTACGTCGAAATAAAAGTGTGAATTTCATGTAGTCTACTGTAGTAAGACTGTCTCTGTTCCACAATAGTATACCACAATACATATTTTTGTTGGGGGAACTTAATAATTATCAAATATATACAGGTTTCACGTAACAGTAAGTATGTTTCTATGAACCTGCTGGTAGGGATGTCAGGGTGAAGTTCTGTATAATAGGTGTGAACCAGTGTGAGTCACACCTGCCCACAACATTAACATTATTACTGGTAGGGTTAATATTATGATCATTGTTGTGTCCGGTACGAAAAGCTTTGGAAAGGATGTCGTGAATAAAATGTTTATCGCTAAATAAGGTGAAGGATTCTGTGTAAACCACTGCTTTGGCATGAAACACTACCAAAAGTTACTGAATATATATATATATATATATATATATATATATATATATATATATATATATATATATATATATATATATATATATATATATATATATATATATATATATATATATATACGTGTGTGTGTGTGTGTGTGTGTTTGGATTTATGTGATTATAATTAAACTCTGTCTTAGTAAACTATCTCCACTAACCCCTTCATTACTGGGACGACATATTTAATATTGTATTTAGATAACGTCAGACAGAGAGGACCACGTACACAAATGGTTAAACTTACATCTTCAAGTTAATATTTATATACTCTAATATGTTCTGAGTGTAGAATAGTGTACAGAGTGTTAGTGTAGAGGAGTGTTGAGTGTAGTGTTAGTGTAGAGGAGTGTTAGTGTAGAGGAGTGTTAGTGTGAGAGTGTTAGTGTAGAGGTGTTAGTGTAGAGTGTTAGGTGTAGAGGTGTGTTAGTGTAGAGGTGTTAGTGCAGAGGTGTTAGTGTGGGGTGTTAGTGTGAGGGTGTTAGTGTGAGGAGTGTTAGTGTAGAGGGTGTTAGTGTAGAGGAGTGTTGTGTAGAGGAGTGGTGTAGAGGTGTTAGTGTAGAGGTGTTGAGTGTAGAGGTGTTAATGTGGGGGTGTTAGTGTAGAGGTGTTAGTGTAGAGGGAGTGTTAGTGTGGGGTGTGTTAGTGTAGAGGAGAGTTAGTGTAGGAGTGTTAGTGTAGAGGTTAGTGGAGAGGTGTTAGTGTAGAGGTGTTGGTGTAGAGGTGTTAGTGTAGAGTGTTGAGTGTGGGGTGTTGGTGTGGGGTGTTGGTGTAGAGGGTGTTAGTGTGGGGGTGTTAGTGTGGGAGTTAGTGGAGGAGTGTTAGTGTGGGAGTGTTGGTGTAGAGATGTGTTGGTGTGGGAGTGTTGGTGTAGAGGTGTTGGTGGAAAGGAGTGTTGGTGTAGGGGAGTGTTGGTGTAGAGGTGTTGTAGTGTGGGGAGCGTTAGTGTAGAGGTGTTAGTGTAGAGGGTGTTGGTGTAGGAGTGTTAGTGTAGAGGGTGTTGAGTGTAGAGGTGTTAGTGTGAGTGTTAGTGTAGAGGTGTTAGTGTAGAGTGTTCTTGTAAAGGGTGTTAGTGTAGAGGTGTTGGTGGAGGAGTGTTGGTGTGGGGAGTGTTGGTGTAGAGGTGTTAGTGTAGAGGTGTTGAGTGTAGGGGTGTTAGTGTAGAGGGTGTTAGTGTAGAGGGGTGTTGGTGTGGGGAGTGTTGGTGTGGGGTGTTAGTGTAGAGGTGTTAGTGTAGAGGAGAGTTAGTGGAGGAGTGTTAGTGTAGAGTGTTCTTGTAAAGTGTTAGTGTAGAAGTGTTAGTGGAGGTGTTAGTGTAGAGGTGTTAGTGTAGAGGAGTGTTAGTGTAGAGGAGTGTTAGTGTAGAGTGTTAGTGTGGGAGTGTTAGTGTAGAGGAGTGTGTGTAAGAGTGTTAGTGTAGAGGTGTTGGTGTAGAGGGTGTTGGTGTGGGGGTGTTGGTGTAGAGGGTGTTAGTGTAGAGGAGTGTTAGTGTAGAGGTGTTAGTGGAGGTGTTAGTGTGAGGTGTTGAGTGGAGGAGTGTTAGTGTAGAGGTGTGTTAGTGAGTGTTAGTGAAGAGGTGTTGAGTGTTGAGGTGTTAGTATAGAGTGTTAGTGTGGGGAGTGTTAGTGTGGGGAGTGTTAGTGTAGTGGGTGTTGGTGTGGGGTGTTGGTGTGGGGAGTGTTGGTGTAGAGGTGTTGAGTGGAGGTGTTGGTGTAGAGGTGTTAGTGTGAAGTGTTGAGTATAGAGGAGTGTAGTGTAGAGGTGTTAGTGTAGAGGTGTTGGTGTAGAGGTGTTGGTGTAGAGGGAGTGTTGGTGTAGAGGAGTGTTGGTGTGGGGAGTGTTAATGTGGGGAGTGTTAGTGTAGAGGGGTGTTAGTGTAGAGGTGTTGGTGTAGAGGGTGTTGGTGTGGGGGGTTAGTGTAGAGTGTTAGTGTAGAGGAGTGTTAGTGGAGAGGAGTGTTAGTGTAGAGGAGTGTTAGTGTAGAGGAGTGTTAGTGTAGAGGAGTGTTAGTGTAGAGGAGTGTTAATGTAGAGGAGTGTTAGTGTAGAGGAGTGTTAGTGTAGAGGAGTGTTAGTGTAGAGGAGTGTTAATGTAGAGGAGTGTTAGTGTAGAGGAGTGTTAATGTAGAGGAGTGTTAGTGTAGAGGAGTGTTAGTGTAGAGGAGTGTTAGTGGACAAGAGACTTCAAGTTATTTAACTCTATAGATCAACACTATACGACTACATCGTGATCTTTGCCCTCCTTCCGTCCATCCGTCAGTCCGTCCGTCCCCTCCTCCCTCCCTCTCCCCCATTTTCCCAATCACCCAACCTTTCCTCCCGTCACCAGACTCTTCTCTCCCCCTTGTCCCCATTTCAACAAGCTCTCCTCCCTCCTTCTTTCCCTCGTCAACAGTCCCCTTCCCTCCCTTCCTCCGTCCCTCTCTCCCCCTTCCTCTCGCCTCGGGTCTTCTCTCCTCTTCTCTGAGACACACACATACAACATGCAGTAATACAATACACACGAAAGAAATACATGCATGCAGTAGAGAAACACACAGAAACAAACTTAAAGAACATGTGCACATAACACATAGAAGCATGTGCACACAACACACAGAAACATGTGCACACAACGTATATAAATGTGCACACAATGCACATAACACCCATAATCACAAAGAAATGAGTTAGTTGAAGATAATTTGTTTTTATCACAATAAGTGCATATAATTATATTACCTGGATTCAGAATAATACTCTCTTTAAGTCAACATTAGTTTATTATTTACAGTAATAAAATGATGCATTAGGATATGTTTTGTCAATATGTAGCTCTTCAACATTGCTTCTTAAAGCCCGAACAAGAAATTTGCAGTGCTATTGCCACTAATTTCGCCATGCCCTGACAATGTACAGTACAATAATCTTATCTACCTCATGTTCTCACGTCACACCCACCATTCATGATACCCAGCTCTCTTCACCCTTACCACGTTATCAGATCGTTCTGGCTCCTCTCTGCTACTTTCACTTAACATAAGTTTCTTATTCCATCTTGGGTTGATGCTTTTCTGGCGATCCTCTGCATGTTGTGACAGTCTGTCCTACTTCGCTGGCTCTACACTTGCCCCATTCACTCATTTACTCTGTTTTTATTACTTTCATATTTTTTCTTGAATTTTCCGATTATCTCTTCTTCTTTTTTTTCGTCAGCGGAGCTCCAGTAATTTTATTTGTGACGACTTTAAATACGTCGTCTGAGGGAACCGCTACTGTACCTTGGCCAGTTATTGAGGTAACATACTTCATCTGTTGTTGTCTCTCGTAAGGTTCAAGACTGTGGGTAAGCGACCCCCAAAGCCTTGCCTGGGCACCCACCAAACCCGACATGTGAATCGCCATCGTTTGTCCCAAGTCACCGCCAGCCATGGGTCAGTCTTAAGTCCCCCTTGTGTTGACTTCTATCTCGAGCAAGTGGATATTAGTTTCTTTAGCTCAAAACTATTTTTTTTAACAAACTAACAGTTCTACTAAGTCTCTAACAAGCTTAAAGCCGACACTACAAACTTAATACTACGGTAGCGGAGGGACGGCGGTGCCCACCCGGGCACAGGTCAACGACCCACAACGGAGCCTAGGGGGCGAACAAATAAGAATAGACTGTAAACTTACAGAACTTTGATAATTTTTTCTTAGTTCATTTCGACTATTGTTTGAATCTTCACTTCCTCCCAAGACGATTTGGCAAAATAAATTTAATTAAAAGTTTATATTTTTTATCTTTTTCTGAACTGAAAAAAAGGACAAATAATGTAGGTGTTAGTCAAGTGTCACCCTCAGCTTCCCGTCCTGCCCTCCACGCCACTTCACTAATATCTGTTCACGATATATAACACTGTCTTTGTTTAAGCCTCAGTTTAAACATGATGGTAAGGTCATCTTGGTGTTGGATATACTCAGCCTGAACAATGTAGTTCTCTTCCACCTACAGTATTTTTTGTAACCAAGAGTCTTAACTAGGCCTGATATAGCAATATTGGAGTCAATTCTACTCCTATATACTGTAATTTTAATATCTGTACTTTTCATTCAATTATAAAGCTTAACGTTAATAAAATAAGGCATAACTTTAGTTCAGAAAACGCTCAGATATAACCGTCAGACAACACTCAGCTATTCGGCACTCGGTGGGACGTCAGTAGAGGAAATAAATGGTAGCTTCCTTTAACACTATCATCACTACATAGACTAGTTTAAGTCGCTTCAGCATAGACTAGACGTGTGGTATTTGTGTACCAACACTTGATTGGCCAGGCTTCTACGACTGTCCTTTTAGAAGATTATGATTCTCGACCATTTGTTCTCTTTTCTCTGGGTTAGTAGTATTACTTAAGTTACAGCATGCACTATGTTAACATTATTTACAGTTAGTTTGTAGGTGGGATGTAAGTTCTAGGTAGATTGTAGATTGTAGATTGTAGGTTGGGTGTAGGTTGTAGGTGAGGTTTAAGTTGTAGGTGGGGTGTAGGTTGTAGTTGAGGCGTAAGTTGTAGGTGGGGTGTAGGTTGTAGGTGGGGTGCAGGTTGTAGGTGGGGTGCAGGTTGTAGGTGGGGTGCAGGTTGTAGGTCGGATGCAGGTTGTAGGTGGGGAATAGGTTATAGGTGGGGTGCAGGTTATAGGTGGGGTGCAGGTTGTAGGTGGGATGCAGGTTGTAGGTGGGGTGTAGGTTGTAGGAGGTGTGATATCCTATGAATGGCAAACAGGGTGAAGGTGGCACAGACACTTGTAATTTCACTCATTAATTGGTCATAAATTCAGAGCTAAGAATGTTAAAGAGTAATTATGATTGTTATAGCAGTCTCACACACGATGATTCTGTTCTCATGACCAAAAGTAGACATATTAGTCATCAACAGTAGCCATCACTAGATTCTACAGGTATTGGTCAAATTTGGACCATACGGACTGGATACTGCAGAGGCAAGCTTATCTCACGTTAACTCGGCTCAAGTGTAACAATTTAGTGGACAAAGAGAGAAAATGCACTGGATACAGAGCAAAGCAGATTACCATATAACATCCTTGACCAACAATCTAGTTTCCGTGGTCTGGTTCCGGTTAATGGAGGGCGGCTACCCAGGGCATTTAGTTATTTTACAAGTTAACAGTCTTAAAACAGTACGTGCACATTAAACGTGCGCAGGACACGTGGCCAGTGAGGATGATGCCACCTGCATATTCTCTTCCTAAAAACCTTCCCCTTTCCTTGGCCATTATTGTTATACTAATACTCGAATGCTTCACAACTTGTCATCATCAACTTTACTTCTCATTCTTGGATATCACATTGTCTTGAGTCTCTCCCGCCAACCTATTACAGGTCAAGTATTTTCATTTAGATATCATAAACATATTTTTTTTTCTTTCTGTTGCTTTCATACTGACTTGCTTTGTCCACAGCAGCCACGACCAAGTAACGAGGTGACAAGTCTCCAGATCTACTAGCACACAACCACAACTGTCTAGACACAAGTACAGTATTTTTAACTACGGAGGCATTTAAGAACAGCAACGCTGAAGTCAATTTAACTTATATACGCCAAGATCACTAGCTGGGAAATCCCTGCTGGATTCTTCGAAGACTGGCAAGTAGTTTGAAAAGAGCAACTGGTGCCGCATTACTTCTGTGGAGGCACGGAATAGATGCACACAAGCTACACGGAACAGACAATATTTTCTACATTACTGTATTATTGAACTGACTACGCGTTAAGCTCAGGCAGCTATAATATACCTGTTACTCCTTTGTACAATTACTGCCTTATTTAAAGTAAAACAAAAAAGTTAGCTGTTTATATTGCCATGTATTTTGATGCATTTTATGTAATTATCTCGAGGTTCAAATTAACTAATTTAACGAGAAGTTAGGAGCTTCATATGGTTTATCAAATTTAATAATAGCGCTCGGTTCTTGTTGCGAATTACCTAAATGAAAACCCCTAGCTATAGTTTTCCTCTAACCAGACTTAGTTATAACAAGTTTACAACTAAGTAAACTTAGAGCAAGTTATAATATAAATAAGGTTTTACCAAGTCTTCTACCAAGACAGAATCATAACTTTCCTCCCATATGGATGCAAGAGGCATAAAGTGTCGGCGAGTCGGAGTTTACTTTCAAGAAGCCCAAGAACCACATCTGCCGCCCAGTTGTGCATCCATCCAAAGAGTGTGAGTGGCAGTGACGTTTAAGAGAAGTTGACTTATAAATATAGTATTGAACAAACCAACTGCTATATCATGAGCTGCGGCTGTGTCCGTCTAGTAACTCGAGGTAGAAGGGCGCACTGGGTCCCTCTAGTAACTAGAGGTAGAAGGGCGCACTGGGTTTCTCTAGTAACTAGAGGTAGAAGGGCTCACTGGGCCCTCCTAGTAACTAGAGGTAGAAGGGCGCACTGGGTCCCTCTAGTAACTGGAGGTAGAAGGGCGCACTGGGTCCCTCTAGTAACTGGAGGTAGAAGGGCGCACTGGGTTCCTCTAGTAACTAGAGGTAGAAGGGCGCACTGGGTCCCTCTAGTAACTGGAGGTAGAAGGGCGCACTGGGTCCCTCTAGTGACTGGAGGTAGAAGGGCGCACTGGGTCCCTCTAGTGGAGGTTGGAGTAACTAGAGGTAGAAGGGCGCACTGGGTCCCTCTAGTAACTGGAGGTAGAAGGGCGCACTGGGTCCCTCTAGTGACTGGAGGTAGAAGGGCGCACTGGGTCCCTCTAGTGATTGGAGGTAGAAGGGCGCACTGGGTCCTCCTAGTAACTGGAGGTAGAAGGGCGCACTGGGTCCCTCTAGTGACTGGAGGTAGAAGGGCGCCTGGGTAGAAGGGCGCACTGGGTCCCTCTAGTGATTGGAGGTAGAAGGGCGCACTGGGTCCTCCTAGTAACTGGAGGTAGAAGGGCGCACTGGGTCCCTCTAGTGACTGGAGTTAGAAGGGCGCACTGGGTCCTCCTAGTAACTGGAGGTAGAAGGGCACACTGGGTCCTTCTAGTAACTGGAGGTAGAAGGGTGCACTGGGTCCTCCTAGAGACTGGAGGTAGAAGGGCTCACTGGGCCCTCCTAGTAACTGAGGTAGAAGGGCGCACTGGGTCCCTCTAGTCACCAGTGACTGGAGGTAGAAGGGTGCACTGGGTCCTCCTAGAGACTGGAGGTAGAAGGGCTCACTGGGCCCTCCTAGTAACTGAGGTAGAAGGGCGTACTGGGTCCTCCTAGTGACTGGAGGTACTGTACAAGGAAGCCATGAGCGGTGGAGCCAAACTACACCAGCAGGCGTCATCGTCACTCCCACTCTCTCCTCAGCTGTGCTTCAGTCAAAGTTCGCATATGTTCCTTTTTTTATCAACAGTATATTTATTTTGCACCATATCATTTCTTAAATACCTGTTTCTTCTGAGATGATAAAAAATATCATGTTGATATTAATAATAAAACATTGCTATTGTTAGTCTGCAGTGAGAATAATCAGAAAATAAACATATATTTTTTTATACATTATTTTAGATGTGCTTTCATTAGTCTCTTAATAATCATCTTGGATAACCCTGTAGAACAATTTCTATACTGTACTGTATATATTCATATATTTACACACAGTTAGAGAGGTGTACTTTGTAGTGTAGTATATTTAGTGAGTGACCTACAGGGGTATTAAGCTACCATATACTGTATTCATGAACAACCGACATGTATTTTCTTTAATAGTTCTTTAAGTGTTTTATATATATATATATATATATATATATATATATATATATATATATATATATATATATATATATATATATATATATATATATTGGTGTGTATTTGGGGTGCACTAGTATTATCATGTTATACAAATATGCACATATTATACAATATTATTAGCATTCATTATTTCTGTATGCTTCATGTTTTATCAGTTACAGTGGGTTATGTACCCGGGTCCCGAAGTACCCAGGTTATGTACCCGGGTCCCTAAGTGCCCAGGTTATGTACCTGGGTCCCTAAGAGCCCAGGTTATGTACCAGGGTCCCTCAGTGCCCAGGTTATGTACCCGGGTCCCTCAGTGCCCAGGTTATGTACCTGGGTCCCTAAGTGCCCAGGTTATGTACCAGGGTCCCTAAGTGCCCATTCATTCAATTGAATTTTCAATTATTTTTTGATGTCCCTTATTATCGGAACTTTAATTGATCCTGTACAACTTTCTTCACTTCCCTCAGACCTTTATGTCATTCATTCAATAATCAAACATGTAATATTTTATAACATAGGCTTGTCTGTCTGTCTGTCTCTGGTATTCCTTTAAACGTCACATAGTTGCCAAGCCTTAAT
This sequence comes from Homarus americanus, assembly GCF_018991925.1. Classification (NCBI taxonomy): domain Eukaryota; kingdom Metazoa; phylum Arthropoda; class Malacostraca; order Decapoda; family Nephropidae; genus Homarus; species Homarus americanus. The sequence goes on from NW_024737068.1 coordinate 10,207,770, forward strand.
CTTATACCCCAACTTGCACACTCACACTGTCAGTCTTACTCTATATTATTCCGTCAGCGTATTATTCTTGCTCTCGTCTTGCCCGAGTCTTCTGCCGGCTCCTCCCAACCACCACACAGCCCCTGCCATACATCAGACGTCATGTATACATCTGCTTTTTCTGATGGAGTTTCAATATAAAATAATTGTTATTTATTTATATATATAGAATCATACTCATTATAAAATCCAACTCACTTTCAGAAGATATACTGATGGTGTTAAAGAGACTGTGTCTGTTGTGACGGACCAAACTATATTTATATATACATATATACACTTGTCAAAATCCAAGTCAAACATGAGTCTGAGCTATGATTTAGTAGTAAGGAAAATAATATTTTTGAATTCAGATCAATATGATATTGATATAAATTTGAAACGAAGAGTCTTAGAACTTTGTCATGTAGTTCCTTGGTGTTTGAGAAATTACTATACTGTATACTGTACATCTCTGAGGGACGAAGGTGCAGCAGTAACAGTATGGCTGTCACCTCACTCTTGGGAGGACTTGGACTGAAATTAAACTTGAAACATTATGTCTATAAATTAGTCAAAAGAGTTGGCACGCTGCCACAAAGCTGTGCCCTGACTGGTCTGCTGATTAATGTCATCTAAACACTGATTGGATAATATATTGAAACGAAGATGTTGTGCACCCCCGGCATTAGCTGGTCCCATTTCTTAGGATCGTTAGATAAAAAGATCTTTTAGGCTTCATTTATTATATAATTGTTTTGGTTAATAAACAAAGAAACTGAATTTGTTCCCACAACTGTTGGTCGCTTTCTGCACTGCGGGAAGATCAAGTAGCAGGTGTTCACGACGTTACTGTTACATGCAGTAAAGTTTAAAACTAACATGAGCTCCAAGTTGTAGTACAGGGTGTCCCGCCTACCTACCTACAAGCTCTGGACTTTCGAAGACGCTCGACAGTTTTGTTGTAATGTTTCATTAGAAAAGTTTGGTGCACAGTTTCTGAAAGAAGTGAGTGACAATGTGTGTTGTTCACCCCATACTGGTTACAATTTAACACACATAATTATGTTCATATATATATTAATAAGCGGATGAACACATAATAAAACATAAATGCAAAATTAACTTTCGTAAGATAGAACTCTCACTTTAATTTTATTAGTAATAAGTACAGTACCACGTTTAGCAGCTGAAGGAACCACAAATGGACCTTAAAATGTAGAAATGGGGAAAATTGATGACGCTAAAATTTGAGCCAATCAAAACGCGGCTGACACCCTGCCTACAGTCACAATTTGCTGTCATGACCAATGCACTCTAACCACTCTCACAACTCGTACAGTACCTTATATCTAGCATGTACTATACAGTATTCCAGAAAAGTATAACTCAGATTTGTTATATTAGAGGATCGTCAATATATACAGTATATTAGCAAAGTTTAAATAGTTTTCTGTAATTGATATGTCTATATTATACATTTTGTCATTATAAAATCTCTGTACTATGCTTTAATTTGTGTGTGTGTGTGTGAATGTTTGTACGAGTCTGCATTTTATGTTTACCCATTTGTCTGCAGTATATATATATATATATATATATATATATATATATATATATATATATATATATATATATATATATATATATATATATATATATATATATATATATATATATATATATATATATATAAAATTTGTCATTAAAATACAGTATGCATTTTATTTTCCTGTTCCTCTGTACTAAGTCATATTTGAGTAAACATGGCAAACTTCATAATTGACAAAACATTCCGTGGCCCAAATTCTGAACACTTGGGCCCTTTGCTCTAACGAGTATGGAAAGCAATGAAACATCTCGGAAATGCAATCCTGTAAATTTTGTGATAATATTATCATTGTCCATTATTTTGATTCTTTTGGGGCGAATTGTCCTAAAACCACATCAAGCCCACAGATGACAACAATAGTTAATTTGAGAGCGCACGTGACTTACATAGATGGGTGTCAAATATTAATAATTTTTGCAGTTTTTGCAAAATTTCTGAAGAGATCATCCATGGTAGATTTATAGTAAGGGTCAAGACAAAATATTAATGCTTCACGATGATGGTATTGTCAAAATTTTTGTGGAATAGTACATGTACCGCCTGTTACTAAATAGTATCGGTATGTGTTTTGTTTCAATAGCTCATGTTTGGCCCGGCTTTGCAACATATTCGAAAAATTAATCATGCAGAAATTAGCTTAGCAAAACCTACACACCGGTGGGTCAGACTTTGGGCATGGGCATGTCCCAGCAATGATTTATTGAAGATGAAATTTCAGAAATTCACAAGAAAAAAGTTGGGAAGAAGCATATGGGATTAAAGGCCACTGAAAACAGAGACAGGTTTTCGGAAAATGAAAAAGAAACCGAGAAAAGATGTTCGATATCGCCAGAGGAAAGATTTAGAGTAAGAAATAGAACAGGAATAAACTAAATCCAAAGATATAATATTAAAGAAGGGGAAAATCAATAGAACAAAAAAGTAGACAAGGCTATAACTGAAAGGATCAAGGATAAAAGTTTAAAGAAAATGATCGGAAGAGGAAATAGAAGTTACAAAGAACTTCACAAGGAAATAAAGAAATGTAAACAATCCACAAAACGAAAATACAAGGAATTGGATGATGATAAGAGGTATAACTTGGTAAATAATAATAATAATAATAATAATAATAATAAGACATGGGTAGAATATGTATAATGACATCCACAAAACGAAAATACAAGGAATTGGATGATGATAAGAGGTATAACTTGGTAAATAATAATAATAATAATAATAATAATAATAAGACATGGGTAGAATATGTATAATGACAATACAATACTAATATTAGAATGGAGTTAAAAAAGGAAAAAGGAAATTAAGATCAAACTTCTAATTTTGGAAATAGAAGTTAGGCAGTTGATAAGCCTTAAACAGAGCTTATAAAACAAGTGGACAGGAATTAGATCAAATGTTTCACAAAATATGTATACAGTATTTCTTTACATCAAAGGAGTGTAACAGCACCATTTGTATTATATAAATATTTACCCAAATGTATAATACCAAATCAATCACGAAGTTATTCAACCAAGACTCAGTAGTTATTCACTAAGTTATTCAACCATGACTTAGTAGTTGTTCATGTCATGCATTGCTGAGGTGGTAGTTCCTATGGGGAGCGAGCGAGGGCAGGCTGAGGTCAGAGCATGTCAGCAACAACATATCTGACGCGTTTCCTCTTCCAGGCCTCTTCGCTCTCTCTCCCTGGGTCCAGTGGCGCAGCCAGGGGGGTTTCCTGGTTGCCCGGAAACCTCCCCCTCCAGGTACTGCATGGTGGGGCCAACCCATACCTGACCTGGCGACACCTCAGTAACACGAAGGTTGGGTCAGCTTACCTGACCTCACCCCACGCCATGGTAACTTCCACCACCTCTGTCATCCTCATGCACCTGCATGCCCTTAATATATACAGCAATGCCAGACAGTGTGAAATATTGAGATATACCAGTGGATATAAACCAAGTAATTGACACGTTTGCACAGAAAAATCCCAGGAAGATGAAATTTGCCAATGTACTTGCAGAAAAACAAAGGCAATTTATTTTACGGGTGTTCAAAAACTGTTAAGCAAATCTTATGAGTTCTGTTAGTGTTCAATGTTAGTTAGTTATTATATACAAGTATTAAAATGCTTAATGATTGTTACACATTCAGTACAGTAATAACTATATTATATACTCTATATTTAGTACAGTAAATTCATGTATTTTAAAACTGTGTAAATAAAATATTTACAAAATTTTTACGACTTCTATTATCCTGTAATATAAGTCTATGTACAAAGATTAGGATGCTAAATTACACCATCTTCAACCTCAGATTATTTCCTAAGATGGCTGAATTGGCTCGCTACGCTCGCCAGATTTCTCAGTAATTTGGAACCCCCCCCCCTAGTCAATTTCTGGGTGCACCCCTGGGGTCAGTGACAGGATACTCATATCACTTGTTACCCAGTGAACACCTCACTTAAGTGTTCTCCTGTAAGTGCACTAAGACACTTCCCTTAGCAGAGACGGTACAATATATTCTCAACTGAACTCAGTACTTGAAAAACTATAGTTTTCTACAATAAAACAAAACCAACAAAGTGTTTACTTCAGCCCTGCCACTTATCAATTCAAGAACTAATATACAGTCAACCCTCACATTACGCTGTCCCGCATTCCGTGGTTCACCGTTAACGCGGTGCCTTGCCAGAACCTAACGTGCTCACATTACGCGGTCGTGAACCCCATTACGCGGAGAGTGTCCGGCGCGACGCTATTTTTAGATTTGCCCCACGCACCACCCACCCGCCCGCCTGACTGCCTCTCCCTCCTCCTCCCTCCTCCTCCCTCCGCTTGGGCAAGCGGCGCGGTAAGGTTGCGCAGTGTGTGTCTTTGTTGCGTTATCACTGACGTCATATGACGTATCAGACCTGTGATTGGCCATGCATCCCTACCCCCCTCTGCTGCTAGCTGTAATTGGCTTAAAGTATTATGACGTGTCCACCCGGGGGAGGGAGGGAGGGAGGAGAGACGACGCTTGACCTAGCCGCGGCAGTTTCATCCCTCCAGGCCACTCCGTGTAAACGCGCATCCATTGTTCCGTAAAATGGCTTCCGCCGGACCACCACCCCCAGAGAGAAACCTTTCCTTACCTGGACCCAGCGGCACTAAACCAAAGAAGACACGACGTTCCTTAAGCTACGAGGTGAAGTATAGCATCATCCAAGAGTTGGAGAAAGGAACAAGGCAGGTTGATTTGGCGCGCCAGCATGGCTCCCAGCGCGAGAAACAAAGCATAGAGAAAATCCAAAACAGAGCGATGAGACTCATCCTCGGCTGCCTTACGACCACCAGAATAGAAGTCATGCAGAGTGAACTAATCCTGCTTCCTGTCTGCGATCGAATTACTGCTCTCAATGCTATCCTTGGTGTTAAACTTCTTCGCAGTGAGAAACCGACTCCCCTGTCCGGCTCAGTGAACTCACATCTTAACTCCCTCCTGCGCCGGCCTGCCCCCATTACCTCTCCCTCCCTCTCTCAACACTGGCCCGTCCACATTGCTGCTGACATCCTGCGTTATCACCTTTACACCCCCTTGTCATCTCTCCCTCCCGAGTACACTCATCCGCCTCTACCACCGTGGACTTCCCCGAGTGTTGATGTTGTCGTCCACACCTTCCCTGGTCGTAAATCCACCCAACTGCGGTATATGCTTTTTAATCTAGGCAGTGACCGAGTTTTCAAATGCAAGAATTAAACTGACATCAAGTACTAAGAATGGCAGTGCATTGTAGACGGAGCTTAGCGAGGATATTGTAATGACCACGGTTGTAGATGTTAGTTAACGTAAAATCAGACAATTCATATTCCGCTCAACAGACCATTAAACATGTAGCCGTAACTTCTTTATTGAGTCCCCCAGTTGAGGCGTCCATTTTCTTATCACTTCAGGGCGCCTGAGGCCTCCGTTTTCTCTAATTCATGTACCCCAGAGACTCTGATATTCCTTCGTATCCTATATCATGTTATGAGATTTGAAATTGCAACTGAAGTCATACATGGTAGATTAAGTAAGATATGTCTGATTTAATATAAAACATTCAAGATCCCTTGTGAGTGATGTTGAAAGCTTCAACTGCATTTACTATTTGCAAAACTTGTCACCTAAGTTGGTGTTTAGTGTGCCCGTAGAAGTGACGAATCCCTGAACCCATCAGTAAGGATGCCATGAGTTGCCAACTGATACTGAAGTTAGATCATTTTGATTCCCAATCTTCAGAAAATCTGATGTTTGTATTGAAATTATTGTCAGTTGTTTATTTTAGAAAGTAATTACGATCCTGAAAAGAATTTGTCAGTCTTCTTACGTCTAAGATCTAACAGCCAACTCTCAGTAGGCCATCCTGAGTGTGAACCAATATCTCATAACTCCACATTATAACCCAGTGAATTTATCCAGGAACTAGCAAACCAGAACCTTACCTTAGTGTGTAATCTAGGATTAAGATATGTATTTATAAGACATAAGGCCACAATAGATAGGAAAATGGAGATGTGAGAACCATAAGAATTGAAAGTGAAAATTAAAGATTGGAAACTGTAGGCCTGTTTCAGTGAGAGATACAAGGCACCGCCCTTAGTGATTCTCGATTTCTCCCAACACAGGTACCACGCGAGCGTCAGCCATTACCTCCCCTGTGAGGAACGCACCATGGGGGGTCCATCTGCTCACCGTGGTCATGCACTTCCACTGTGAATCTGTGGATACCCTACATATCACCACCCAGGAAAGGCGAAAATCACTGTATACTTGAGAACCAATACTGGTATGATTACCTGGGAAGTATCCCATCTGCTCATCAAGAGAAGTGTAATGGAAATAATAGTTGTTCTCCTGATGAAGACCAGCTCTTTTTGTAATGTACCAGGTGATGTTTTACTGATGTTATACGGAGAAGGAATGACTGAGGTAAGGAGGTCAATGATTGTTATGAGGAATGAGTTGGTTAATGCCACGCAATTAATGTAAGACGTATGTTGTTGGGCAGTGTAACTAAAATCATAGTTGTTCTCCTGAGGAAGCCCGACTCTTCTTGTATTTTGACGGGATGCAATATGTTTTATAGGGTTTCTGGAGGCATAGACAAGATCCCAGTTAGCATTCATTAGGTTGTTTTCAAAAAGGAGCATGTTGTCGGTGCAGTAGTCTCTGTATTGGATTGGTAGCAAGAAGGTCAAATATTGAGGTGTCAGTTTCTGATATTAATAGATCAAGGTTGAAATCTCCTGTAATGTAGCAATGTTTCCTCTCTGAACTTATGATAGTGATAAGCTCCGAAAATTTATCAAGAAAATTCCTTACATTAGTGTGGGGTCTTCTGTAGATTACTCCTACTAGGATATTTCGTGTGTCGTTACGTAATTCAATGAAAACACTCTTCATGTACTCCTCCTGAACCTTTAAATCATCTCTTACAGAAGTGTTATACTTGATATCTACATATAGGGCGACACCACCGCTGTGTCGTGACGTGTTCACGCAGTGTCTATTATAATTAGGAATGTTATACAAATGGTTAATATCGTTAGTGAGTTTGGTCTCACAGAATCCAAGTACATCAAATTTGTGGGCAATAGAAGATAAACACTGATCTAAAAAGGTATCTAGATGAAGGAGAATACTGCTGATGTTGTGGCTAATCAAGGAGAAGGAATGAGGTAGTAGGAGGCTAGAACTAAACTCGGGGGAGTCAGGAAAGTAATAGTTACAGTTTGGGTTGGTGTAACCCAGTGAGTTTTGTAGAAAGACATCAGGATCGATATGAGGGAGTATTGTGTCGACACCATGGGGAAATGGGGTGTAACACATACGACCAAGCACATCTAAGGGAATGACATCATCATTGTGGGAACATTGATACTGATTAAGGAACAGTAAAAACTCAGGGTCACTGGGGTGTGAAAAAGGAAGATCTAAGAACATTATAATAGTGGGGAGGTAACGTACTCACAAGTGCTACAACCAACAGAATTAGGATGACAGGTAATGTTGAGGGTGATTCCCAGATGGAGTGGGAGGTGCTCCTGTCACTCGGTTTTGAAGGCTGCTGGTTTCCACCACAGAGGGTAGACGTGTAGTACTCGAGTTGGCCGGCAGGGGGGAGGGGGGGGGGAGGAAACTCCGCAGGTGATAGCTACAGTGGCTGGTTCCTCCTCAGTGGGGAGGGGGTTTTCGAGGGCTTGGGGGTGGGGGGTTCGTACAGCGGGTGAGTGAGTGGGAGGGGGTCCACTTGCCTGATCCCTCACAACAAAGGTTTTGTGACTGAACGTCACGTGTTTCCCTTGTTTCCTGGCTTCTTTAAACTGGTCCATTTGCTGTATTAATGGTCTGGTGGGATTTTCACCCCCTAAGTTCGGGAACTGAAATACTCTAATAGGTTAGGTTAGATTAGATTAGTCTTAGAGTAGGTTAACTTAGGTTAGATTAGATTAGTCTTAGATTATGTTAACTTAGGTTAGGTTGGTATAGATTTGGTTAGGTTAAACTCAGTCTAACTTAGGCTAACTTGCTTAGATTAAATTAACCTTGTAGTTCAGATCAAGATAATCTACTTTAGGTTTATTTAAGTTAGTTTATCTTAGTATTATTTAGGTTAAGTTAGGTTAAGGTAGGTTAGTTTATGATAAATTAGGTTAGGCTAGGTTAGCTTCGGTTAAGTTATTCTAGATCAGGTTATATTTCGTTAGGTCAGCCTAGCTTAGGTGATGTTACGGATAGGTAAGTTAGTGTTACATTGGTTAGGTTAATGTTGCCTTGATTAGGTTGGTCGAGTTTAGGTTAACTTATTTTAGAAAACGTTAGGTCAATTTAGGTTACGCCAATCCTGTTATGGTTAGGATAGGTTAACTTAGGTTGGGTTACTTAAATTTGGCTAGCTTAGTTTAGTTTAGGTTAAGTTAGGTTTAGTCTAGCATAGGCTGGTTAGGTTAGATTTGGTGGAATTTTGTCTTACAAGCAGGAAGCAGTGTATGCTAGTAAGCCCGAACACTGTCGCTCGCTGAACAATACTGTACGTATTGCGGAATAAAATATATTTAAAAAATAAAAAATAACACCAGATTTTCGTTTAGAGTAACCTGGAGGAGTAAGTTGGCCTGGCGACGACACACGATATAAACACAGTACAACAAAAACTGGATAACTGTAGCGTAGCAGAGCCGCTTCTCCACATATTTTTTTTTTCAATAGACTGAAGCTGTTGCCTGTGTGGTCCTGATAATATCACGGAGAAAATTATAGGGTGTAACTGGAGGCCACGGCCCGGGAAAATGTAAATAATGTTTGGAAAGTGACACAGGCAGCGTGATGTAGTGTCAGATATGCAAGCCGATAGCCATGTGTTGCCCAATGGACGCCAACACTGGTTCTTTTAACAAATACAAGTAATATTTTAAGTCAAGAATGAAGTAATTTCACAGCTAGACAAAAGCCACTTAATGAGAAAGATTAAGAATTTGGTAAAGGCTGTAATTATATAGCAGTTTACATGCAGATGAGGGGGATAAAGCTCATAGAGACGTACCATAGTGCTAATTACTCTCTGATTTAACGCTAACCTATAGTGTCTTCCAAATTACACAACACGTTTAAATCACAGCGCGGAGAAGAACAATAGTTGTTTGTTAAAAAGTAATTAACAGTTGTGAGCAAGCAAGGGCCCAAGCTGCTAATTATGGTGCATGTGTACAGCTTGTACTGGTAGAAAAAGAGGTGGTGGTGCTGGTGAAAGACCGAATTGTGGTAGAGGTGGTGGTGGTGAATGACCGATGTGTGGTAGAGATGGTGGTGGTAGAAGAGATAGATGTGGTGGTGGTGGTGGTGGTGGTGGAAGAGCGAGGTGTGGTGGTGGTGGAAGAGAAAGGTGTGATGGTGGTAGTGGAAGAGCAAATTGTGGTGGTGGAAAGCGAGGAGTGGTGGTGGTGATGATGATGGTGGTGGTGGTAGAACGACGAGATGTGGTGGTGGTGGTAGAACAACGAGGTTTGGTGGTGATGGAAGAGAAAAATGTGGTGGTGGTGGAAGAGAAAGATGTGGTGGTAGTGGAAGAAAGAGGTGCGGTGGTGGTAGTGGTGGTGGAAGAGAGAGGTGTGGTGGCAGTGGTGGTGGTGGAAGAAAGAGGCGCAGTGGTGGTAGTGGTGGTGGAAGAAAGATGTGGTGGTAGTGCTGGTAAAGAAAGGTGTGGTAGTAGTTGTGGTGGAAAAGTTTAGGTAGTGGTGGTGGAAGAGCGAGGTGTGGTGGTGGTGGAGGTGAAAGAGAGAGGTGTGGTAGTGGTAGAAGTGGAAGAGAGAGGTGTAGTGATGGTGGTGGTGGAAGAGCGAGGTGTGATGGTGGTGGTGGTAAGAAGAGGTGTAGTGGTGGTGGTGGTGGTGTTTGGTGGAAGACCGAGGTGTGGTGGTGGTGGTGGTGGTGGTGGAAGAGAGGCGTAGTGGTGGTGGAGCTTGAGCGAGGTGTAATGGTGGTGGTGGGAGAGAGGGTGTGGTGGTAGATGAGAGGTGTGGTGGGGGTGGTGGAAGAGGTGTGGTGATGGTGGTCAATGAGCGAGGTGTGTTGGTTATGGTAGTGGAAGAGCATGATGTGATGGTGATGGTGAAAGAATCTAGGTTTGGTGGTGGTGGTGATGGTGGTGGTGGTGGAAGAACCTAAGTTTGGTGGTGGTGGTGATGGTGGTGGTGGTGGTGGTAGTAGTAGAAGATCTAGGTGTGGTAGAGGTGGTGGTGGTGGTGGTAGTAGTAGAAGATCTAGGTGGTAGAGGTGGTGGTGGTGGTGGTGGTGGTGGTGGTGGAAGAACCTAAGTTTGGTGGTGGTGGTGATGGTGGTGGTGGTGGAAGACCGAGGTGTGGTGGTAGAAGAGAGAGGTGTGGTAAAGGTGGTGGTGCTAGTAGAAGACCTAGGTGTGGTAGAGGTGCTGGTGGTATAAGAGCGAGATCTCGTGGTGATGGTGGTGGAAGAGCGAGGAGTGGTGGTGGTGTTGAAAGAGAGAAGTGTGGTAGGGGTGGTAATGGAAGAGCGAGGTATGTGGTAGTGGTGAAAGAACTAGGTGTGGTGGAGGTGGAGGTGATGGAAGTGCGAGGTGTGGTAGAGGTGATGATGGTGGTGGTGGAAGACCGAGGTGTGGTGGTAGAAGAGAGAGGTGTGGTAAAGATGGTGGTGGTGGTGGAAGAACGAAGTGTGGTGGTGGTAGTGGTGGTAGAACACAAAGGTTTGGTGGTGGTGGTGATGATGGAAAAGCGATGTCAAGTGGTGGTTCGTGGAACAGCGAGGTGTGGTGGTGGGTTGGAACAGCGAGCTTTGGTGGCGGTGCAATAACAAGTTGTGGTGGTATGTACTTTGCTATAATAATATTTTTTTTCATTGGATGTGAAGTATTTTGGTTCTATGTAATTCCTTATATTTTGTAAGCACATAATATTATGTATTTATATAAAGATGTTTTGAGTTAATATTTAAATTATGTCAGGTGTACTGTTGTTGCCTTTGTAGAAGGTCTCTCTCTCCTGGCAGACGCAGGGTGTGAACCAAGGAAAGTATGTAGGAGGAAGCGCGTCTCCCATACTTTACTTTGAGGCCTCCTATTGGCCCGTTTTTTTTTTTCACGGCCACTAGCCGACCCAGGCACAAGTCACTGACCCATATCAGGGACTGGGGGGGGCGATAATAATAATAATAATAATAATAATAATAAATACAAAATTATAATAAAAATACAAAATACAATCAATAATAATAATAATAATAATAATAATAATGATAATAATAATAAATAAATAAACATAAAACTGGGAAAAAAATCGAGTGGAAACGATACTGCATAATTCATGTACTTCTGCTAAAGTTAACCTATTGGTGATTAGAAACAAAGTCACAAGAAAAAAGTACAATATGTTTTTGTTATGATTACGTTAAAGGTACATTTCTAAGAGTCTCCTCTTCAATTACAACATATCCATGCCAGTGGATTTGATTTGTACACACATTATATATCATAGGTATTCTATTCACGTAAGGATTAATTGAAGAGAAACTTTTATTGTGTTCTTTATGAGTATTTTATTCAATATTTATAAATGGTGTTACAGACTATAAGACACTTTATTTTTATATAAATGCGTTACATGTTCGAGAAGTAATTAATTACATTAAATTGAATAGCTTTTAAGCATTTGTGCAATTAATTTATATTTTATATTGACTACATGTGAAAACTTCTTGAAATTCACTTGTGTTTGTGTAGTTTATAAAATAATGGTTGTTTTTGATCTACCTGAGCGAAGAGTCTCCGTAGAGTTTTGAGCTGGCGATGACGTCCTACTCTAGGAGGGATGACTTAACGTCTTATGGCGACCCACCTGACCTTCTTATGGAAATCAGCCTGGGAGCTGACATTCTTGCGGCGATCAGCCTGGGGGCTGACCTTCTTGCGGTGATCAGCCTGGGGGCTGACCTGGGCTGCTCACCAACGAGGCTTGATTGTTTGCTTGTCTGGAACCACTTTGACGACCTTCCGAAACTCCGGTGATGTAGTGTTAGCTGGCAGTGATCTCCGCCCACACTCGGGTTGGCTCGGCTGGTCTCGGGTCTAGTCGGAGTAACTTCAATTGTGTGGCTTTGAGAAGTTGATAGCTGAGTTCGCAAGTCTTTTTATAATGTCTGTGTTTCCACTGTGTTTCTGTGGGCTCCCGGACAGTTGGCCGAAGGACATTTGGCCGACGGACGTTTCACCGACGGACATCGAGCCAACGCACATTTGGCCGAACGGACAATAGACCGAACGGACAAATGGCTGAACGGATATTTGGCCAAATGGACATATGGCCTTTTTAATTTATATTTTATTTTTCTTTCTTCTTTGCAATGTATTTGCTTTATAAAACAAAGGATAAAAAGATAACATAATTGCAATGTGATACATTTGCATGATAGAAATTTTTTTTTCCACATATACTAAAGGATAAAAGATATTAATTGTAATGTAATTGCAGTATAAAATGAAATGTTCATAAATATTTAAAGTTTATGGGCAATTACTCTCAAGAAGTCGATTCTGGGATACTCCTCATATTTCTCAATGACAGACTTCAGTCTTTTGTTTAATATAAGAACATAAGAACATAAGAAAGTGGGATACTGCAGGAGGCCGACTGGCCCATACAGGGCAGGTCCCTTTCACACCCATCCCAGCACTTCCATGTGCCTATCCAACTTCGTCTTGAAGCTCCCTAGCGTCCCCGATCCTACTATAGCACTCGGTAGCCTATTCCACATATCCACAACTCTATTACCAAACCAGTGCTTGCCTATATCCTTTCTGAATCGGAATTTATCTAATTTAAAGCCATTTGTTCTAGTTATTTCGTTATTACTGAGCTTCAGAACATCTTCCATTTTACCCTTGTTAATCCCACTTACCCACTTGTACACCTCTATCATATCTCCCCTAACTCTACGCCTCTCTAATGAATGTAAGCCTAAGCTTTTCAGTCTTTCTTCATATGGAAGGTTTCTAATATTATGGATAATTTTTGTCATTCTTCTTTGTACTCTCTCCAAAGAAGAATGGTACTTCTTCGGGTTCCTCAATACCATTCCTGCTGCTGCCTGCTCAATTGTCAACTCCCAGTCCGACTGCTCTTTTCTTAGTTTTGAAACGAGACGGCAAACGGTAGGGTGGGTGATTGTCATTCTCTGCTCAAACCCTCCGTGCCAGCCTTCAAGAGAGTTTGTTGTCCGTGGAAGGCCTTGTGTGTTTCTCTCCAATATGTTCCACAGCCTGAGTTCGAATGCTGGTCTGCGTCGTCTTCCACGCTGTACAATGCCAATCCATGCCGCTTCAAAGTAGCCAAGAAACTCAGATAGAAATTCATCGGTTTCATCATCTAGTGCTGAGACAAATTCATTGTAGCTTCCAGCAACGTCACTGACTGGCACAAATGTTAAAGCTTGAACGGACTTGACGAGGAGTGCATTTCTTGGGTCATTATACCAAGACTGTAGTCCTAAGCCCTGTATTTGTCTCCATAAGCACTGCTCGAAATGGAAAAAAACAACCAAAAATGTTTGTGTTTGGAAAACGTGCTATTAAGAGCCGCTCTTTCATAGTCAATAGTGACTGAAACAGGATTGAGAGCTGGTCTTACTTGCTTGAGGGTGCTAAAAATCAAGTCATAAGTTGCTTGGTTTTGTTCCTTGCAATGCAGTATACCAAGGGAATTGTATGGCTCTCATCCAGCATAACATGCACTGTATATAACTGAAAACCTACTGGCGCAGAATCAAATGTCCCATCACACAGCCAGTGGTCTTTGAAAGCAAGAAGCTGTAAGTTTCGAGGTGTTGACAGAATTAGCAGGTTGTCACTTTCATGGATGACAAAGTCTTCTCCTCTAATTGATTTCCGTAAGTCGTCAGTTAAAAAGTCCCCGTCTGGTGCCATGTGTTGTCTGCGCACCATTCTTGTCAGAGTTTCTTTCTTAGGAAGAGCACCTGCAGCATCAAGTGGGTACTCACTGGTGCAGTTTTGTGTAATAGTCGATGTCACTTCCTCCGACTGTGTGGTTCTTTCTTTAAGTTTTTTTTACTGTTTTCAAGGACAGGTTACGTCCGCCATCAGGCGGATGTGAGTGATTACTTGCTTCTCCTTGAATAACGTCTTCTTCTGTTTTTAATCGTCCCCAACAACTTCCTTTGCGTTCACATCGCCAATATATTACATTGTCTTTCCGTTTATCAACGATGTAGGCGTAGCCGTCAAGCAAAAGCCTTTTTCCTCCTCTTGTCGTTGGTATGAATTCCATGGTCTCAAAAGAAACAAATATTAAATAAAGTAATAATAATAATAATAATAATAATAATAATAATAACAATAACAATAATAACAACAATAAAAATATCGGCTTACCTTTACAACCTTTGAAGAGCGAGCAGGGCTAACGTTTGGTTGGTTTGGGGCGTGGCTAAAAAGTTTGAACAAGCATTCTTTCAAAAACTTGACCTGACTTAACATGACTAGTTACGTCGCCCTTTCTTTTGTGTTTGTAGTGGCGTTGGTGTGTGGATTAGCGGATGTCATGTTTTTGACCTGACCTCATGTTTTGTAAGGTCACCCTGTGTACATAAACCTCTCTCAGTCCTTGTAATTCACTAGTTAAATTGAAATTGGGGAAAATAATGTTGATTGTTTCCGAATAATGCTGATTATTTCCGACGTCTACCAGATATTAAACACAAGAGTGAAGCAATTTTTATAAAGCAATTAAATTACAATTAATATCTTTTATCCTTTAGTAAATGTGCAAAAAATACATTGCGAAGAAGAAAGAAAAAAACAAAAAAATTAAAAAGGCCCAATGTCCATTCGACCAAATGTCCGTTCGGCGATTTGTCCGTTCGGCCAAATCCGTCAGCTCGATGTCCGTTCAATCAAATGTCCGTCGGTGAAACGTCCGTCGGCCAAAGGTCCTTCGGCCATCTGTCCGGCCACGGTTTCTGTGTATACGTTTTTCAAGTGTTTCTAAACACTGTCCACTTATTTTTCTTGTAATTGCTTGTTTGTTGATGATTTACTTAAAGTGCCATTTAAGTCACTGGAATCACTTTCTTTTTATTGTTTCTGAGTGTCTCACTGGTTTTGTTTCCGCCTCACTGTACTGCCACCAGTATGTGATTTTGGGTTTTTATATCTAATACACAAATAGTTTTAAGTAGTTCTAGAACTCTTAAAGTGGCAGGGCTGATGGAAACACTTCTTCTGGGTTTTCAATATTGTTGAAGTTTTTATATACACAGTCCTGAGTTTATGAGAGAATGAATTGTGGATTCTCTCCATGTAAGTGTCTTGAGTGCACATATATATGGGAACACTGAAGTGAGGTGTTAACTTGTTAACTAGTGGTAGGAGTGTAGCCTCTCTGACCATGAGAAGGGAAGCCGGCAGGCGGGCTGCTGTGATTAGTAAGCTTGACCTCGCTCAACTCCTGAAAAAGTTATTGTAAGGGCTGTAACGAGCGGGATGGTTTTCTGCCGCTCGTTTGCTTGTTCGCGGCCCCACTAGGGGTTAGACGGAGGTGAGAAGGTCGCTGCTGCCTCGTCAGCACCAGACACTATCCAGGCGTCACCACAGCTGTACTCGCACCCTGCTGTTCGATTTTAACTCTGGTTGTGTACTCATCTGAGGTTCCTGGGGCTCGTGGGCTTATTCCCCAGTCCTTCACTATTCGGCTGTCAACTCGGGTCACCAACTCCAGCTACTGCCGCGGCTACCACATGATCGCCTCTTCCTCCACGCTTTATCCCCCCCATCCGTGCCTTGGCGTCTCTCCAGTGTGGCAAGACATCGCCCACCAACGCCGGCGCCAAGTGAGGAAGCTGCCCTGGACCTTCCCCCTGAGAGCTGATCACCGTGTTACCAGAACATTCCACCGAGCTGGTTAGGAGAAAGATTCATCGGCTGCCGTAGGAAATACCTGTTCTTTTTTGTATTGATTGTTTTGTTTTAAGTAATTCTTTGACTCCAGTGCTGTTTATTTAATATTTGTGTGAGTGGTGTCAGAGTTAAATTATTGTGATTATTTTCATAGTAAAGAGATGTCAATCTCTAACGGTTGTTTCTTACCCCTTGGAAACCGATGGTTCTTGACTGTCCTATTTATAAGATCCTGATTAGGCTGGCAAGGGATTTATATCGCAAAGGCCAGACCTTTACAGTTATAGACTCAACTACTGAGTCATTGTTGAATAACTTAGTGAATAATTTGCTGTTATATATTTGGGTGAATTTTTATATAATGCTAAAGGTGCTGTTACTGACCTAGAAGATGCCTAATGGCATGTCCGAATCCACAGGAGGTTCAGGAAGTTTCTGGCCTTCCAGGTGGAGGGGGACGTGTTAAATTTACCCGGCTCTTTTTGGGTCACTCCCTAGCTCCGACAGTCTTCACTAGAATCGCGAGGGTCTTGGCCAGGGAGCTCGCCCACCGCAAGGTAGCCATCCTCATGTACCTGGACGACTGGCTGATCTCGGCCTCGTCCAAGGAAGAAGGCGAATCAAACACCAGGGTAACATTGGTCACGGCGGAGGGAATGGGTTTTAGGATCAACCACCCGAAGTCCTCCCTCTCATCATCACAACAACTGGTGTGGCTGGGGATGGAGTGGGACACCTCTACGGCTTCCCCCCGCCTTTTTCCAGACAACCCACGACAAATACTCCGGCGCCTCTTTGTCGCCTCCATGTCGGCCAGCTTCACTCGCTGCCAGTGGAAGACCCTCCTAGGCTCCCTCAACTACGCGGCAGAGGTGGTACCCCTGGGTCGTCTGCTTCTCCACCACCCGACCAGGGAGGTCTGCGCAGCCATCCTGGTCAAACCCAGGGATCTCGCACGTCCCATGCCCCCTCACTTGTCCGCCTTTATGCCCCTGACTGTCTCCCGATGCCCTGCGCCGGTGGACGCTCTGGTTCGGATGCCTCCGACATAGGCTGGCGGAACCAGTCTTCCAAGGGTCACCAGCAGTTCGGGGGCTGGACAGACGAATGGAGGGCGGCTTACATCAATGTACTAGAGCTGTACGTGGCATGGAGATTCCTGGAGGACAACTAGACTATCCAGGACGAGGCCATCTGCTTCGAAATGGACGGCACATCAGCCGTTTTCTGCCTCTTCAGGAAGGGCACGTGCCACTCAGCACAATTGCGGTCACTCTCGGAACAGATCTTCAAGGAGGCACACCACCAGAGTATCCACCTGTCGACTCTCCATGTACCGGGGATCGAGAACGGCTGGGCTGACGCTCTCTTCCGCTTCAAGGGGACGTTGGTAGAGTGGAAACTATGCCAGAGTGTGCTTCAGTCACTGATAGAGCGGTGGGGTCGGCGAGAGGTAGACCTTTTTGCCTCTCCGACATCCGCTCAGCTCCCAGCTTACGTGAGTCGGTTAACGCCGACACCATACAGAGGCCCAGACCCCTTCACGGAGGACTGGAATAGGTGGAAATACATCTACCTGTTTCTGCCCCCCTTGCTCCAAGGTCCTGCTACGGGTCTGCCACAAGCTTCACAGCTTTAAGAGGAAGGTCCGCCTCCTGGCCCCCTACTGGCCGGCTCAACCATGGTTCTCAGAGCTACTCGGCTGATGTCCGCATTCAATGATGTTGGGGAACGCCTACCTCTTCGATCCCCTCATTGCCAGGCTACAGAGATCACTTTGCTTATACGTGTGGAGTTTCTCCGTAACTCCTTTAGCAGACTGCATTCGCCTAGAGTGGTGGAAGACCTCTTGTCAGGACTAAGACCCTCCACTACTCGACAATACAAGTCCTGCTGGAAATTAGCGAAAGTGTAGTACTAGAGTTCCTATCATCTCTAGTGCACGAGCGAGGCAGGTTTATTCCGACCCTCTCCGTCCACCTGGCTGCCCTCACCGACCCCCTGGATTACGGGTGTTGGGTGAAGGTTAAGAACAGGTTGGCTACCCTGCTGAAGCAGAGCCTGTTCCACCAGCAACCACCTGCTAGACCACCTCATACCTTCTGGTCCTTGGTAAAAGTCCTCACTCTTCTGTGGTCGGTAAATACTACTCCTTCAGTCCTGTGAACTACAGTATACTGAGAACCTAGCCTAAGGGCCACTGGCCTTATGTTGTCTGTTTTTCCCGTGTTCTTGTTACTATGAAGGTTTTACCATAACATAGATTAATCTGATATCGGTCTCACCACAGGATCCATTCACCATCTGGCCATCAAAAGACCGCCTACTACAAAAGACCCTCTTCCTCGTAGTGCTGGCCACGGGCTTAAGATCCTCCCAGTTCAAGGCACTCACGAAGTTCGACCACTGGACCTACTTCACCCAAGGAAATTCTGCAGTGTCCCTGGCACCTTCTTCCACCTCCCTGGCAAAAAAATGAGTAAGAAAACCACAGGCTCCAGCCAATAGTGGTTCTGGCATGGAAGGTGGAGGGCGAGCACCGCCGACTCTGCCCCGTTGGGCCCTCCACCAATACCTCTCTGCTATGGCCGGTCACACCACCGGCCAGCATTATCTCTTTGTTCATCGTCGGTCGGGGGTACGCTCTGTCAGTCAGAGGACTGCCAGACAGGTTGTGGCAGGTTATAGAGGAGGCTAACCCTGGGAAGGCCCCACATCCCCACGACATATGGCGTGTCCACTCCCACCCACACAGGATGTTCCCCTGCCCAGATCCTGTATGGTCACCCTCTCCGCTCTTGCGTTCCTGCACACGCCAAGGCCTTTGCGAAGGAGTGGCAGACCAGAGCCGAGAGCTGTGACCGCCGCGCCGCTTCACGTGCCCAGGACGCCAAGGCTCGGTATGACGACCGTGCCCGCCCTCTTCAGCCACTGGAGATTGGTGCCCTTGTCCACGTCCAGGACCCGACGACGACACGTTGGGACAAGGTGGGCATAGTGATGGGCGTCGGCGGGTCGCAGGACTACAAGGTCAGGATGCCGAGCGGCCGTGTCTGGTGAAGGAACCGCCGCTTCCTCCGGCCAGTCCCACCCCCTGCTGCTGGCCCCCTGACCGAGGACGAGTCCCCTACACCTCAAGAAGATCCGCCCCACAGTGCACCTCGACGCTCGGAGCGACTTAGGACTAAGAAGTCCGCTCAAGACAAAGACTATGAACGTGAGGGGGGGGAGGGAGATGTAGGTTATGTATCTAAGCTACTGTGCCGAGTTGCATTTATATATGTAATCACGTGGCAACACTGCACGTTAGGGGGCAGGGAAAAGCACTTTTATTTGAGTTGCAGGCTGCACTTTTCAGGCATCGTTTGTATGGCTGTAACAAACACCTGTGCAAAATTTCATGCCATTTCATGCATACTTACCCTGCCGCATCGCGAACGACTTTTTGTCAACTTTTAGTGTATACCAAAAATTAGGTGTCATTTAATGTTTTCCAGGATAATGATAAATTTTACATGGGTGACATCGATTTAGTTCACATGTTATTTTACAGGTACACCGTATAGAAAATCATTACAAGTTCATATTGAAATTCTTTTTTGTGCGGAACCTTGACATCATTTTCCTAGACAATAATCTTTGCCTAATATATCCATCTCTCGATTCGTATCCCGTCACTTCAGTGCAAGCTTCAGTCATCACTTTTATGCCTCTCTCGACCGCCTGAGTGCTGTTTGGCCACTTGGGCACCACTAATGGTGTCTCAAGAATGTCATTAACCTGTAGATTTGACAGAGAAGCAATGTAAGGAGGCTCAGTCTTGAGTTCATTCCTCCAGTTAATCATGGAATGATAGTTTTTTGCTTGCCACTTTAGTTTCGGAGTCACCACCTTTCTCATGTTGACTACAGGAGGCACATCCTCATTCCCATCTCCATCTTTACCCTCCTCATCAGTATAGTTTAACAAATTCTCGTCAACAGCAGCATCAGAATCTTCCTCCTCCTCTTCAGATCTGCCAGTGCATTCTTCCTTTTGCTGATTCTCCTCTCTAATTTTTCTTATCATTGAGACAGCTTTTTCTCTAACAGTCATGTCCTCATCTGCACACATACCAAGAAGAAGTTGATCTGTGTGGGCGAAGTATGCATTTCTCTGGACAGCCTTCTTCACTATCGTCTCCTCCTCACTATTCAGGTGTTTCATATATAGCAGGGACTGGAATACGTTCCTTGAGCCGTGTGTTACGTAAGGGTGTATCTTGATGTAAAACCACATTGGAGCACTGAACTTTATTATTGTAATGACAATTCTTTTCAACTCATGGCTGGGTCTTGATGTTGCTACATACAGCCTGAGGATTCTACTCCATAAGGTGTTCCACCTTGACACACAGGGAGGACCTGGCTCAATAGCAGCCAAGTCATCTTCAACAACACCTGTGATAACTCCTTTACAAATCCTATACAGGTATTTCTGATCCCAGGACAGATCTTTCTCCACTTCATCATTAAACACAGGGAAATCAGGGAAACTGACTGGCTGGAAGGCGACAACTGGAAGCTCAGACAAAGACTCCTTGATCTGCTTTCCAATGGGACCACGCCAATGCTCAGGACCACTTGGTTTACCATCATAGTGATAAAAAACTGCGCGGAAAGGCAGCTCATTTCCGTGAAACTGACATATGAAATAATGGAGCGGGTGACCAAGTAACATTTCAAGATGATGAATGACTCCATTTTCTGATCCTACATTTACATTGGTTCCATCACAACCAACACACACAATGGGCTGCTGGGTTAGATTTTTCTCCACCAGAAACTCGTGAATAGTTTTGGCAATCTGCTTTCCGTGTCCAGTCTTGGGAGTCACATGTGTGAGATATTCATTGCCAGGCTCAACCATGATGACATAATGATCTTTCACCATCATCCTCGAACTCCATTTCTCGGTCTTCTCATTCTTTATCATCACACGAGTGGCGGTCTTCTTACCATCAAAATAGAGTGACGTCAAATTATCTAAACTAGCCATCTCAATTTCTTGCCTCTTAAATCGGTATTTTTGTCTCGCATCCCGCAGCTTATGTGGTCCAATAACCTGACTCTTGTCATCCTTTGTGATAATGCCATAGTCAGTTAAGGTGGCAGTAGCAATGGCAGCTCCAGCATAATCACTAATCAAGTATCGGTCACAAGCGGCAGCCAGTGTAGGGAGTCTTGTCCGGTTCTGTGAACTGGTGTCTGTCAGAGCCCTTGGATCAGGGACAAAATCAGCATCAGTATTGACGAGAGGAATATCTCTTGAATCATCTGAATTATCCTCAACATAAGGAATATCTCCAGCTACCAGATATCTATGTTTTTGCTCAAGCTGTCTCCTAACTCTGTCCGCATCATGCGCCAACTTACCCAGGTCTCCCCTACATTACAGTACAGTAACACAACATTGAGAAATGAAATGAGAAAAGGCTGATAATCAATATAGACATAGCACCATACTCATCTGCAACAAGACAACTTAAATGAAATAAGAGATATGAAAAAAAAGTTGATAAACACTGAACAGAACATTGCACCGCCACAGCGGCTGTTTGGCTAGTACTGTAGGTAAATTTAAAAATTCCAGTAGAAAATGCGGCAGACTAAACCTCGACATATCAGCTTCAAATTTGGCATGGAGTCTTAGATATGTATAAGGAACAATGCCTGAAGAGTGCAGCTTTGAGCAAAATTTCACTGCCCCCTAATATACAGTATATGCACAGGAGGGTGAGATCATGTCCACAATGGTCAGGTATTAGGTAATGACCCTACTAATCTTCAAAAAGCACCGCAGCAGTAGGTAGTCAGGTCAGGGGGTAAGCTGACCCAACCTTCTCACCTGGTTACAAATCTTCTTAATTACGAAATTATCCAGTTTGTACATACCATTACTCAAATTCATGTTGACGGATTCGGTATGTTTAATGAGACTAGATTCTATAATGTTCCTACTGTCAATTGAATTACAAGGTAATATAAGAACATAAGAACATAAGAAAATAAGGAGTCTGCAATAGGCCGGTTGGTCTGTGCATGGCAGCTCCTGTCGAGAGTTACTACCACTCTATCATCCATGAATCTATCCAGTCTCCTTTTGAAACTTTGCAGCGTTCCAGCACTTACTACAAAGTTGCTAAGCTTGTTCCACTCGTCCACCACCCTATTTGTGAACCAGTTCCTTCCTATCTCCCTCCTAAACCTAAACTTATCCAACTTAAATCCGTTGCTTCGAGTCCTATCCTGCTCGGATATTATAAGAACTTTATCTATATCCTCTTTATTGATTCCTTTCACCCACTTAAATACTTCTATCATATTTCCCCGCACTCTTCGTTTTTCTAGGGAATGCAAGTTTAGTTTCTTTAACCTATCCTGATAAGGTTTCTAAGTCCCGGAATCATTTTCGTCATTCTTCGCTACACCGACTCTAGTGAATTGATATCCATTCTATAATAAGGGCACCAGAACTGAACCGCATAATCGAGGTGCGGTCTGACTAGCGCAAGATATAGTTGCAATAAGACCTCTGCAGTCTTATTACTTACACTTCTAGATATAAAACCCAATACTCTGTTTGCCTTATTTCGAACATTAAAGCACTGTTTTCTAGGCCGTAGTTCCGGGCTTACAAGTACCCCTAGGTCTCTTTCACAAGTCGACTTCTCTAGGTTGATGTTGTTAACCCAATAGCGCCCATGGTCCTTTTTTAGGACCAGAAGGATAATTCATCATATTTCTGCAACACCTGTATTTTTCTGAGATATCTTTAGTTAGTCATCAAGACTGGAGTGTCTTTCAAATATTACACCTACTGTCTGATATATATTGGCAACACTGATGTCTCAGTTTTCAGTACAGTGTGAAACTCTTGAGGGAAAGGATACACTCAGTTTCATCTATTATTCAATCAAAATTTTTTTTGGTAAGTAGTACTTATATCCAACCCATATTTGTATATAGTATAAATGAATGTTCTAACTGTCCAATAAAGTCAAGAAAATCTTTGAAAGTAATTTTGCTCAAATATAGCATACTCTAAAAGTTTGGTCTTAAAATAAGGACCATGGTCACTAGGACTCCATTTTTCCATTTTCTATGGATGTTGCATAAAAGAGAAAACGATTTGCAAGGCAAACTTTTTTATGCTGAAAACATTTTCTATGTATAGACAGTAGATGGACAGATAGTAAGATACTATGGAAGAAGCTCTCTAAAACAATTTATAAGAGGTAAGCCAATAAGATTTGGTTTCAAGCAGTGGGTGCCATGTTGTGCCACTAGTGCCTATTGTTTTGGAATGGATTTATATCAAGGAAAGCAAAAAAATCCTACTTCCAATACCAAGAACGCTGACAGTCTAGGTTCTAGAGTGGTTTTATCAATGACCAATCACCTAGAGAACTCCAATGATCATGAAATTTATGTTGATAACTTTTTCTCAAGTTATAACCTATTTGTACAAATGAAATCCTTAGGAATCAGAATCACGGGTACAGTACGTTCAAACAGAACATCCAGATGTCCCCTGAAGGATGACAAATCCCTGAAAAAGGAAAATCGTGGATCCTATGACTACAAATTTGAAGAAAAGGAAGAACTCATTTTTTTGAAATGGCATGACAACAGCGTTTTCACAATTGCAAGCAATCATCAGTCTGCCACCCCTGTTGGAAATGCTAAAAGATGGTCAACCAGCCATGGAAAGGAAATATTTGTTCCTCCGCCATTTCTCATATCCCAGTATAACAAATATATGGGAGGAGTGGACCACTTAGACTGGCTTATCCAAAGGTATCGCATCTCTGTTAGATCTAAGAAGTGGTACTTTAGTCTATTCACAAATTTCATTGATACTGTAATGGTTAATTCCTGGATTGTATATTGTTTTACAAATGGAAATACTTTGACATTACTAGATTTCAAGAGGTCAGTTACAAAAGCTTATTTGCAGTTATCCTCAGATTCTGATCCCAAAAATTCTGGACGGCCAAAGGTATTTTCTTGAAAAGTAATACCAGAAATTAGATTTTCTACTACTGGACATATTCTTGATAGAACAGAGGGAGGGAAACAAAGAAAATGTGCCTTTTGCAAAAAAAAGTTTCAAAACAATGTGTAAAATGTGATGTTGGTCTTCATGTGGGTGAATGTTTCAACAAATGGCATTCGAAGTCATCTGTATTTAGATTGTTCAGAAAAAAAATTACTTTTTATTCTTTTTTTCAAGTAATATGCATTTCATTTGGATTAATAAATAAATAAAAGAATGCTTTTTATATTTTTATTTTCCTTTTTGAAATCAAGTATTCTACTTTAAAAAACCTGTTTTGTGAACAAAAGTACCCCATATGCCCATGGTCCTAAAAAAAGGACCAAACTAAAAATGTATTTTTTTCTTAGAATATAGTAATAATTATTTTTTTTTATATTTAGTATCAAATAAAGTTGTATAAAAAAAAGATTTTTGGTAATAAATTAAAGAAAAAAAATTGGGCATTAATGGGTTAAGGCTGTATTCATAGACAGTATTTGTTCTTCCAATATTAAGTACGCTGCACTTGCTGGTGTTGAATTTTATTTGCCATTTTTCAGACCACCCCTGCAGTTTACTTAGATCCTCCTGTAATGCATTTGCATCCTGCCCTGAATTAATCTGCCGCCCAATTTTGGTGTCATCCGCAAACTTGCTTATGTCACTGCTGATCCCAGTATCTAGATCGTTTATGTAGATTATGAACAAGAGTGGGCCTAGTACTGACCCCTGGGGAACCCCACTGGTTACACGGCCCCACTCAAATTTAACACCATCTACGCTGACCCTCTGCGTTCTATCAGTGAGCCATGATTTTATCCAATTTAAAACTTTCTCCTCGATACCATGAGCCTTAATTTTTCTCAGAAGCCTCTGATGCGGTACTCTGTGAAATGCTTTGCTAAAGTCTAAGTAAATAACATCGTAATTTTCGTCATTATTACTACCTCGAAGACTTTCCTATAATATAGAGGAGGAATTATCCCAGTCAATGCATTGCTTATTATCCCTCATATATACATATATATATATATATATATATATATATATATATATATATATATATATATATATATATATATATATATATATATATATATATATATATATATATATATATATAGAAAAAAAAAAAAATATATATATATATATATATATATATATATATATATATATATATATATATATATATTTTTTTTTTTTTTTTATATATATATATATATATATATATATATATATATATATATATATATATATATATATATATGAAAAAAAAAAAAAAAAAAAAAAAAATATATATATATATATATATATATATATATATATATATATATATATATATATATATATATTTTTCATATATATATATATATATATATATATATATATATATATATATGTATATATATATATATATATATATATATATATATATATATATATATATATATATATATATATATATATATACTGTATGTGTTGGATTATAGTACTAAACAGCACGGGTATGATCTTCTCGTGAACCTCCGCATTAAAAAAAATCTTCACAACACAGCCAATACATTCACAGTACAGTAGTTACACGCCTTTACGAGTATGATAGAAAAAAATCACTTCTGCTTGGACCATATATCCGAGGGTCTCACCAGTTTATTTGACAGACCTCACACATTTCCCAATTTGAACTTAACAAATTCGAATTTTATCCCTTCTTAATCTAATCTAATCTGAGGTTAAGCCTTCACGACACTGACAGAATCCTCTCAACACTGAAAGAATCCTCACAACACTGACAAAATCCTCGCAACGTTGACAGAATCCTCACAACACTGAAAAAAATCCTCACAACACTGACAGAACCCTCGCAACACTGACAGAATCCTCACAACGTTGACAGACTCCTCACAACACTGACAGAATCCTCACATAACCCTCACAACACTGAAAAAATCCTCACAACACTAACAGAACCCTCATAACACTGACAGAATCCTTACAACGTCAACAGAAGCCTCACAACACTGACAGAATCCTCACAACTCTGACAGAACCTCACAAGAGTAACACAGCCTCACAATAGAACAGAATCTTACAATAGTAACATAACCTCACATATCTCGGGTTTTTAACAGCACTCATAGCAGTTGTGGGGCACCAACATTCCACACTGCTCATAAGAGTTGTTGGGCACCAACACCCACATTTCACATCACTCACAGCAGTTGAAGGGCACCAACATTCCATACCACTCACAACAGTTGTTGAGCACCAACACCCACATTTCACATCACTCACAGCAGTTGAAGGGCACCAACATTCCACACTGCTCATAACAGTTGTTGAGCACCAACACCCACATTTCACATCACAATAGTTGTTGAGCACCAACACCAACATTTCACAGCACTCACAACAGTTGTGGGGCACCAACATTCTGGCCTCCTGAAAACAGTTCTGGGGCACCAACAACAGACCCACTCACAACAGTTGTGGGGCACCAACATTTCACAGCACTCACAACAGTTGTGGGGCACCAACACCAACATTTCACAGCACTCACAACAGTTGTGGGGCACCAACACCAACAATTCACAGCACTCCTGTGGTTGTAGGGCACCCAACATTCACAGCACTCCCACTGCAGTTGTGGGGCACCAAACACCAACATTTCCCACAGCACTCACAACAGTTGTGGGGAGCACCAACACCAACAATTCACAGCACTCACAACAGTTGTAGGGCACCAACATTTTCACAGCACTCCTGCAGTTGTGGGGCACCAACACCAACATTCACAGCACTCACAACAGTTGTGGGGCACCAACACCAACATTTCTAGCCTCCCCAACAGTTTGTGGGTACCAACACCAACATTTCACAGCACTCACCCAACAGTTGTGGGGCACAACATAACATTCCACAGCACTCACAACAGTTGTGGGGCACCAACACCAACAATTCACAGCACTCACAACAGTTGTAGGGCACCAACATTTCACAGCACTCACTGCAGTTGTGGGGCACCAACACCAACATTTCACAGCTCTAACAACAGTTGTGGGGCACCAACACCAACATTTCACAGCACTTACAACAGTTCTGGGGTGGCAACACTAATATTTCACATCACTCACAGCAGTTGTGGGGTGCCAGCACCAATATTTCACAGCTCTCACAACAGTTATGGATAACTACATTTTTCAGCTCTCACAACAGTTGTGGGGCACCCACATTGCGCAGCACTCAACAGTTGTGGGACACCCACATTTCGTAGCACTCACAACAGTGCGGGCACCCACATTGCACAGCATTCACAATAATTGTGGGGCACCAACATTTAACAGCACTCAAAGTTTCTCAGCATTCTTATGGTCTGACGAAATTTCCAGAACATCTCAAGACTATGACGCCTTCATACCACTGAAACCCCCGATGACTACTCCATCAGAGTATTCTAACACCAACACAATAGTAAAAATTTTTCAATACTGACATCAACTCCTGGTTTATATACAGTATATATAAATATATATATATATATATATATATATATATATATATATATATATATATATATATATATATATATATATATATATATATTTCATATAGATCCACAATGAAAACGTGGATAAGATAAATCTTGATAAAATCACATATGTGTGTATATGTGTGTATATATGTGTGTGTGTGTGTGTGTTTGTGCGAGTTTAAATGTTATCTCAAATCTCAGAGAAACAACATATAGTTAATACCAACAGTGTGCGTGAGGGCAGCTTCGTTTCTCGAGTGTCCATCAACCATTTTCTTGTAAGTTCACGGATTAATTCAATTTTCTTACCATGACAGGTATCACTTCAAGTTTACTTAACACTTTAAAATATATTTATTGCTTTAGCTATTAACATTCGAACATAACTGTTTAAAAGTTTTTATTAAAAAACCATCATCTTAACTTCGCACATTCTTTCTTAATAAATAACGCTTTGGGTAGATGGTGTATTATTCCCTAACGCAGTCAAGGTCATCACACATCCCCAGTACTAGCACTACGCCGTCTGTCTTCTGTTTTGATCTGTTCCATGTGTTAGTCCGGGTAGGAAGGACCAGACAAAGATTCCAACCTTTGTAGCCTCCTCCTTCGTGTCCGTAGCCAAACTGAGGCGGTACCCTCCTCCCGCCGTTATATACCCTCACCAGACTTCGATGGTGGTCCTCCAGGAGCTGTGACCTCGCTACCACTGGTCGGGGCTCAACAGACCGCACATGGACGCCACTGGTTTCCCCCACCATTCTCCAGGCTCTCATTGACACACTGTGTGAACATCTTGCCATTATGTGCACGTAAAGAGCGAGTAACTCGGTGTGGCGTGGTGTGGCGGGAGGTGGTTGGCGGCAGCAGTCGGGTGGTCTGGGTGTGCGGCCGAGGTGGCGCGTGCCTGGTGCGGGAGGTCCTGCCTGGTGGTCGGCCACCCGTGCGCGCCACCCACACAGACTCCCTGCACACATAATTCCTTGCTTATTATGCCAATTAAACGATTATCCAGTAGCGATTTTTATGTGTGGGTGTTGACGGGGTGGAGGAGCGTGTGTACGATGTGTCAACTCGTGTCAAAGGGCTCCTAAGTGATAAGTGGCTGGTGTAAAGGTGGTGGCAGAAGATGCTGGTAAGGTTGGTTGCAGAAGACACAGGTAAAGTAAGGTGGCAGAAGACGCAAGTAAGGTGGTGGCAGAAGACACAGGTTAGGTGGTGACAGAAGACACAGGTTAGGTGGTGGCAGAAGACACAGGTTAGGTGGTGGCAGAAGACACAGGTTAAGTGGTGGCAGAAGACACAGGTTAAGTGGTGGCAGAAGACACAGGTTAGGTGGTGACAGAAGACGCAGGTTTGGTGCAAAGAAAAGAGGTGGTGAAGTAGAAAAGGCTGCACTGGCAACTGAAAGTAAATTGGCTGTTTCAGTGGGACGCGTGCAAGAACATAAAGTGGGTGTACTTAGAGACCAAGGTTATACCACTGTTTTGGTTCAGGAAAGTCTTGTACCAAAATCACAGTTTACTGGAAAATTTGTTCGATTGAAAATGGCTAACGGATGAGGTTCAGTTATCCCCAAGCAATCATCAATGTTGATGCGCCCTTCTTTGTTGGTAAAACCCAAGCTGTTTGTTTAAATGAATCTGTGTGCGATCTAGTGATTGGGCAGACTGATGGTGTAACGGACGGTAAGGACTGTTATAGTGAGTGCAGCAGTAACACGACGACAAAGTCGGGTAAAATGTACAAAACAGCCTGCCAAAGAAAAAGTTAAAGCCGTGCTAAATGTGGTGAACTGTAAAGATAAAAAGGAGAAGCAAAGTGAAGACAAGATATTAGACAACATTCGGAAATTTGTAACTTCAAAACGGATATTTCAGAAGTCTACTAAGGAGATTCACAGTTTTGTAAAAAAAAAAAAAAGAGTTTTGTATCGTGTAGTAGACATTGACGGGTGTTGTAACGAGCAGTTGGTGGTGCTGCAGGTGATGAGGAATGTAGTCATGGAGTTGGCCTATGCCTCTGTAATGGAAGGAGGTTGGATGTAAACAGGACTGCCCAGTATGGGCTATTACGAACCACGCCATCTATTGTGTCATGATCTAACTACCCAGCACTACCGAGCAACGCCATCTAGGGACGCGACCCGAGTATGACTAGTCTTAGTCACCACTCCGGGTTTCCTTTCTCCTTATCCTGGTTGTTGCGTCACCTCCTCCAACTCTTCCTCATCAGCTCCGGATCTAGGAGAGTTCAGTTCACTCTGGGAAGTGACCACACTTGGATTACCTATCCTGGAAACCTACCGCACAGTGACTACCTACCACCTTCTTCAATACTCAGCCCTACTCGTCAGACACTTCAGCACCTCACTTGAGTATTGTAACCCTATATTACCTCCCTCCTCCACTTGCTTCAGATTGTTGTATGTTGTATAAATATGTATTTACTGTTAAGCCAATGTTGCGTATGTTTAAGTTAAGTATGGTTAAGGGTAAATTATAGAAAGCTGGATATTTTGTTAAGGAATTTATTGTACTTTATTATACACAACAAAAACTCGCATCCTTTGTCTACCCTTTTATAGTCCAATTGTCTTTGTTTGTTTAGTTTTTTATTGTTGTTGCCTGTTGGGATCTGGGTAGACTTTTAACTATATTCTAAATCCCCAACTCGTAACAGGGCCAATAGGCCCGTTGTAGTTTCCTCCATTCTCAAGTTATGTTAATAAACCCCTCCCCCCCCCCCATAGTCTGGCGTCAGTGGCGGTAACACTTGTCATGTGAAGTCATAACTCTTGTCAACTCATGTCTACATTATTAATATAATAACCACATCAGGGAGAAAGGATCTCCTGTAGGCAACCGTAAATCTTGTTATAGTTACTCTTTCGTAAGCTGCACTGATTTAAACACATAACTAAAACTGAAATGCATTGTTTTAACCTTTCCTTCTCTGGTACTGCATATATATATTCAGTATCACCCACTGCACTGATTGGTGTCCTTAACTAAAGTTATATGCAAGATTAGACACGCTACTAGTATTATTTTCTATGTGAGATACTGAGATAACAAAGTGCAGTATGTGTAACCATAAATGTTCTGTTTATAAGGGTTGAGAGGTAGAGGAGGGAGCGCAGGAGTCAACCTGGTAACGTCAGTAAAGTTCCGCCCAGCTTTGCGCGGGATGACCTCTTCCATAGACCTTGCTCCCTGGTACTTGACTGTGAAAGTTCCCGCCTTCCCATCCATCCAAAATTTGTAACATATTAATCATAGAGCAGTACACTCACTTCCCACGAGCATTACACAACTTAATCACGCAACTTGATTCTTCTAGTACACAGCCCACTTATAAGTTATATTGCCCGTCAGAAGACACACCGAGATGCATTTCTCGTTGTCCATTATAATTAAATGGAAAATCACATATATAAGACAAAGACAGGAAGGAAAAGTATCTACCTCTAATGTTCCTGGAATGATTCATTTTATAATTTATTATTATTTGTCCTCACTAAGAATAGCTTGTATCTATTTACCAATAGTTATTTTTTTCTAGAGCTGTTGCGGATCCCACGAAGATTATCCTTGGAAAATTTAATTTAAATAAGGGATGATCGTGACCACCGTTGTTACCTATACCGTGCTTTTAGTATTTTTTCAACCAAAAACATTTTGTAGTCCCAGAGTTTCCACTCCCCAGAATGGTCATTATACTCCCCATTCCGTCTCCAAGTACCCCATGAACAGCTTGCTCTGTTTATGTGTATATTCTCTTTTTATCTCCTTAAAAACAGTATCGAGGTACTTTTGCGCTTAGAAGCTGAAATTTGGATATAATACTGTCCAAGTGGTTTGGTAATTACTTCCTTTTGGTTTTATAATCATGTAGTGTTCGTTGCATGGTGGAAGATGGGGTGTACTTTGAACGCACCACTACTTGTTGTGACTTTAAGGGTTAGTTTAAAACGGAAAGTGTTACGGATATGATCGATAATCAACAATATTATTCTGAAAATAATAAGGCCTATAATAATTTTCACAGTCAGTTTATCTTTCGCTCCGGTTTCAGCCATAGAGCCGTTTTTTCCAGACCCAGCTGGCAGGTGAGGCGACCGCTCATAAAAGTGGCTTCTCACTAAGTTTCTCTCATACCAAAATTTTTTTACCAGCACAAGTTTTTGCTGTAGCGCAGGTGTTCCCCGACAGGGTGTGTGACGGCCTGCAGTGGGCCCCACTGGCGCTGCTTGAGTGAGCAGCTCCGTGTTCCGCCCACTGTAATGATCTGGTTATTAGTTTCGCCTGTACCAAGGTGGGCGGGGACGTGAACGTGGGCGTCCTCCACTGCATGGGTATTCTGGTAGAGGAATGGAATGAGGGGGAGTGGGGATCAGATCCCAAGCCTGTACATGGAGCGAGGAGTGGGTAGTGGAAGGGACTGTCGGGTACGCTCTTTAATTACTGATATCATTTCTCGTGCAGGCTTTTGAATTATTAATCCAGGCCAAAGAAATATATATATATATCATAATACCCAAGAAGAATGTTCTTACTCATCCCACTGTCAACCTCACTGGTTCAGCTTGACATGTGCACCAGCACAATATTCCAACTTTGAAAGAGATCATTGTTGTACACATATTCCTAATAAAACAACTATATTTTGCATCATGTATTAAGAAATGGAACATATATCATTTCGTAAATGTGTGTGTGTAGCGTGTCGTGAGATGAACAGTCCAGATAACGCTTTATTCATTACTGACCATGATCTTCGCTGCCAAACCCGCCCGTAAACCTCCCACAGACGACCTCCATGCAAATCTGCAGCTTGTACCCTCATCTCTTACGATCTGCGCCTGCTAAGTGAATAATAGCAGGCCACATAATTCCCAACTGTTATTATGTCAGAGATTTTCCAAGGCGGCCCGAGTTATCCTGTCGAAAATCAATAGACGCCCCAACCCAGGATGCTGTCGGGCATCCGGTTATGTTAATGGTGAACTGAAAGCGTTATCCCGCACTAGCCTTACACGCCATCCTAAGCCACCCCTATACACGCCTACCAATGATGCCCCTGCACATCTGTCCGTTCTCGCCTTACACGCCTGTCCTTTCAAGCCTTTCACGAGTCATGATTGCCCATGACGGCCGTATGACCGGCCTGTGACATCCCTACACTCATGGTCATGCTCCGGACTTAATGAATGGCCGATACGTACTAGTCCTACACGCTTACTCAAGCAAATTATCAACACCTGCCCGTTGCCAACGATGCACGTCTCTAATGCCAGTTCCTGTGCCTGCCCTCTTGGATACTACCTCTCTGATCAACCCAGCAGTACAGACCCATTCGTGCCAGCTGTACATACCTTTCTCTTCACCACCCTTGACGATCACCTACCTTTGAAGTTCACCTACCTCGGTGATCACTTCCTCTGATGCTCTACACACCCGAATGTTTACCATCTATGATATTCACCACCCTTGATGTTCACACCCTTGGTATTCACCACCCTTAGTGTTCAAACCCTCTGATGTTCACCTTCCTTGGTGTTCACCACCTTTGGTGTTCACCACCCTTGGTATTCATCACAATTGGGTTCACCACCCATGATGTTCACCACACTTGAGGTTCACCACCTTTTATGTTCACCACGTTTGGTGTTCACCACCATTGGTGTCCACCAACCTTGATGTGCATTCTTCATGTTCACCACCCAAGGTGTCTACCACCCTTGGTGTTCACCACCATTGATGTTCACCACATTTGATGTTTACCACTGTTGATGTTGACTACCCTTGATGTTCACCACCCTTGGTGTTCACCACCTTTGATATTCACCACCCTTAGTGTTCACCACCCTTAATAATCGCCGCCCATGTCCATTTCTATTCAAAACATATGATATCCCCTTGTGATCACCAGCCCTGTCCATTGACACAGTTACGCCTGAAGTCCACTATCTCTTAAGTTGATGGCCTTGGATGGCCACCCAGGTGTTTACCAGAATCTCCCCCTATATACTGAACATCCCCCGAAATTCACCCCCAATATTCATCCCCCGATACTCACTCACTGATATTCTCTCACTGATATTCACCCACCAATTTTTACGACCCATGACTTTCACCAGCCTGGGCATTAACTACCCCTGACTTAAACCAACCTTAATGTTCACCAGCCTTGATATTTACTAGCCTTGAGGTTCACTAGTTTTGATGTTCATGAGCCTTGGTGTTCACCAGCCTTAGTGTTCACCAGTCTTCATGTTAACCAAATTGGATATTAACCAGTCTTGATGTTCACCACCCTTGGTGTTCATCACATTTGATTTTCACCACCCTTGATATTCATTACCTTTGGTGTTCAACACTTATTGTGTTCACCATATTTCGTGTTCACCACTCTTGATATTCACCACCCTTGAAATTTACCACCTTTGATGTTCATCACCTTTGTTGTTTACAGCCCTAGAAGTTCACTAATTTTGATGTTCACCATCCTTGATGTTCAACACCCTTGATATTCACCACCCTTGATGTTCACCACTTTTGATGCTCACCACCTTTGATGTTTATCACCCATAATGTTCAACAACTCAATGCTCATTACCTTTGGTGTTCACTACCCATGATGTTCACTATCCTTGGTGTTCATCACGTTTGGGGTTCACCACCCTTGATGTTCACCACCCTTGATGTTCAGCACCCTTGATGTTCATCACCCATGATGTTCACCACCCATGATGCACATCACCTGTGATATTTACTACCTTGATGTTCACCACAATTTGTGTTCATCCCCTTTGATGTTCACCACAATTGGTTATTCACCAACTTTGGTGTTCGCCACCCTTGATGTTCACCACCTTTGTTGTTCACCACCTTTGTTGTTCACCACCCATAATGTCATCCATTCTTGATGTTCACCACCTTTAATGTTCACCACCCTTAAAGTTCAACACGCTTGATGTTCATTACCTTTTGTGTTCACCACCTTTGGTGTTCACCATCCTTGATGATCCCCGCCCTTGATGTTCACCACCCTTAAAGTTCACCACCCTTGATGTTCATTACCTTTTGTGTTCACCACCTTTGGTGTTCGCCACCCTTGAAGATCCCCGCCCTTGATGTTCACCACCCTTAAAGTTCACCACCCTTGCTGTTCACCACCCTCGATGATTACTATCCTTGATGTTCAACACCCTTGATGTTTACTACTCCTGAGTTTCTCCACCCTTGCTGTTCAGCACCGTCGCTGTTCATCACCCTTGCTGTTCACCACTCTTGTTGTTGACCCTTGGTGTTTACCACCCTTTATGTTCACCCCCTTGATGTTTATCATCCTTCATGTTTATCATTTTTGATGTTCACGATCCTTGTTCTTCATCACCCTTGCTGTTCATCACACTTAATGTTCAGCACCCTTGATGTTCACCACCATTGGTGTTCACCACCATTGATGATCGCCGCCCTTGATGTAAACCACCTTTGGTGTTCACCACCTTTGGTGTTCACACCGTTGATGTTCATTACTCCTGAAATAAAATAAGGTATTATTTCCATTATTTTTTTTTTACTTCTACTCTTTCTTTATTCTCTATTTCTCTATTTCTGGTCTATATTTGTCTTTCTTTGTTCTTTATACTAGTGAGAGAGAAGAAAGGTAAGGCTGGAGAAGCGAGGGAGGGGGAAAGGACTGTGATTGAGGAAGGATGGCCGGTTTGGAGTCAAGCAGCCACCCTGGCACCAAAGAGGAGAGGGGAGAAGGAGGGAGGAGGGGGTGGAGAATAATAAATGTAAGAGTAAGTATATCATTCATTAATATATATATACACTAAGGGAATTATTTGATAGTTATGCTGTTACTCATGGCTCACTGTTACACTGTATAACACACGACACTTAAAATAAGTCAACTTTATTCAATAAGGGGAGCATTGAATTATGACACCTCTTATCGGTTACTGTATTTATTGAACACTTTCTTTTAAGATGAATAAGTACACGTCAACCAATAACCTAAAGTCCTAACTAATTAAATGCGGACCATGTATCTCACCAAAAAGGGCGATATAAAGATTTACCAAAAATCAAATACCTGCCACGTCGCTGCCCACAGTTCCAGACGCCACACATATCTACACAAAATTCCAACCAAGTTGTTTAGTTATCACACAATTTTTTTTCAATTAAGTTCTGGAACTCTTAAATGGCAGGGCTTGATGTATACACTTCTGGGTGTTTTCTGTTTTATTGCCGAGTAGCAGGTATATACAGGTACAATCTGAGAGAATATAATGTGAATTCTCTCCAGGGAAGTGTTGTGAATATCACTTTGAGATAATACTAGTTGTAAGTAAGTGACTAACCCTCTCTAGGACGTGAGAGAGAGAGAGAAGTGGAGTGAGCGATGCTTCCTGAATCAGCTGACCCTGGCTTGACCCCGGTGATAGATGCAACCTAATTGATCTAGTCGTGAATAACATGATGAATCACTTTGTGAATAACTTGGTGTTATTCATTGGGATGTATTTATATTAAGTAAAGGTGCTGTTACACCGCTTGGCCACCACCAACTGAATCTCACGGTTTAAATACAAAGTATACTTAACCATGTTACAATAAAGTCTGTATTAGCTAAACTGTTGCATCTTGCACTTACTTTTTCAATGCCTTTCTGAAAATTTTCTTAGAAACTATTGTGTACCTAGAGGAAATTTTCTTGTAACAAATTATCATAACAGTCAAGGAAATGACAAATATAATGGTAGGTATGATGAAACCAGGTAGGATGATTCTGGAAAATAAATGAAAAGGAAGAGAATCCTGTAGTGCAGGAAACTGTGTTTCATTCATGTAAGGCAGAAGTTTAAACTCATCAGATGCAAATTCAACATGGTGGTGAGTAGGCAACCGTGTGATTGTATTACTGCTGAGCTCACAATAGTCTGGTGTTATATGATAACATTCTACTATGAACTGTTTACCTACACATTTGCATTTGAGTATGATACTGGTTTTCTTTGGGAAATAAAAATATTGCATATTATTGACATGCGCGTGCAACACTAACCTGAGAGGTATTAGAATGTATTCACATTGCTTCAGAGCTGTAGAAGCTTTAGTTTGTATTATAGCTAGTTGACAAGTAGCTTCTGCACCCCAGGTGAAAGCGAAAGCATAAGCGGGACTTACATGTAAGTGTAAGTATGTTGACTTACAAAGATATAGGACTTCATGCTTAGTCACAGCAACTAACGAAAAATCTTCTGAAACCACAATTAAGTCAGTTTGTCTGTTAAGAACCAAAAGGTCATCATTCGCCTTCAATGAAAATGGTTCCAAATGCCAAAATTAAACTTCTGTGATTTTAGTCAAATGTGTAATAGTTCCTCATATTTTTTTTTTTAATGGAGAAAGGGGCGAAAGAAGCTCAGAGGTGGGGGAAGGAAGTTATAGTTCGGAAATTGAAGAAATTTAGGAGGAAGTAAGAGAAAGCGGGCTGACTGCCTAGCTCAGCTAATAGTATGTTAGGGTTGTGTCATGGGTTAGTTATTGTCTGTCGGTACAGGCACTAGACATCCTACCCTGTCCCATATATGGGTGTTTCGAGGGCCTTATTTCATATTCCGCCGACCCTACTGGCGGATGCTGGTCTAGGGAAGTTGTCTATTGCCTGGCCGTGTAGATCGGGGTTGGTAATGGAATGGACCTTTTGAGATTTGGAACTTTTTGGGAACCATGTATGGTTGTTGTCGTTATCTGGTGGGAGTCATTGAAGGAGTTCTTGCTCTGATCGTTTTATCTTTTGCCAGATTCTGCTGGCCAGGGTGTGCAGCTGCTGGTTGATGGATTCTATTCTCAGGCCTCTATGTATCTCGGCTGTGGTTCTGGTGAAGGGGTATCTTTCACCCGTGACGAATCTTAGGGCTTCATTTTGGACCACCTGTAATTTTAATATTTGAGTGGTGCTCATAGTATGAAGAGGTATTGCTGGGAAAGTTAATATCGGTGTTATAAATGATGTCACCAGGAGGAATTTTATTTTCTCAGGAAGCGCTTTAAAGCGGTATAGTTTTCTCAGCTCTCTTCTTGCCTTTTCCTTCCTGGTGTGGACATGATGGGAGTAACCTGTCGTGGATATATGCAGGCCCAGGAGGGTGCCTCTGCTTTTGTATTCTATCTGGGCATTATTGGTTACTAATGGATGGGTTTCCTTCTGCATAAGGGTATCACTGTGAATTTCGGGAGACTGGTTTGGATTTTCCATTGTTTTTCGTAATTATTTACCCTTTCTAATTCCCGCCTGGTGTTGTCGGCCTGTAACGTTCGCGATATTCCTTGATGTGTTGTTATTTGAGTGATGTCATCTGCATACATAATATCTTCGTTACCTATTCAAGTGGGAGGCGGGGTGTCACTTGTGTAGATAATATATAGGGTGGGGGGAGAGGACGCTCCCCTGAGGGACTCCGCTCATGAGTGGGAAGGTCTCTCCTGTGTGTTGTCCAACCCTCAGTCTGGCATTTCTGCCGTCAAGAAAGTTGCAAAGCAACTTTTCAATGTTGGTGGGATGTCCGAGTTGGAGGATCTTATATTTTAGACCGTCATGCCAGACTTTGTCAAATGCCTTCGCTACATCCCGGAGAGTTAGATTACATTGTCTACCACTCGCCGCGGCTCTGGCTATGTTTTCACATGCCAGGGCTATCGCTGTTGTGGTGGACTTCCATTTTCTGAACCCGAATTGTCTGCAGTTGACTCTGTTTGTTGCTTCCAGGTGATTTCTCAGACGGTTATTGATGATTTTTCTAGGATTTTTTCAGGTAATTCGAGAAGGGAGATCGGTGTGTAGTTTAGTGGGACGGCAGGGTTCTTTCCTTGTTTTGGTGTTAGGGTAATAATGGCCTCTTTGAATTTAGTTGGGAAGTAACCCGATGCCAGGCAAGCGTTCATTGTGGTTCTCAGTCTCTCCATGGCCGGGTTGTCTATGTGGCTGAGGATCTCCTTGGTGATGCCTGAATAACCAGGGTCTTTATTTTTGGTATTGGAGATGGCTGTGTTGAGTTCTTCCGAGGTGATTGGTTTGGACAGTGGGCTTTGCACTCTCAGATCCTCCCATATGATTTCAGGGGAAGGCTGAGAGCGGTGTGTCTGGTCCCGGAGTTCAACAAGGACGAGCTCCTCGGGGGTACCATCAAATCCCCTATTCTCTTCATTTGTGATTTGGAAGATGTTCCTCCATATGTTAAGAATGCCTCCAATAAGGGGTAATAATATTCTACGTCATGCTCCTGAAAGATATGAATTAGATGATAGTAATTTTCAGCAATATGTAAAGCGGCAATAAGTTGACCAACCGGCAACAGTTGTGCATGTACACGACCTAAACCTGCATTCACTAAATCAGCTAAGTGTGAGAGCTTGCACAGAAGCTTCAGCTGCATGCATATATTGTGTAAAGTAGAGTAGCCATTCTAGTGTAGGCAATGACCGTGTAAATCCATGAACAATAAGTGTTAGTTGACTAGTTTCGTCAACAATAGCATTCATCTGAGAGTTCAGAGTCTGTACTGCCTTGTAGGACAGCGCAATGGCCCAATTCTGTTTCATTATCGCTTCTGAAGCTGAGTTCATTCATACCCCTAGTTTAGCTACATCTTCTGCGGTTGCCGTACCAAACTGGCTGTTACTTATTAACCAAACAAAATTAAATAGCCCACATTTTTTACGCCGATGAGAGTGCACATTCTTTCCAAAGGTAGCTTTCCCTCGAAGTGCTTTACATGCTTCAGTAGACTCTTCATACAGGCGTTTTGGAGTGAAATGGTTTGTCGAAGGGTTGTAGACTATTGTTCGAGATCTTGCAGGGTGTGCATAGCTGTTTCGGTGTGGACAGCTCAGGTGCACAGACATGCGCACTAATCCATGGAGCTGGTTCTTGACAGTTCCGACGTCTTTCACTACAAGTACTTTGACCATTGGGGCAACTAAAGCTCCAAGTTTGATGATGTCTGCTGGGGATGCGGCTGCTGCTACAGCGCTCCATGCCAACAGGAGTAGCGAAATCCAAGCCATGCCTGAAAGGGGCGAGGATAATTAATGTTTCTTGTTTTCTGATCGCAGTTTTTGACGATACATACTGTTTATTGTTGTGTCGTGTTGAGCAACTGTCGTAGTAGAAGTAGGAAGTAATCGACTGACTTTAGGGGTCCCTACTAAGTCTCTGTTGATTTTTTCATTCTGTCTACATGTACTATGTCTGTGACGTTTGTCGTTGGCTCATCTACTTGGAATTTGTTTTCATGTTTTATTTCGCTTAAATCAGGTATGGATCTGTGAATTTGGGCGAAAGTTTTGATATGCAGTCTGGCGCTTATATCATTACCGCATCACCTATTTCTATTATTATTATTCCCTACCGATAGGCAAATTAGGAAAGGAGGCGGAGTAGCAATCTATGTCAGGGATAATCTGAAGTGTGAAATAAATAAGGAAATAAAAACTGAGCGGAATACAGAAACAACTTGGATAGAATTAATCGACGGTAGGGATAAATTAATCACAGGAGTAATATATAGACCTCCCAATCTTGATAGAGTTAATGAGTGACTTATGTGGGATGAAATGCGGAGGGCTTCCATACACAATAAAGTTTGTATAGTAGGCGACTTTAACCTTGACCAAATAGATTGGATTGACCTTACGGGTAACT
The DNA here is from genome assembly GCF_018991925.1 of Homarus americanus. NCBI lineage: Eukaryota > Metazoa > Arthropoda > Malacostraca > Decapoda > Nephropidae > Homarus > Homarus americanus. The sequence continues at coordinate 10,248,192 of NW_024737068.1, forward strand.
CAGAATCAGAGGATTTTCTTGAAACGATCCAGGACTGTTTCGTAAGTCAATATATAACTGAACCCACCCGGGGTAATAATATACTCGATTTAGTTCTGTCGAACAGAGAAAACCTCATTAGCAATGTCGAGGTAGGGAACGAACTTGTAAACAGCGATCACAAAGAAATTAGATTCCAGTTAGATTTTCAGGGCAGCAGTAAGGAAAATTCCACAAAAGTCCCAGATTTCAGAAGGGCAAACTTTGATAGTTTGAAGAGACAGTTGAGAGAAGGGGCATTACGCTTGGGGATGAACTACATGGACCTTACGGTTGAAACCGACCTCATAACGCCATCTGAGGTTGCCGAGTTCCACGACAATTTAAACAATGAGTTACTTAATGCACAAAGGCAGAACATACCATACAAAACACTCAGATCAAACAACAATGACCCTAAATGGATAAATGATTATTTAATGAACATTATTAGTCAAAGGAAGGCTATAGGTAGGAGGATAAATCGTGGCGAAATTTACCTCCAGGATTATTATAAGGTATTGGCCGGTAGAGTTAAGACCAAGATAAGGAAAGCGAAGAGAAATAATGAGCTGAAGATAGCCAGGGAGGAGAAGACAAACCCCAAGGGATTCTATCAAATGTATCAAACTAAAATACGAGAAAAGATTGGGCCAATGCAGTCAGATACCGGCGAGCTAACTGATACCGACGGAGAAATGAGCAATAATCTGAATAAATATTTTTCAACAGTTTTCACCACCGAAAATTTAAACATGATACCCGAGGCACCGACTCTATTCAGAGATAGTGAAGAAAACAAATTAAGCGAGATAGTTGTGACTAGTAACGATGTTAGTAAGCAAATAGACAAACTAAAGCCTAATAAGTCACCTGATCCCGATGAGATATTTACTAGAGTATTAAAGGGATGTAAGGAAGAGCTTAGTATGCCCTTAGCAAAGTTGTTTAACATATCCTTAAAAACAGGTGTAGTACCAGAATCCTGGAGGATAGCGAATGTAATACCGATTTTCAAGAAGGGGGATAGATCACTATCCTCAAACTACTGTCCAATCAGTCTAACATCAATTGTAGGCAAATTCCTGGAAGCAATCATTTCAAACTCTATTCGAAACCACCTGGAGAAGCACAAATTGATCAATGATTCCCAGCATGGCTTCACAAGCGGGCATTCATGTCTAACTAATCTATTAACATTCTTTTCATTAGTTTTCTAGTCGGTGGATGAGGGGTACAATTATGATGTGGTATATCTCAACTTTAGCAAAGCCTTCGACAGAGTCCCCCACAAAAGACTAAAAAGAAAGGTAGAAGCACATGGCATTAAAGGTAAAATTCTAAAATGGATTAGGGCATGGTTACAGGACAGGAAACAGCGAGTGAGCATTAACGGCACTAAATCCCATTGGAACAACGTCACTAGTGGAGTTCCCCAAGGCTCAGTACTTGGACCATTATTATTTATTATATACATAAACGACATAGATATCGGCATAAACAGCAACATAAGTAAATTTGCTGATGACACTAAAATAGGACACACAATTAAATCTGATGAGGACCCCGCAAAACTACAGGAAGATCTAAACAAATTTTTCGAATATTCTGAAAAATGGCAGATGAAATTCAATGTAGACAAATGTAAAGTACTCAGTATAGGAAATGTAAACAGGAAAACCAGATACCAGATGAACAACGATGCCATTGTGAAATCCGACTGTGAGAGAGAGTTAGGAGTAATGATAAGTAGGAATCTTAAGCCAAGTAAACAATGTGTTTTTGCTCGTAACAAGGCTAATAAAGTACTTGGGTTCATACAAAGAAGTATTAGTTACAAGACTAGCGAGGTCATCTTAAGATTATATATTTGAGCTTGTGAGACCTCACCTAGATTACGCAGTTCAGTTCTGGTCACCGTATTACAGAATGGATATAGAATCCTTGGAAGGAATTCAGAGGCGAATGACAAGACTAATCTCGGGTATTAGGAACCTTGAGTACAGAGACAGGTTAAAGCATCTTAATTTGCGCTCCCTCGAGAGACGCAGAGCGAGGGGCGACATGATAGAGGTGTATAAATGGAAGTCCGGGCTAAACAAAGGGGACATTACAAAGGTACTCAAACTATCCAACCGGGAGCGAACTCGTAACAATGGTTTTAATTTAGACAAATTTAGATTTAGGCCCGAAATAGGTAAACACTGGTTTGGGAACAGAGTAGTGGATGAATGGAACAAGTTACCAAATATCATCATTAACTCGAATACGCTGGATAGCTTCAAACATAGCTTGGATGCTTTTATGAGCAATAGGGGTTGGGTGGAAATGGGACTGCCCAGTATGGGCCAATAGCCCCGCTGCAGTTTGCTCCATTCTTATGTTCTTGTGTTCTTATGTAGGGTTACAGGCTTACCGTTTTTATGTTGCTTACAGATCATTTAAGCACGTGAGGCTGCTAAATATCTTCATACGTTCCCATGGATGCTTAAGAATTTTACGATTTGTACGCTCTACCAACCCATTTGAGCATGGATGGTAGGCGGGTGTGAAGGTTTGTGTGATGTCGTATTGTTGCCATATTGCTGTTAAGCGTTGATTCTTAAATTCTACCCCGTTACCTGAGAGTATCACTTTAGGTGTAGAAAATGGACAGATGAGTTGAGTGACTAACGCATGCGTCACTGCTTCCGCGAACTTGTTCTGCAATCGTGCAAGTACAACGAAACTGGAGAAGTGGTTAACGCACACAAGTATGTAGTTAGAGCCTTGGTGGCTTTTTGGTAGTTGCAATATGTCGATTGCAACTGCTTCCCATGGACGTTCAGGGTATTCTAAGATTGGAGAGAGATCCATCGTTGTTCCCTTGTGTTTTGCACAAGATAAACACTTAGCAATGTGATGCTCGATGTCGGTCCTAATAATTTTCCAATAATATTTTCGTCTAATTATTGTTAGACATCTGTCTCGATCCGGATGCCCAGCTTGGGGTACAGCCTGGAAGAGTGTGAGGATGTTTTCCTTTAGTGATAAATGAATAAGAATCTTGTTGTGTTTTTACTGGGCGATACAGTATGTAGTGACGTAGCTCTAACTGTGAGAGTGGTAGAGGTAGATTTGGCAAATCTACCACGTCTCGCGATTCTTGGAACATAGTGGATCCAGTCGTTGTTACGCCCTTAATTGTGATAGGGTGAACGTGGGTAGTGGCATGACAGTAGCTACCACCACCCCCCACCCCACCGCCCCTACCCCTGTATGGTCTGGACAGCAAATCAGCTATCGAACTCCTGTAAGGACAGATAGCAGCGCGCAAGGCGACCTGATAAGTTCTTCCTATGAAATAATTTAGTTACGGCTCGATGATCTGTATGGACTATGATCGGATATCCAAAAATGAGATCCCGAAAATGCTTGAGAGCCCACACTACAGCTAATGCTTCCAAGTGAGTAGCTGAATAACGTGTTCTGCATCTTTGAGGGTGCAAGGACATCGGAGAGGAGATGTAAAAAGTGGTTTGAGGGGAGATGCTGATAAGTGAAGAACTGGAGAAACCGATAGGGGAAAACGATAAAGGGCATCGAGTAAGAACAATGAATGATAGATAATTATGAGACAGGCAGAGACTTTAGCATCAAAATATGAGAGCTAGAGCCATGGTGATAGAATAGGGAAAAAATAAATAGCGAAGAGGATATGGTGAGAGAAGAGAAATGAGTTCGAGGAAGTAGAGAAAAATAAAAAAAGTGGAGAAACAAAGATGATGATTTATAATGAAAATCAGGAAAGATGACAGAATGAACTGTGGAAAGAACACGAAATAAAAAGAAAAAAGAGAATAATATAGAAGAGAGAGAGAGAGAGAGAGAGAGAGAGAGAGAGAGAGAGAGAGATCATCTCCAACTTTTCAGCAGGTATGAACATTACCGACTCATTTTTATTCCGTTGTTGATAGCTTCGGGCGGTGAACAGTAAATATTGATGGTGTGTGTGTGTGTGTGTGTGTGTGTGTGTGTGTGTGTGTACTATTTTTAATATTCATCGGTTTATTATTCTTGTTCTTGTTGCTGTCTTTGTAATATATATTAAATTCAAATCACTGTTGTTGTTGTTAGCGCTTATGTGGATTTCGTTGTCAACTTCTTCCTCATTGTTTTCAAATATACCGAGGTATTAACTTCATCATCACCATGGTAAGATTCCGTGTTTATCAGTAGTCTTTAGGCGCGTCCGGACCTAGCGAACAAACATGAAGAAGCACTAGCGAGCAATCAGAAACGAATGCTGGTTCACTTAGTGCTCCTTCACGCTGGTTCATTTGTTTGTTCGTTATATTTGGACGCACCTTTACACGGATGAGCACCGATAACCACACACTCTTACCTGTTCGTGTTACCGCTCTCGTTTTAGGTCTATTACTATCTTTTTGCATTTCTTATTGTTAATGTTTTTTGTTGTCACTGTTTATGTTAATTAAATTGTTGTCACTTTTGTTGGTACAGTTGCGGAAATGTGTTCCTACACCCCCTTGTGGTCACCCGTGTCTCCAAACGGCCAACCTGTATGACCTATAGCAATCCTATCCACCAATCACATTCGTTGTTACATGACCAATACCCATTCATACATAAATAGTTATATTACAACTGTGATGTTGCCGTTTGGAGACACTGGCTACCATAAGGGGTATAGAAACACATTTCCACAACTATACTTATATTATTGTTTTTATCAGTGTTGTAGTCAATATTGTTTCGGATTTGTATGTCATAATTTTTGTTGTCAATTTTGTTATTACTTCCTGTTGCTTTTACTTATTGTCATCAATGATGTTGTTATAATAGTTGTCGCCGTTGTTGTTATTATTATTATGGTGTGTACGTTAATTTGGCTGGTGCCGATGTTATTTTTTTTATTGTCAACGTTGTTTTTATCAGTGTTGTTGTTGTCGAAGTTTTTGTTGTCAGTGTTGGAGTCAGACCACGATACTACAGACCTTAACACCACAGACCAAAAGACTACAGACCACACTCCTATAGAACTTAAGAACAGAGACCAAAAGACTATAGACCATAACATTAGAGACCTTAAGAACAGAGACCAAGATACTATGGAGCACAGATCACAGACCACAAGAAAAGCCTGGCACCTTGGTTGTTACCAGGACCAGCACGGAGCCGAGACAGTTTACAAACACTGGTGCTAATGAACTGGTCACGATGAGCCTCCGCTGGCCCGTACTCTATCACTCACGACCAAGCTGGGTGATGGTAACTGATGATGATGATGTTGGCTGACAAGCTAATGTAATCAAAAGGAAGACGACGAGTAATATCTAAATATTTCCAAAATTCCTAAAGCATATTTGTAACTCATCATAGTGCAGATATTTTATAGTAATAGTGTGTATAAACCCAAGGCATGTTCCTGATGCACGGTGTTTGTGCCTAATTATTATTACAACTAATACCATGACAGGAGCATCAGCCTCTGTCTCCAACACCAACTTGGTCTCCTCACCAATTAGCATTTCCATGAAGACCAATGCCACCGTTCCGTCCACTGTCACCAGACCGACTACTGCCACCACACCGACCACTGTCACTATACTGTCCACTCTCACCACACAGACCACTGTCACCATACCGTCCAGTGTCACCAAATAGGCCACTGTCACTAACCTGACCATTGTCACTACACTGGCCACTGTCACCACACTAAACACTGTCACCATACTGGCCACTGTAATCATACCGTCCACTGCTACCACACCGTTCACTGTCACCACACTGTCCACGGTCATCACACCGACCACTGTCGCCATACCGACCAACTGTCACATCACTGATCACTGTCACCACACCGGTCACTGTCACCACACTGACAGCTGTCTGTAACCACACCCTCCATTGTCACCACATAATATTAATAATAATAATAATCTTATATATATATATATATATATAACAAAGAAGTATGTCTGTGTGTGTGTGTGTCCGCACGAGAATCTCGGAAACTACTTTACAGATCTGTAGTGATGATGGATGGTGTTATATGTAGTGATGATGGATGGTGTTATATGTAGTGATGGTGCATTATGATGTTATTTGTAGTGATGATGGATGCTGTTATATGTAGTGATGAAGGATGTTGTTATATGTAGTGCTGATGGGTGGTGATATATGTAGTGATGATGGATGGTATTATATGTAGTGATGATGGATGGTGTTATATGTAGTGATGTTGGATGGTGTTATATGTAGTGATGATGCATGATGATGTTATTTGTAGTGATGCTGGATGCTGTTATATGTAGTGATGATCAATGTTGTTATATGTAGTGCTGATGGGTGGTGTTATATGTAGTGATGATGGATGGTGTTATATGTAATGATGATGGATGGTGTTATATGTAGTGATGATGGATGGTGCTATATGTAGTGATGATGGATGATGTTATATGTAGTGATGATTAGACAATAAAATAATTACAGTTTAATGCTAAAAAAATATACTTTGCTGTACCGTTGTAGTGAAAAACATGGTGGAACTTACATACACCGTTAATGAACTATTGATCTTTGGCCCCACACGGTGCTACATGTATTCTATTGAGTGGCAGAAGCGAGGCCTACCACATACCCATGTCTTGATCTGGGTGAATTTTTACATTATAAATATTGATTTTTTTTGTGGAGGAGAGGGGAGGGGAGGAGAGGGGAGAGGAGGGGAGAGGAGGGTAGGGGAGGGGAGGGCTCCCAATATACTACATATGCGTGTGAAAGAAACACATTATTCATTCATTATTATTTGGGCTCAACATCATAAGAAAGAATCAAAACATTAGAGTTATTAAGATATAAGGTTATAACTACCACTCATATATAAGACTTCAGATAATATACTATTTACACTTTAATATGGTAAGGTTTAATAGTTATAAGTGTCTTTCTCTCTCAGTCTTTTATATAATTTTCTCTGTTTCTTTCCTTAGTAATTCTCCCAATGTATATATTCTCTTTCTTTCCCTCTCTTTGTGGATGTGGAAATGTTGTAAAGTCCTCAACTGAGCTCACTAACATGGTCTACCCAAACATTATCCACCACTACAAGGATCACAAGTGGCTGCGTGAACGAGCAATTCTGGCACCAAAGAATGAAACAGTGGCTGAAATCAACTTGACTCTACTCAGACAGCTTCCAGGCAGTGAAACCTCATTCAAATCTGTTGATACAGTAATCGACCAGGACCAAGCAGTCCAGTACCCTGCAGAATTCCTTAATTCTTTGGAGTCCGCTGGAATGCCTCCTCACCACCTCACTCTCAAGATCGGAACTCCTATTATGCTCTTAAGAAATCTTGAACCACCAATCCTCTGCAATGGCACAAGACTGGTGGTGAAGAACATGATGCCACATGTACTGGAAGCTACAATACTGACAGGAAAAGCTAAAGGAGAAGACGTTTTTATATCAAGGATACCTCTCATCACCACTGACCTGCCATTTGAGTTCAAGCGACTTCAGTTCCCGGTTAAAGTGAGCTTTGCCATGACCATCTACAAAAGCCAGGGACAGTCCCTAAAGATGGTTGGCCTAATAATAATAATAATAATAATAATAATAATAATAATAATAATAATAATAATAATAATAATAATAATAATAATAAATAATAATAATAATAACCATAGTCTTTTTTTCTTTTTCTTTTTTTATCCATTTAACCTCACTGTTTGGCACAACTGAACAATATGGTTTGCTGATTCTAATCCGGACTGCTGCCAACTATTTTCGTAAACATCAAATTTGTATTACATTAAATATGTGGTGTCCACTTCCTGATTGTTTTGGTTGCTATTTAATCTCTTCACTACAATGTCTTTCTATTTCCTTCTGGCTACCGCCAGACGATTTTATTCAGTTGAGGATGTTCCATCTCGGAGATAAAGGGTTAAACAAAAACTTCGCTGCTTCTGCAAGATATATATTCAGACATATCCAAAATCAATTTGCTCATAAATGTTCTCTTTTACAAAGGAACATCTTACTTAGAACATGAATTCATCCCCCTTTCATCCTATTGTAATTGTATTAATTTCATCTGGTTAATACGAGACAATTACTCTCAGCTGAGGAAACCCCGTCTGTATCCTGCATTATAATCTCTCCCACCTGATATACATTTTCCGTCCTCACCCCTATACTAGTAACACCACTCGTCCCACAGAAAGACACCTATCCCGACACACCACTGCGCTCTGCATCCCGCTTACTAGCGAATGCTTCGAATTTACACTTTTGAGTTCGGGGTTCACCTCAGGGAGAGATAGGATTGGCAACTCTAAGTGCTAGATGCAGGAGTGGAGTAAACTGTGTGAGCCACTAGGGTGAGGTCGTCTGCATGCTGAAGCTCATGAATAGAAGCGGCCGAGTAATGGGGGCAAGGAGAAGACTCGTGAAGGCAGGACGCTGCCACTCATGCCATCTTGAAGTTGCCTCATAATGGCGATGAATTTTGGTGGGCAACCAAAACGACTGAGGGTCCGCCACAAACTTCCCTGTTGACCGATTCGAAGGCCATGGTAAGACCAATGAAGGCCATATACAGCTTCCCACACTTCCACCTGCTACAGTCAACGTTGTCAATCATCGTTTCAGAGTGTTGTGAACCACAGAAGTATGAACCAGTGTCCGAAGCATTCGCTCGTGACGTGGAGTGGGGCACAGGGGGCCGGTGGAAGAGGAGGAAGATGGGATGGAGGGGTGAAGAGGGAAGAAGTAGAGGTGGGCTAGATGAGTTGTGAGGCTAGCAAGACTGGATTTTTTATTATTTAGAAGCATATAATAAATTAACCTGATTCTTAATACCATGATACACTCATACTGACTGAGCTAATATTTAGTAATTCTTGCTTTGTGTAGCCAGTGGCCAGAACAGATCCTCACACAAACCATGTTCACACCACACTCATGAAAATGCCCAACAATATTCAAATTTTCTGTAACGCTTGTTACTATATTTATGTCACCTTTGCCTACCCTAATTACAGGGACAAATGGAAATTAATCCACGGCGCTATGCATCAGAGTCCATGTAGCTCTGCTGTGAGAAGGGAGAACGTTACCTCTCCCACTTGGGGTGTGGCAGACGGTGGACGGAAATAAAGTCACAGGAAAAAAGTCACATGACTTGTACACATTGACAACACAATATATATATGATGGCATTGCACGCAGGTTAGGTTAGCTTAGGTTAGATTAGGTTAGGTTAGAACATAAGAACATCAGAAAATAAGGATTCTGCAATAGGCCGGATGGCCTGTGCATGGCAGCTCCTGTCGAGAGTTACTACCACTCTCTATCATCCATGACTCTATCTAGCCTCCTTTTAAAACTCTCCAGCGTTCCAGCACTTACTACAAAGTTGCTAAGCTTGTTCCACTCGTCCACCACACTATTTGTGAACCAGTTCCTTCCTATCTCCCACCTAAACCTAATCTTATCCAACTTAAATCCGTTGCTACGAGTCCTATCCTGCTCGGATATTATAAGAACTTAATCTATATCGCCTTTATTGATTCCTTTCACCCACTGAAATACTTCTATCATAAATCCCCGCACTCTTCGTCTTTCTAGGGAATGAAAGTTTAGTTTCTGTAACCTATCTTCATATGGAAGGTTTCTAAGTCCCGGAATCATTTTCGTCATTCTTCGTTGCACCGACTCCAGTGAATTGATATCCATTCTATAATAAGGGCACCAGAATTGAACCGCATAATAGAGGTGCCGCCTGACTAACGCAAGATTTAGTTGCAATAAGACCTCTGCACTCTTATTACGTACACTTCTAGATATAAAACCTATAACTCTGTTTGCCTTATTTCGCATTAACACACTGTTTTCTAGGCCTTAGGTCCGGGCTTACAAGTACCCCTAAGTCTCTTTCACACGTCGACCTTTCTAGGTTGATGTTATCAAGGCTGTATACATTGACAGTATTTGTTCTTCCAATATTAAGTACTTGCTCTGTTTGTTCATTTGAGGGATAACAAGCATTGCATTGACTGGGATAATGCCTCCTCAATATTACCTTGTAATTCAATTGACAGTAGGAACATCATCGAATCTAGTCTTATTAAACATACCGAAGCATTCAACATGAATTTGAGTAATGGCCTGTACAAACTGGACAATTTTGTAATTAAGAAGATTTGTAACCAGGTGAGAAAGTTGGGTCACCTTACCCTCTGACCTGACCACCAACCGTTGTGTGCTATTTAAAGATTAGTAGGGTCATTACCTAATACCTGACCATTGTGGACCTGGTCTCACCCTCCTCTGTATATATACACCTTGGTTTGTATTTCTCTTTAGTCTGTACTCACCCCTGAAGATGTGAATTACACGAAAGCGCTTGGGAGCTTCGTGTTTAATTCTTTCCTTGTGGTTATCAGCATATACCTAGATCACGCACACCTACAGTGATTTACTTGCATATATTATATATATAATATATATATTATATATATATATATATATATATATTATATATATAATATATATATATATATTAAATATATATATATATATAATATATATATATATATATATATATATATATATATATATATATATATATATATATATATATATATATATATATATATATATATATATATATATATATATATATATATATATATATATATATATATATATATATATATATATATATTATATATATATACAGTAGTACCCCGATTTACGCGGTCAATTGAACCCACAGGGTACCGCGGAAAGTGAAATCCGCGTAAATGGAACAACAGAACATATGGGATTAATTCCAATAGAGACTGGCCCGACCCCCAAACTCCACTTTTTCCGACACAATACCTATGTTGTAGTAAAAATAACATCTAAATTTTATGATGGTATGCTCACACAATTAATATTTAAGAGAAATACAGTCGCCAGGTTAATGTCCATTCAAATAATAGACTCAAATCCCCCCCCCTCTTCCCAGCTCACTGGCCCCTACCTCTCTGAGAAATGATTGGGTGAAACACTAGATTTTAACGTTTAGTAATAAATAATACCTCAGACTAAAGTTAGGATAATATAATTGACATTTCTGGATTCCTTGCAGGTCAGGGAATATTTTGAATGTAAACTTCATATATTTTGCACAAAAGATAAAATACTTGCTTTGTGTAAACCAAATTATTACATTAGATCTAAAATTTGTATGTCTAATGCAAAATCTATGATGTTTATATTCAAAATGATCATCAAATTGTAAGAATTCCAGCAATGTAAATTATATTCTGGCCGAGTAATTTGTATGAATTTTATGAGCTAAAACAAATATCTACAGTTAATAAAAAAAAATATATTCTTCACACGTGACCAGATGGTGGGTCGGTCCCTCCCTTCCCCCCACCCCCTACCAACCCTCCCTACCAGATAAATGTGTGGGAAAACCAGAATATTTACCTTTTTAGTAATAAATAATACTTCAGACTAAAGTTAGGATAATATAATTGACATTGCTGGATTCCTTGTAAGACCAGGAATATTTTGAATATAAATGTCATATATTTTGCACAAAAGATAACATATTTACTCAGAGTAAACATTATATCTAAAATTTGTATGTCTAATGCAAAATCTATGATGTTTATATTCAAAATGATCATCAAATTGTAAGAACTCCAGCAATGTAAATAACATTCTGGCCGGGTAATTTGTATGAATTTTATGAGCTAAATAAAAATATACTACTTGGCGTATATGGGTAGATGAACATGAGTGAAAAGTTAGCGTATATGTCGCGTAAGTGAAACTATAAATAATACTATATATATATATATATATATATATATATATATATATATATATATATATATATATATATATATATATATATATATATATATATATTATATATATATATATATATATATATATATATATATATATATATATATATATATACATATATATATGTATATATATATATATGTATATAAATTATATATATAATATATATATATATAATATATATTATATATAATATATATTATATATATAATATATATTATATATAATATACATTATATATATAATATATATTATATATAATATATATTATATATATAATATATATAATATATATTATATATAATATATATATATATATATATATATATATATAATATATATATATATTATATATATAATATATATATATATAATATATATTATATATAAAATATATATTATATATATTATATATATATATATATATATATATATATATGTATATATATATATATATATATATATATATATATATATATATATATATATATATATATATATATATATATATATATATATATATATATATATATATATATAGATAAAATGACACAGGTAAAAGAGAAACAATGGAGCACCTCAGCCTTCGTCTTGAATAAAGACGAAATCTAAGGTACTCTATTGTTTCCCTTTTCCCTGTTTGACTTTAACAAGATTTATCTTATCCAGGGCTGAGCCCTGCATTGAGGAAGAGGGGCGGAACATGAACATTTCTTCTAAATGTTAATACTAATATAAATCCTTTGTCATTATTATTGTTAATAAATGTCATTAGCACAGTGTATTTGATGTTTCCTATACACCCCATATAGGTTTCATGACATTCCTACAAAGCATGCCATGTGCTGTACAGTAACTCCGAAACTATTGAGAATTGACAATTTGGACATTTAGTAATTTATCTTTATTTATGGCTAAGGAATTCACCACCGAATTTATGAAAGGTATTTCCGGAACACCTTGTATATAGTTAAACATTACTTTTGGTTCAGGCAGGACATAGATTTTGGTAGGTTGACCCGCAGAAAAATACCTAAATGGTAATGCGGCCCATGAGTGAGGAAAGGTTGCCCATACCTGATTTAGAGGACGCTTCCGAGACCAACATCTTAAACGATTATACTGTACTAAGCAGGGAAGGATTCCACTGAGATCTAACCACACTGCTCTGCCTTGACCAAAAGTCTAACCCCTCGCCAATATACTGACGAGTGAAGGCGAGCCTTGCAGCACGGTGTTGATCGGTGAGGCTCTCCTTGCTTGTAGGAACCCTGTGAAATTTAGTTATTTGGTATTTTCATACAAAGAGATAAATTATTAACAATAAGAGAGTAACAGACTAGTGAAGTTCTGGATGTAAATGAGAATAGGTTTTGTGATGCACATTTGTAACAGCTTATGTATTTATTCCTTTGCAGTAATTATATTATTCAAAATATGTCTTGGTTGTCTGTGTTTGCCTTATGATTTGAAACTGACACAAGCGTAAAAAACTGCCATTCAGCATTAACGCTATCACAGATGTGCGTAAGTTATTCAATACCCATGCTGCACTGAGAATTTTTTTTTACTGTAATGTAAAAAATATAATATGCATATTTACACTGCGCAAATATATAAATGGTTAACCGATTGTTCATTACCTTGCTCTACCTATGGTGGATTCCCGCCTCATGCAGCCGTCTCCGCGCAGTTTCATTGGACATATAGAGCTGTAGTTCGTATCTGATAGCAACAGCATTCGTAAAGGGATTTTCTTCCGTTGACTGCCGAATGCGCTCGTCTTCCTAGGGAGTAGTGACTCTGGAACGGGGTCTCCTGGCTGAAGGGAAGGGTAAACCGCTTATACTGGCATAAATTTCATATTATAATTACAAAAAAATCAATCAACATTAGGACTATGTATACTTAGAGCATTTCTGCACTAATACATATGCAGGTCTGTCAAGTTTCTCATCTCTTCCCATCTCTGTATCCACATGGAAACAGTTCTAGGCGAGACACCTAACTGGTGAGCGATGACCCTTATACTGCTGCCGTTGTCTTGCAGGGCGATAATCTGACCCTGTCAGATTAACCGAGTCCGCTGCCTATCCAGGTGGACGTCAGGAAACAATACCTCCGATTATTGTTATTAAGTATATGTCCTGAATGTGGTAGAGTCACTAGCCAAATGTCAATGTTTCCTGTAATTGAGAGCGAGAGATATCGACTTCAGTGAACATTTATTGTACTTACGTTGACAAAATTGTAGATAATGCTAGCCTTTTTAATGCGTGTGGTGCGATTATGTTTTGCCTTAGGTTTTGTAATGGTCAAAGTGTTAACTTGTCAAGTCAGAGCTCTAATGATTGAATCATACAGATATCGAATGTGATATTAGCTGATAAGATAACAGATATCTTCATTAGGTCGAATGGAGGTGAGCGTAGAAATATCCAGTGGAATATCTTCCAGCGTCAACAATAGCAACTTAATTAAAATTAAAACTTAATGTCTCCTAGTCTTGGGCAAAATCCAGTCGGCCCTGCCGATTTTATATTGTTTACCCATTTCAGCACTTTAACATATGTTGACTTGTGACTATCGTGCATAACCTCTGGTCCATACCAGCATATCATTGAATCCCTACAAGGATAACGTAGCATACATGTTCTTTTAACGTTTCTCCCCCATTGCCACAACACACATGCCGTAGGGTGGCCAAAGCTAACAAGAGCAAATGTGCAAACATTACTTCGAATAGGATGCAATAACGTGTTTTTGGTTTATTACAACCTAAACTAGTATATCATATCGACATACTGAGGGTTCCTTACTACACGCTATCGTCCAGTACACAGAATATATAAACCACTGAAGCTGTGTTTCGTGTTGTTGTAAGCTGCAATAATAAAAACATCTTTCAAAATATAGAACTGCATAGCAATTATAGTTGTGTGTTATTTTATATGTGCTTGGCAATTTCGGATTGCTGTATTGTTACACTACATTAATATTACATTGCTTATAGCCGTAATCAAATGCATGTGCTACTCATTGTGTGAGAAAGGTCAACCCATCGGAAAAGAAAAATATACTGTGTGCCCCTTCGGGCTGGTGACAGTTCCTCACATTCCTACGGGGGGAAGGAAGGACCTGGAGGAAAAGAGCACGGCTGATGGCCGTGAGTGTAGGGTGAATATATAATTAACCACACCAGTAACAGGAGCAGACTTACTAGTTTCCGATACCACATTCTTCTCTTTATAAGAATGAGCCAAGGTGGATGACCAGAAAACTTAAACATGACAAAGGAATAAAGAAAGGAATTTATAAGAAATTAAAGGAAGGGGAGGAGCAGCTCAGAAATAGGTATAATGAACTGTCTAGGAATGCTAAGAAAAATTTAAGGAAGGCAAAGAGGGACTACGAAATCAGGATAGCAAGAGAATCCAAGGCGAATCCTAAGGGATTTTTCCAGGTTGTTACGACCGTGTCGTATTTTTTCTATTTTTTTTATATATAACATGCTCCCATGTTCCATATTATTCCTGTAATGATGTGTTAAATTTACTATTATATATTCTAGTCACCTTACCCTGTGCTGGTAAGGTTTTAACTGTCATTATTTGTTCAAGCCCATCTTATTTCTTTATTTTGTATTGTAACCAGCATTCTTTGTTCTCTAACGACCATCTGCATCGTTAAACGACCCACCGGCGGGTCGCGTGGCGGGAGCCGACCTTATATATAGGACCCACCAACTGACTTGAGTCAGTTCAGTCCTCTTGTCATACAGTACACATCCTTTGAGTGTCACTTGTTACTTAAACTTAATTTATTTGTGTTGTTCCTGTCGCCACCAATGTGGTATATCTATGTGAGTACCTATTTATGTCTCTGTTTGTGTCCATCAGTATTTGCTTAGTTGTATTCAAGTAATTCAGTGTTGTTTCACGTTAGTTAATTTCAGTGATAGTTTTTATATGTTTATGCAGTGTTAACGTAATCCAATGCTTTATTTTTATTCTTTTGATGTTTCGATGTTTTGTATCACTTGTGTCTTAAAAGTTTCGATGGTGAATCAATTTGTTGTGACAGCCTACGAGGCTCTTTATTGTGTTAATATTTAATCAATTAAATTCTTAAAGGTTTACTTTATTTATTTTTATTCTCTTTTAATTTACTTCACTTTTTGTTTGGTTACGCCTAGAACCTGGATATTTAAGTAAATTAAGAGACGGCGTAACAAGGTATATAGGACAAAGGTCAAGGACAAAGTTGGACCTTTAAAGTCAGGGAGGGGGGAAGTGATCGATGACTGAGGAAATAAGCAAAGCATTAAACAGCAACTTTTTATCAGTTTTCACAGAAGAAATTCACGAGGAAATTCCAGAGGTGGAACTGATATTTTGGGGAAATGAAGAAGAGAAATTAAAGAATATCACTATCAGAAAAGAGGATGTTCTTAAGAAGATAAATAAATTAAAGTAGACAAAATCCCCAGGGCCGGATGAGATTTTCCCTCGAGTTTTGAAAGAGTGTAAAGAACAGATTAGCGGACCCATCGTAAATTTATTTACAAAATCATTCGACACGGAAGTTGTGCCAGGCTTGTGGAAACAGGCAAATGTAGTACCCATATTCAAAAAGGGAGACAGAGCATCAGCGTCAAATTACCGGCCGATTAGTTTGACGTCAGTCGTGGAGAAATTTCTTGAATCAATTATAGCAAATAGCATCCTATCGCATTTAGGGAAAATCTTGTCAAACAAATCTGCTGACGTTTTCTAGGAAAGTCTTCGAGGTAGTAGATAATGACGAAAATTACGATGTTATTTACTTAGACTTTAGCAAAGCGTTTGACAGAGTACCGCATCCGAGGGTTCTGAGAAAAGTTAAGGCTCATGGTATCGAGGGGAAAGTTTTAAATTGGATAAAATCATGGCTCACCGATAGAACACAGAGGGTCAGCATAGATGGTGTTAAATCTGAATGGGGTTGTGTAACCAGTGGGGTTCCCCAGGGGTCAGTACTAGGCCCACTCTTGTTCATAAACTACATAAACGATCTAGATACTGGGATCAACAGTGCCATAAGCAGCTTTGAGGATGACACCAAAATAGGGCAGCAGATTAATTCAGGGCAGGATGCAACAGCACTACAGAAGGATTTAAATAAACTGCAGGAGTGGTCAGAGAAATGGCAAAGGAAATTCAACACCAGCAAGTGCAGCGTACTGAATATTGGAAGAACAAATACTGTCAATGTATACAGCCTTAACAACATTAACCTAGAGAAGTCGACTTGTGAAAGAGACCTAGGGGTACTTGTAAGCCCGGACCTACGGCCTAGAAAACAGTGCGTTAATGTTCGAAATATGGCAAACAGAGTATTAGGTTTTATATCTAGAAGTGTAAGTAATAACAGTACAGAGGTCTTATTGCAACTATATCATGCGGTAGTCAGGCCGCACCTCGATTATGCGGTTCAGTGTAGATCGGGGGTGGTAATGGACTTTTTGAGATTTGGTAACTTTTTGGGAACCATGTATGGTTGTTGTCGTTATCTGGGGGGAGTCTTAGAAGGAGTTCTTGCTCTGATCGTTCTATCTTTTGCCACTGATTCTGCTAGCCAGGGTGTGCAGCTGCTGGTTGATGGGTTTCATTCTCAGGTCTCTATGTATCTCGGCTGTGGTTCTGGTGAAGGGGTATCTTTCACCTGTGACGAATCTTAGGGCTTCATTTTGGACCACCTGTAATTTTAATATTTGAGTGGTGCTCATAGTATGAAGAGGTATTGCTGGGTAAGTTAATATCGGTGTGATAAATGATGTCACCAGGCGGAGTTTTATTTTCTCAGGAAGCGCTTTAAAGCGGTATACTATTCTCAGCTCTCTTCTTGCTTTTTCTTTCCTGCTGTGGACATGGTGGGAGTAACCTGTCGTGGATATATGTAGGCCCAGGAGGGTGCCTCTGCTTTTGTATTCTATCTGGGCATTATTGGTTGCTAATGGATGGGTTTTCCTTCTGCATAAGGATATCACTGTGAATTTTGGGAGACTGGTTTGGATTTTTCTTTGTTTTTCGTACATATTTACCCTTTCTAATTCCCGCCTGGTGTTGTCGGCCTGTAACGCTCGCGATTTTCCTTGGTGTGTTGTTATTTGAGTGATGTCATCTGCATACATAATATCTTCGTTACCTACTCTCCCATCCCTTTTGCCACTTTCTTCTCCTACCCTCCTCACCCCCCCCCCCAACTAGCCCATCAACCTCCTTTCACACTGGCCCCAGGTCCCCCACTCCACGTCACGATTCAATGCTTGGGACGCATTCGGTTAGTGAATCTACCACATTAAGGACACTATACTTAATAACAATAATGTAGAGGAACTATATTATGCATATTTGAGGGTCCATATCTGGGTAAAACACCCTATAAGCAGGGGGAGTGATTTCTTCGGATACAGGTTTATACTCCCGTGGTTCACGACTCTCAGAGACTAGGATTGACAATATTGACTGTTTAGCATGTGGAAGTATGAGATGGTGTACAAGTATTGATGCTGTTATCTGCACTTTTCCTGCATCTGGTGGGAAGCAAAGATTAAGTCAGTGGTACCACGTGATGATCTAAATAAACTTCCCAGCTATGGACAGTAGCGAGATCCCGCGGTATTGAATGCTACCTTGTAAATATCCCGACAACTCCAGCTCGGTAGACTGCATACTATAGTTGCACCGAACGAAGAAATGTTAATGTGAATACTGACTGTTTCCTCCCAAACGCATGACGTAACTAAATGACTTCACCATTTCTACCAGTTTTAGTCTTGGTGCTTTTAAGATGTCACCTGATGTCAAATGACCTGAGCACATGGCACGTGAATATTAAACTTGTCAATTTGCCTTCCTAGCAAGATCTACAAATGCACAATTTTTCAAGAATACGAATGAAAATGCAGGGATAAGAAGAAATATCTGAATACCGATGAATAACATTTAACTATTAAATTAATAAGAACTTTTTAATCCTAATATAGTTATTATTTGGTTTCTAATTTTCATTCATCTTAATATAATTCATTCATTATTTCTAATAGAATTTGTGATATATGGACGATTTTTTAGCTATAATCGACCAAGTGGGGTGACACCTGACAGGAGTGGCGTGGCTGAATTGGTCCATAAGGAAACGAGTAGGGTGGCTAGAATAGGGCACTAGGGAAAAGTGGTGCTACTATAGCGTACGGTCTACAAGATATTTAGGTTAGGTTAGGTTAGGTTAGACTAAAGTTATCTTTGTAGACCGCCGCTGTAGTAGCACCGGCAATAGCTTCATGACTATATCGACCCACTAGGACTGACTAATGTAGACACACGAGGCCAGTACGACGGGAATGTTGAGGCCATACCAAACCAGTACGACCGGGTTGTTGTGGCCATTATGATGGGATTAGTGTGGCCACACTAAGCCGGTACGACGGTATTGGTGTGGTCACACGAGGCCAATACGACGGGATTGGTGTGGTCACACGAGGCCATTATGATGGAATTAGTGTGGCCACACGAGGGCAGTATGACGGGATTGGTGTGGCCATACGAGGCCAATACGACGGAATTGGTGTGACCACACGAGGCCAGTATGACGGGATTGGTGTGGCCATACGAGGCCAATATGACGGGATTGGTGTGGCCACACGAGACCAATACGACTGGATTTGTGTGGCCACAGTGAACCACTATGTATTGAGTAGTTTGGTCAAATCTGGACACTTTGAAAGGATTGAAGTGTCAGCATTAGGCTACTAGGACTGGAGAGATGTGACCATACTGGGCCAGAAGGGTGGGAACAGTAGTGATGTGGCCACACTGGACCACTAGCACAGCAGTGCTCTGGCCGCACTGAGGCACTAGGACAACAGTGGTGTGGCCGCACTGGGCTACTAGGATAGTAGTCATGTGGCCAGAGTGTGTGAAGGTGACACCATCTCTGGCCAAATTGATAATGCCACCACATGTTATGGTCGTCTGGTTTACATCCCGTGAGGATATTTACATATGAATCAGCAGCGGCCGCGGATGGCCATGCCGACCCCCCACACACACGGCATGTCGTCTGGGCGGGGGGTCGCCGCGCCCTCCAGCAGCTCCCCGGGGGGCTCACCACACTCCCTCGTCCTCCTCAACAAGTCTCATGGTCCATCTAAGGGGTGGCCACCTCCTGCAGTGTTGACACCCTCACTGGCCGTCCTGGGAGTGCGTCTCCCCGGCAGCTCCACACAGCACCATATTCTTCTCCTCCAGCAGAGATGGATATTAAAGAGGCAGTCCCACCACATGTTCACCAGTGATCCATGTGGGGTGTTTTGTAAAATATAAATACTTCATACTTGAATAATCTTCACACTCACAGTCAAGTCAAGGATGGATGGGCATCAGAGTTTGTCTAGCGAACAATTTTTTCCTCGGCTTCACTCATCGCCACAAAAGGAGAGTAAAGAAGATGCATCATGAGTAAGTGAGTAGGAGGAGGAGGGTGAGGAGAGAGCTGACTGGTGGAGCGTGGCCACGGCCTCCTACAGAAACCTGGGAAAGGACGATACGCCTTACAACAGGTGCAGGTAAACCATGACACACACCAATATTTCTGGGTATACAGGGGTAGGAAAGACACACGAAGAGTAAATGAAAAAAAGGCAAGGGTGGAAGTCATTAATTATGGAAATGTTCAGGAAAAAAGTGAAATTAGGAATGGGGGAGAGTAGGGTGTGACTTGTGCAGTGGAACACACTGGGGGTGTCATGGATAAGGCTTAATAAATAGGTATAGCAGTATGTAGGCCTCCAAGCCTGGCAGTGTAGTACAATGTCCTCACATCAACCTCTTGCTTTCAATAATAGTTGGTAGTCTCGGTAGATCAAGCACTGACGGCTGCGAGCTATTCCTAAGTCACCTTCCTTGAATCCCTGTCTTCATGGTTCTTGTTATATTTGCAGTCGGAGAAACACCATGTCACAATTATTTAATTCTTGCGTTTGTTCGCTTCATGAGTTGCGAGACAAGGCGCAAAAAGCACGTCACTCCACCTCTGAGGTGTTAGAACATTGCACTAAACGGAGATGATATTTTTTTTAGAGAACGCCAGCCATGCGTGCATTATTTGTACGGTGGTGGATGACTCACGCATTTATATTGTCCAGTCTGTGACGGAGAGCCTCAAGTATTTGTTGTGTCTCTCCTCTTTATCTTTATTTTATAACACTAACATACACCCACACCTTGACCACCCGCACCCTTGCTCACCCGCACTCACACATACCTGTATACCCCACATATCCATAAACCTTACTTACACCCCTTACTTGTATCCACAAACCTTACTTACACCCTTACCTGTATCCACAAACCTTACTTACGCCCTTACCTGTATCCACAAACCTTACTTACGCCCTTACCTGTATCCACAAACTTTACTTACACCCTTACCTGTATCCACAAACCTTACTTACACCCTTACCTGTATCCACACAGCTACCATCTTACCCACATATATTCGTATACACTGGCAACCATACTCATACTCACACACACCTATAAATATATTCACACACACACACACACACACACATCTACAGTCCTACACACTCACAGGTTAAAATCCCTTCGAAAATTCCTAGCACTCTCAATGAACGAGTGGTGTTGCAACTTGTTCACAGAGTTTAAAATTTAACCTCAGTTTTTTTCTCTTGATTGGATTCATGTTCTCTGATTTCATTTTTAATACCGTATATCGTATGAAAAGGAAAAGGACAATACTATTTCACCAGTGTTCAAGCTCCCTATATCGTCCAGTAGAGACACATGGTGATTACTGCTATGAAAAGGAAGAGGATATGAATACAATCCTTCTTCCGTTATCTTTCTTCTCGTTTGCATCTCATTTTGTTTCTTCCTTTCTTTTGACCAATTAGCGTCGTATTTAACCGACACAGAGTTGACGCGGCGAGGCTTAGGCGATGTTGTGAAATATAAAGGAAATGCAACTTTTTTTCCATTCTGAGAGATAAAACTCTCAAGCACGAACGTAAGATTATGTATATTACGCTTTTTTGGTTGGTAATAAAAACTACCATGCAAGTCCTTGTATATTCATTTTAAATGAATTATAAAGAAATATTATTCCTACCTGAATGTACTTAATGATATTCCTCTGACTGCAGTTGGTAATGGCAACATTGTCTTTAAACATTCAAAGTCTTTTATACCTCGAGCGTTTGTCTCATAGCAACTTTGGTTGTGATGTGAAATCCAAGATTTGAACAAGGCCTACCCTGGTGCAACGTTTGACAAGGGACCACCGACCCGAAGAGACCTATATACATGAATGATGCAATTTGAGGAGAATGTCAGTGTTCTAAAACATCATAGTGAAGGAAAGTCCAACAGAAGCCAAATGAAGTCCATCCGCCGAGCCAGTACCGAACTGCAAATTTCACATTCAACTGTGCATAAATTCGCTAAAGATGTTAAAAAAAATTGTGAAAGATAATTGAGTACCGTTGTGACTTTGTCCGTGCTACGAATGATGCACATGTTGAATGTCTACCCTAACGTACCCGAGTGAAATGTACCCGTACACAAAATGAAACTCAAGCATAGTGACCATATGAGCTCTGAATATTCCTCTGCATTATTAAAAATAATAAATAAAAAGGCTTCAAAATTGTTATATTTCAAAATCACAATAGTTGCAAGGTCAGGGTCATAATAGACTCTTTCTTAATTTAGAAAACGCTGATCATTGTAATCCTGGTCTATTACGGGTCCATCCGCAGATAATTCATTTAAATTTTCTGGTAGTGTATAAAATATTCATAAGAACATAAGAAATTAAGGAGTCTGAAATAGGCCGGTTGGCCTGTGCATGGCAGCTCCTGTCGAGAGTTACAACCACTCTCTATCCATGAAACTATCTAGCCGCCTCTTAAGACTTTCCAGCATCCCAGCACTTACTACAAAGTTGCTAAGCTTGTTCCACTCGTCTACCACCCTATTTGTGAACCAGTTTCTCCCTGTCACCCTCCTAAACTTAAACTTATCCAACTAAAATCCGTTGCTACGAGTCCTATCCTGCTCGAATATTATAAGAACTTTATCTATATCTCCTTTATTGATTTCTTTTACCCACTTACATACTTCTATCATATCTCCCCGTACTCTTCATCTTTATAAAGAATGCAAATTTAGTTTTCTTTCTATCTTGATATGGAAGGTTTCTACATATAAAACGTAATACTCTGTTTGCCTTATTTCAAACATTAACGCACTGTTGTCTGGGGCGCAGGTCCGGGCTTACAAGTACCCCTAAATTTCTTTCACAAGTCGACTTCTCTAGGTTGATGATGTTAAGGCTGTATACATTATAAGTATTTGTTCTTCCAATATTAAGTACTCTGTACTTGCTGGTGTTGAATATCATTTGCCATTTTTTTCTGACCACTCCTACAGTTTATTTAAATCCTCCTGTAGTGCATTTGCATCCAGCCCTGAATTAATCTGCCGCCCTATTTTGGTGTCATCTGCAAACTTGCTTATGTCACTGCTGATCCCAATATCTAGATCATTTATGTAGATTATGAACAAGAGTGGGCCCAGTCAGATTTCTAACCATCTACGCTGACGCCCTGTGTTCTATCTGTCAAATGCTTTGCTAAAGTCTAAATAAAAAACATCGTAATTTTCGTCATTATCTATTACCTCGAAGACTTTCCTAAAAAACGTCAGCAGTTTTGTTACACGAGATTTTCCCTTTGTAAATCCATGTTGAGAGTCGTAGATTAATTTTTTTTCTCTAAATGCGATCGGATTCTATTTGTTATAATTGATTCAAGAAATTTCTCCACTACTGACGTCAAACTAATTGGCCGGTAATTTCATGCTGATGATCTGTCTCCCTTTTTGAATATGGGTACTACACTTCCCTGTTTCCACAAGTGTGGCACAACTCCCGTATCTA
The DNA here is from genome assembly GCF_018991925.1 of Homarus americanus. Lineage (NCBI taxonomy): Eukaryota > Metazoa > Arthropoda > Malacostraca > Decapoda > Nephropidae > Homarus > Homarus americanus. The sequence continues at coordinate 10,272,097 of NW_024737068.1, forward strand.
ATGATTTTGTAAATAAATTTACGAGGGGTCAGCTAATTTGTTCCTTACACTATTTCAAAACTCAAGGGAAAATTTTATCCAGCCCTGGGGATTTTGTCTTCTTTAACTTATTTATCTTCTTAAGAACATCCTCTTTTCTGATAGTGATAGCCTTTAGAAATTTAATTTCTCTTCTTCAGTTCCCCTAAATATCAGTTCCACCTCTGGCGTTTCCTCGTAAATTTCTTCTGTGAACACTGAAAAGAAGTAGCTGTTTAATGCTTTGCATATTTTCTCATTATCATAGATCACTTCCCCTCTCTCTGATTTTAAAGGCCAGACTCTGTCCTTGACCTTTGTCCTATATTCATAGAAAAATCCCTAGGGATTCGCCTTGGATTCTCTTGCTATCCTGATTTCGTAGCCCCTCTTTGCCTTCCTTACATTTTTCTTAACATTCCTAGATAGTTCCTTATACCTATCTCTAAGATGCTCCTCCCCTCCCTTTAATTTCTTATATATTCCTTTCCTTATTCCTATGTCATGTTTAAGTTTTTAGGTGATCCACCTTGGCTCATTCTTATTTGATCTTATTTTTCTGTATGGTATATTTTGTTCCTGTGCTTTAAGTAGTATACTAGTGAATTTAGTATAGTCATTATCAATTGTTGTTTTCGCCATTGACCTCATCCATTCCTACGGGAGACTGACCTGACCGTTCCCAGGTGACCTCACCTAGGTACCATTTTATCCCCTTATAATCCGCCGATCGAAAGTCTGGGACTCTGACCATATTGTCATTATTTTTCGTTTCCAAATTTAGGGTAAACCTGATTTCTGTGTGATCACTGTTCCCTAGTTCTTCCCCTATTGTGATAACTCTGATAATATTTTCTTTATTTGTTAATACTCGGCCTTATATATTGTCACCTCTAGTAGGTGTTGCAATTAGTTGTTTAAAAAAATTTTTCCTGTACTGCATCTAGGAAATCTTCGGATTCATAGCCACCTATATTGGTGTCCCAGTCAGTATTTTTGAAGTTGAAATCCCCACAATGCATAGGTTGTTGTATCTTGCTGCCCTACTCCTTTCCTGCCATACCGGCTGAGCTGCTTTTTTCTCTTCCTTCCGCAATTTCTACCCTTACAGACTCGGTTTATATTTCACCTTTATTGAATTATTAATACAACATTATAATGTATCCCTGATGAAGAGTGCGACCCCTTCCCCCTTCCCCCTTCCTACCTTCCATGTCCTTGTGAAAAAGTTTTACTTTTCTATGTGGTACTCTGATAAAAAGTTTTTGCTCTCCAGACTCATCCAAGTTTCGGTGATTGCTATGACGTCTACATTCTTGGTACATGCAACCTCTCTCAGTAAGTTTATTTTGTTTCTAATGCGCCTACTGTATGTATAGTATACACTTAAACCTACCCTTCCCTGCTCCTGCTTTAGCCCTTGTCCTGATAAACCAATTTTACTACCCAGGACCTGTTTGGTTTTTGACTCCCACTTACCCTGACCTCTCTCTACTGGCGAAACCCCCCTTTTGAGTGGCAATTTTCAATCTCCTGGATGCAGACAACGTCTTTACTCCCGCGCGAGACAAGTGTACTCCGTCACGACTGTACAGGTAGTCGTTGCCATAGAATGGTCGCCAGTTATCAATGAATGCCCAACCATTGCTTGCACAATGTTTTTCCAGTCGGTAATTCATAGCAATTGCCCTGGACAGCCATTCACCGCCAACTTTTCTTCTAGGCAAGACACCACATACTATCGGGATCCCTCCCCTATCTATAACCTTCCCAAGTGCCTCCCTATACCTCCTGAAAAGTTCTTCACTCCTAACCTTTAATATGTCGTTGCCTCTTACACTAGGACACACTACTGGCTTGGTACCCTCCCCTGACAAGACACTATCCATCCTCTCCGCTACATGACCTATCCCAGCCCCAAGAAAACACACCCTAGTCCTACGATTTCTATCTCTTTCACAAAAAGTTATATCTAAGAACCTCACCTGGCTGTCCCCAACTAGCACGACCTTACCACTGGACAGGGTTTGACCAACTGCCCTTTCCTCTCCTGCCACCACACCGTCCTGCCTCTTCTCTTCCTCACCAGCTTCCTCCAACACTTGGTAGAGGTTACTGCACTCCACACCCTGGTCAGCTTTCCTGAGACACTTTAAGAAAACAACTCTTCCTCGATGATTTTACCTTCATGACATAATAAGCTGCAGGAACCTTGTCTCTTTCCTCCTGTAGCCGAAATAATAAAAACATCGTCAGGGCGAGCAATAAACAGAGCCTGGAGGTTCTCTCCATCCCAAAAGGACACAATATTGGTTGGGTAATATTTTTCTTAAATAATTCATCGGATCTTTTTTTCCGACGTTGCAAGACCTTAAGTATCCCTCTACCTGTTACACGCACCACCTATCACTTTCCTGTTACACGCACCGCCCATCACCTCCCTGTTACACACACCACCCATCACCTCCCTGTTACACCTACCAACCATCACCTCCCTATTACACGCACCACCCATCACCTCCCTATTACACGCACCACCCATCACCTCCCGTTACACGCACCACCCATCACCTCCCGGTTACACGCACCACCCATCACCTCCCACGCACCACCCATCACCTCCCTGTTACACGCACCACCCATCACCTCAGTTACACGCACCACCCATCACCTCCCACACACGCACCACCCATCACCCCTGTTACATCGCACCACCCATCACCTCCCCCGGTTACACGCACACCCACCACCCGGCACGCACCACCCATCACCTCCCGCCGCACCACCCATCACCTCCCGGTTACACGCACCACCCATCACCTCCCTGTTACACGCACCACCCATCACCTCCCTGTTACACGCACCACCCATCACCTCCCGGTTACACGCACCACCCATCACCTCCCTGTTACACGCATCATCCATCTCCTTGACATCAAAACAACACAAGCACTCTCCCGCCTCATATTTTACTTGCCTCGGCTGTTCACACCTCTGGTCTGACTTTGAACTGCAGCACCGAACAATGCCTTACCCATTTGTGTTTGCATAATGTACGTGATTTATCTTCTGGGCCAACAGTTAACCATAAGAAAGAAAAGAATGAGTTGCTTTATATATATATATATATATATATATATATATATATATATATATATATATCTCACACGGACTTTCATATACAAATAATACCTCACTTGTCGGGAATCGACTATACGGATTTGTCGAGCTTGGGATTTTTATACCATTTGTATAACATAAATATTTATACTATACATAAATATTTTATCACACACAACAACAGTGCAGGACTAGTTTGGGCATTTTCCCGGTGGGCCGGTGAACCAGCTGGCCGGTTGGTTGGTAGTAGGTAGTTGGCAGCTATCAAACAGGGAGGTACTACCGCCTGGGAAGATATTTGAAGCATAATGTGATGTCTAATGGTAGACCCTGCTGCCATATGGCATCACAAAAATTGTGACCAAGTCCCAGGTTGCTGATCTGATTTTCTGCCTCATTTACACACAATTGCAGGATTTCAATTGTTTCTCTTACTTTCACAATACAACATACATACTGTATATCGTTTCTCACTCTTAATCTTCATTGAATTTTGGTATTTATCTATTTAGTATTATTATTATTATTATTACTATTATTTTCATTACTATTATTATTATTATTATTATTATTATTATTATTATTATTATTATTATTATTATTATTATATATTCGCCCCCAGGCCCCGATGTGGGTCATTGACCTGTGCTCTGGTGGGCTAATCCCGTAAAAAAGAAAAAGAAAAAAAGTTACCCTTAGTAAACAGAGACAAGACAATTCCCTTTAATTTTGGGATTCTCGTGCGGACACACACACAAACAAACACACAGACATACTTCTTTGTTTTGTATATATAGATAGATGCAGCCACAAACAACAAAACGTCCTACGTACAAAACACCAACCAAACCGTTTGGTGGATGACGCGTCTCCAAACCTTCATCAAATTCTCGTCATAACAAGGAGTTAGTAGTCTTATGAAAGTCAGTATTCATCTTCACCTGAAAGAGAAAATATGGTCACGGGCGGCCCCGTGTGGGCGTTAGTGGGTAACATTGTTGCGAGAGGAGAGTTTTTTACGCCCTGCCATCACTAAGGGACAAATGACTCCAGCCTCACCATCGGCGGATTTTATGTCCACTTTCAGAGCCTCTCACACAACCTGTCAGGACTAGCTTCTTTAGCTTTGTGCTCAGTAAAAGAGCGTCGGAGAGAAACGAGGGGGCATATTTGGGCTTGTGGTTACGGACAAGAGCGTGTTAAATCACAAATACAGTTAGCAAGCAGCAGAAGTCGTGACGTGCATCAGTGCCTGGGTAGATCCTGGTTGTGTAGAGACCCGAGACTAAGTTGCGTATAAGTAATGGGTGGTCAATGGTGATGGTGGGTGAGTATCAGCAGTGTATACTAGATGATACAAGAGAGGTGATTACTGATGAGTAGTTGATGATAGGCGGTGGGGATAGTTGAATTGAAACAGAATTTGAAACAGTTTATTTAGCCAGAAAAACACAGATACAGAGTGGATAATAATAACATATTAACATGGCTAAGCCAGTTGAGAACCTGAGCTCTCTTTTAGGCACCTGGTATATACTATACTTATATCTCAAGGAAGTATTATGTAACATTTAGTATCATCTGAAATAGTACAATAGCATAGTAATAAGAACATCTCATAATGTTACCACGGTTATCACTTCATTATTTATTTATTTTATTTATTAATTATTTTTTTTATATATACATAAATTACAGTGGAATTGAAAAACATAAGTATAATGGGGGAGCAGTACATCATGGGTTGTACAGTATTAAGGTTGAACAAGAGGACAGAGCTGTCAGGATTATGCCTTCCCTGTAGTTGGCAATTATGTTTATTGCAATGGTAATTACTTATCTATTTACATGATAATTTGCGATAAAACGGTTTTGATGGTACAATAATGGCAGGTACTGTAAATATAGTAAGTGTTACAAGAAATATTAATACTTCGACAATAGATATTTTTTAAGAGATGATTTAAAGGAAGGGAGCGTAGTCTTTGCTCGGATGGGTGGGGGTAAGTTGTTCCACACCTTCACACTGTGATATTTTATGGAGGTCTGGGACTGAGAGGAGCTCATGGAGGGTGGTCTTAGTAGCTCTGGGTGCCTTAAGTTGTATCTCTGATTATTCCGGAACTGGAAATAATTATTGTCAAGCAAGTGATTGATAGATTTGTAAACAAAGATGGCACAGCAGTAGGTGTTAATATCCTCGAATTTTAACATTTTCAATATAGCAAATTTTTCGTTTGTGTGATCTGTTTTTTTCAAATAGGTCATTGTCCGTACAACTCTCTTTTGTGCAGTAACCAGAGATTGTGTTTTTGAAGAGCCAGAGGC
>NW_024737068.1:10282562-10320008 GCF_018991925.1 Homarus americanus
TATGAGGGAGGGTACAGGTGGTGGTGATGAGCCAGAGCTGGCGGGAGGGTACGTGGTGGTGGTGGTGAGCCAGAGCTGGCGGGAGGGTACGTGGTGGTGGTGATGAGCCAGAGCAGGAGGGAGGTACGTGGTGGTATTGATGAGCCAGGGCAGGAGGGAGGGTACGTGGTGGTGGTGATGAGCCAGAGCAGGAGGGAGGGTACGTGGTGGTGCTGATGAGCCAGGGCAGGAGGGAGGGTATGTGGTGGTGCTGATGAGCCAGGGCAGGAGGGAGGGTATGGGGTGGGTATTGATGAGCCAGGGCAGGAGGAGGGTAAGTGGTGGTGGTGGTGATGAGCCAGAGCATTGGGAGCACGTGGTGGTGCTGGGCAGGAGGAGGGTATGTGGTGGTGCTGATGAGCCAGGGCAGGAGGGGGGTACGTGGTGGTGCTGATGAGCCAGGGCAGGGAGGCTGGAGCCGGGCAGGAGTGGTGGTGGTGATGAGCCAGGGCAGGAGGAGGGTATGTGGTGGTATTGATGAGCCAGGGCAGGAGGGAGGTGTACGTGGTGGTGGTGATGAGCCAGAGCAGGAGGGAGGGCAACGTGGTGGTGCTGATGAGCCAGGGCAGGAGGGAGGGTATGTGGTGGTGCTGATGAGCCAGGGCAGGAGGGAGGTACGTGGTGGTGGTGATGAGCCAGAGCAGGAGGGAGGGTATGGTGGTGGTGTGATGAGCCAGAGCAGGAGGGGAGGCGTGGTGGTGCTGATGAGCCAGGCAGGAGGAGGGAGGGTACGTGCATGGTGGTGGTGGTGATGAGCCAGAGCAGGAGGGAGGTATGGTGGTGGTGCTGATGAGCCAGAGCCAGAGGGAGGGTACGTGGTGGTGGTGATGAGCCAGAGCAGGAGGGAGGGTACGTGGTGGTGGTGATGAGCCAGGGCAGGGAGGGGGTATGTGGTGGTGGTGGATGAGCAGGAGCAGGAGGAGGGTATGTGGTGGAAGATGAGCCAGGGCAGGAGGGAGGGTATGGTGGTGGATGATGAGCCAGAGCAGGAGGGAGGGAGGGATGTGGTGGTGTGGAGCCAGGAGGCAGAAGGAGGGTACGTGGTGGTGGTGATGAGCCAGGCAGGAGGGAGGGTATGTGGTGCTGATGAGCCAGGCTGATGAGAGGCAGGAGGGAGGGTATGTGGTGGTGCTGATGCCAGCCAGAGGCAGGAGGGAGGTACGTGGTGGTGGTGCATGAGCAGAGGAGGCATGTGGGAAGTGATGGGGTAATGTGAGGGATGTGGTGGTGATGAGCCAGAGCAGGAGGGAGGTGCAGTGGTGGTGTGATGAGCCAGGGCAGGAGGGAGGGCATGTGGTGGTGGTGGGATGAGCTGTGAGCAGGAGGGAGGGTGGTGGTGGTGGGATGAGCCAGAGCAGGAGGAGGGTAAGGTGGTGGTGATGAGCCAGGCAGGAGGAGGGACGTGGTGGTGCTGATGGGAGCAGGAGGAGGACGTGGTGGTGCTGATGAGCCAGAGCAGGAGGGAGGGTCAATGGTGGGTTTGATGGAGCCAGGGCAGGAGGGAGGGCATGGTGGTGGTGATGAGCCAGGAGCAGGAGGGAGGGGTACGTGGTGGTGCATGGCCAGGAGCAGGAGGGAGGGTACGTGATGAGCCAGGCAGGAGGGAGGGCGTGGTGGTGGTGATGGAGCAGAGGGAGGGAGGGGTGGTGAGCCAGAGCAGAGGGAGGGAAAGCTGATGAGCAGAGCAGGAGGGAGGGTATGGTGGGTGGATGAGCCAGGCAGGAGGAGGGCCCAGAGCAGGGAGGGAGGGCAGGGTAGATATGATTACGTGGTGGTGGTGATGAGCCAGAGCATAGGGAGGTACGTGGTGGTTGAGCCAGAGCTGGGGAGGTGGTGGTTGTGATGAGCATAGGAGGGAGGAGGTGGTGGTGGTGAGCCAGAGCAGGAGGGAGGGACGTGGTGGTGGTGATGAGTCAGAGCAGGAGGGAGGGTACAGTGGTGTGGTGGTGATGAGTCAGACAGGAGGGAGGGTACGTGGTGGTGGTGATGAGCCAGAGCAGGAGGGAGGGTACGTGGTGGTGCTGATGAGCCAGGGCAGGAGGGAGGGTATGTGGTGGTGCTGATGAGCCAGGGCAGGAGGGAGGGTATGGGGTGATGTAATGAGGGGGTTCTTAAGTAGAAAGTGTAGGTAGAATATATAGTTGTAGGATAAAAAGTGAGGAAGGTTTGGTAGCGCGGTAGGTTACATATTTAGCTGTATATTATATTCGTAGGGGGAAATGTTTTCTAAATACCACTTTAAATACAACTATATATTAATTAACTGAATGGCATGGACACATTAATAGATCAATATATTGAACATAAGAACATAAGAAAATAAGGAGTCTGCAATAGGCCGGTTGGCCTGTACATGGCAGCTGCTGTCGAGAGTTACTACCACTCTCTATCATCCATGAATCTCTCCAGCCTCCCTTTCAAACTTTCCAGCGTTCCAGCACTTACTACAAATTTGCTAAGCATGTTCCACTCGTCCACCACCCTTTTTGTGAAACAGTTATTTCCTATATCCCTCCTAAACCTAAACTTATCCAACTTAAATCCGTTGCTTCGAGTCCTATCCTGCTCGGATATTATTAGAACTTTATCTATATCCCTTTATTGAATCCTTTCACCAAATTAAATATTTCTATCATATCTTCCCGCACTCTTCGTCTTTCTAGGGAATGCAAGTTTAGTTTCTTTAACCTATCTTGATATGGAAGGTTTCTAAGTCCCTGAATCATTCTCGTCATTCTTCGCTACTCCGACTCTAGTGAATTGATATCCATTCTATAATAAGGGCACCAGAACTGAACCGCATAATCGAGGTGCGGTCTGACTAGCGCAAGATATAGTTGCAATAAGACCTCTGCACTCTTATTACTTACACTTCTAGATATAAAACCCAATACTCTGTTTGCCTTATTTCGAACATTAACGCACTGTTTTCTAGGCCGTAGGTCCGGGCTTACAAGTACCCCTAAGTATCTTTCATAAGTCGACTTCTCTAGGTTGATGTTGTTAAGGCTGTATACATTGACAGTATTTGTTCTTCCAATATTAAGTACGCTACACTTGCTGGTGTTGAATTTCATTTGCCATTTTTCAGACCACCCCTGCAGTTTACTTAGATCCTCCTGTAGTGCATTTGCATCCTGCCCTGAATTAATCTGCCGCCCTATTTTGGTGTCATCCGCAAACTTGCTTATGTCACTGCTGATCCTAGTATCTAAATCGTTTATGTAGATTATGAAAAAGAATGGTCCTAGTAATGACCCCTGGGGAACACCACTGGTTACAAAGCCCCACTCAGACTTAGCACCATTTACGCTGACCCTCTGTGTTCTATCGGTGAGCCATGATTTTATCCAATTTAAAACTTTCCCCTCGATACCATGAGCCTTAACTTTTCTCAGAAGCCTCTGATGCGGTACTATGTTAAATGCTTTGCTAAAGTCTAAGTAAATAACATCGTAATTTTCGTCATTATCTACCACCTCGAAGACTTTCCTAAAAAACGTCAGCAGATTTGTTAGACAAGATTTTCCCTTTGTAAACCCATGTTGAGAGTCGTAGATTAATTTTCATTTCTCTAAAAGCGATCGGATGCTATCTGCTATAATTGATTCAAGAAATTTCCCCACTACTGACGTCAAACTGATCGGCCGGTAATTTGACGCTGATGCTGTCTCCCTTTTTGAATATGGGTACTACATTTGCCTGTTTCCCCAAGTCTGGCACAACTCCCGTGTCTATTGATTTTGTAAATAAATTTACGAGCGGTCCGCTAATCTGTTCCCTACACTCTTTCAAGACTCTAGGGAAAATTTCATCCGGCCCTGGGGATTTTGTCTTCTTTAGTTTATTTATCCTCTTAAGAACATCCTCTTTTCTGATAGTGATATTCTTTAATTTCTCTCCTTCCTTTCCCTTAAATATCAGTTCCACCTCATGAATTTCTTCTGTGAAAACTGATAAGAAGTAGCTGTTCAATTCTTTGCTTATTTCTTCACTTCCATTTATCACTTAACATAAAAACATAAGAACATAAGAATGAGGAAACTGCAGCGGGCCTATTGGCCCATACTGGGCAGTCCCGTTTATACCCAACCCCTATTGCTCATATAAGCATCCAACCTATGTTTGAAGCTATTTAGCGTATTCGAGTTAATGATGATATTTGGTAACTTGTTCCATTCATCCACTACGTTTCCAAACCAGTGTTTACCTATTTCGCGCCTAAATCTAAATTTGTCTAATTTAAAACCATTGTTACTAGTTCGCTCCTGGTTGGATAGTTTGAGTACCTTTGTAATGTCCCCTTTGTTTAGCCCTGACTTCCATTTATACACCTCTATCAGGTCGCCCCTCGCTCTACGTCTCTCGAGGGAGTGCAAATTAAGATGCTTTAACCTGTCTCTATACTCAAGGTTCCTGATGCCCGGGATTAGTCCTGTCATTCTCCTCTGAATTCTTTCCAAGGAGTCTATATCCATTCTGTAATACGGTGACCAGAACCGAACTGCGTAATCCAGGTGTGGTCTCACAAACCCAAGATACAGTTTTAGGATGACCTCGCTTGTCTTGTAACTAACACCCCTTTGTATGAACCCAAGTACTTTATTAGCCTTGTTACGAGCAAAAACACATTGTTTACCTGGCTTAAGGTTCCTACTTATCATTACTCCTAAATCTCTCTCGCAATCGGATTTCTCTATGGCATCGTTGTTCATCTGGTATCTGGTTTCCCTGTTTACATCTCCTATACTGAGTACTTCCACCCTCCCTGACTTTCAGGGTCCAACTTTGTCCTTGACCTTTGTTCTATATACCTGGAAAAATCCCTTGGATTCTCTTGCTATTCTGATTTCATAGTCTCTCTTTGCTTTCCTTACATTTTTCTTAACATTCCTAGATAGTTCATTATACCTATTTCTGAGCTGCTCCTCCCCTCCCTTTAATTTTTTATAAATTCCTTTCTTTATTCCTATGTCATGTTGAAGTTTTCTGGTCATCCACCATGGTTCATTCTTATTTGACCTAATTTTTCTGTATATTATATCTTGTTCTTGTGCTTTATGTAGTATACTAGTGAATATATTATAATCATGATCAATTGTTCTGTCATCTAGACCTCACCCCTTCCTACTGGGGACTGACATGACTGTTCCCAGGTGACCTCACCTAGGTACCTTCTTAACCCCTGATAATCCGCCAACCGAAAGTTTGAGACTCTGACCATATTGTCATTGTTTTTCTTTTCCCAATTTAGGGTGAACCTGATTTCTCTGTGATCACTGTTACCTAGTTCTTCCCCTACTGTGATATCTCTGATAATATTTTCTTAATTTGTTAATACTAGGTCTAATATATTGTCACCTCTATTAGGTTCTGTAATTAGTTGTTTCAAAAAATTTTCCTGTACTGTGTCTAGGAAGTCTTCAGATTCATAGTCACCTACAATGTTGTCCCAGTCAATATTTCTGAAGTTGAAATCCCCCATAATGCACAGGTTGTTATATTTTGCTGCCCTACTCATCTCCTGCCATATGGGCTGAGCTGCTTCTTTTCCAAGACTTGGGGGTCTGTAAATCACTCCCATAATTAGTTTTTCTCTTCCTTCCGTGATTTCTTCCCATACAGACTCGGTTCGTATTTCACCCTTTATTGAATTATTTATGCATCATCTTAATGTATCCTTGACGAAGAGTGCGACCCCTCCCCCCTTCCTACCGTCCCTGTCCTTATGAAAAAGGTTTGTACCCTTCTATGTGGTACTCTGATAAAAAAAATTTGCTCGCCAGATTCATCCAAGTTTCGGTGATTGATATGACGTCTACACTCTCGGTACATACAACCGCTCTCAGCAAGTCTATTTTATTTCTAACTCTCCTACTGTTGACATAGTATACATTTAAACCTACCCTTCCCTGGTCCTGCTTTACCCCTTGTCCTGAGTAACTAATTTTACTTCCCAGGACCTGCTTGCTTATTGACTCCCACTTTCCCCGACCTCTCTCTACTGTTGCTAGACACTGAATCTCGGACACAAACATGAAATGGATACACTTCCCACCGTAAGTAACTGACAAAGACTCACGTGTGACCTGAGGGAGGCCCAGCAGGTGCTGTGGAAGACTCTACTAGCTGGAGACGCGGTGCTGGGGAGGGAAATCTCCCTCTGGGGAGGAGCTGTCGGCTCCTTCCCTTTTACAATAATAATCCGAATGCGACTGTCACTGAGAGGGAACTGTAGGGCCTTTATATTGGCGTAAGCCGGAAGATGTCGACACTAATCAAGGTGTGTTTGGTCAGGTGACAGGTGTACTGACTGGAGGGTAGCTTCTTGAGTAACACGGTCATGTCCCTGGGTTAAGCTAATCGCGTGGCAGTGATTTCTCTGGGTCAATGTGACCGTGACCTTTCCTTGGGCAGTTTGCTCAGGTGTAGATTCATGAGTAACACAGTCATAACACCGGTTTAACTCAGGTACCTTGTCCGTGACCTCTCCTGGGTCAGGTCTTACTGTCACTGTAGGCTGTGTCAACCTATGTGGGTTACCAAGTGGGCATCTACTTACTGTGATATGTGTTGTATTTCTCTGGGCTGTAGCTGTGGTCTGATAAACAATCATTACAGTGGTGGTGATGAGCCAGGGCAGGAGGGTGGGTATGGGATAGTGGTGATGAGCCAGAGCAGGAGGGTGGGTATCAGGTGGTGGTGATGAGCCAGGGCAGGAGGGAGGGCATAGGCTGGTGGAGGTGAGCCAGAGCAGGAAGGTGGGTATCGGGTAGTGGTGGCGAGCCAGGGAAGGAGGGAGGGTATGGGGTTGTGGTGATAAGAACATAAGAAAATAAGGAGTCTGCAATAGGCCGGTTGGCCGGTGCATGGCAGCTCCTGTCGAGAGTTATTACCACTCTATCATCCATGAGTCTATCTAGCCTCCATTTAAAACTCTCCAGCGTTCCAACACTTACTACAAAGTTGCTAAGCTTGTTCCACTCGTCCACCACCCTATTTGTGATGAGCCAGGTCAGGAGTGAGGTATGGGATGGTGATGATGAGGCAGGGTATGTAGCAGTGGTGGTGAGCCAGGGTAGGAGGGATGATATGTGGTGGTGGTGAGCCAGGGCTGGAGGGAGGATATGTGGTGGTGGTGAGCGAGGGTAGGAGGTGGGGTATGTGGTGGTGGTGATGAGCCAGGGTAGGAGGTAGGGTATGTGGTGGTGGTGGTGTAGGAGGTATGGTGGTGGGCCAGGATGTGGTGGTGGTGAGCGAGGGTGGGAGGTGGGGTGTGGTGGTGGTGGAGCCAGGGTAGGAGGTTGGTGTGTGTGTGGTGTGGCCAGGGCAAGAGAGGTATGTGGTGGTGAGGGGGTGGGAGTGGGTATGTGGTGGTGGTGAGCCAGGGTAGGAGGTTGGGGTGGTGGTGGTGGGGAGTGGTGGGCCAGGGAAGGAGGATATGTAGTGGTGGTGGTGAGCCAGGGCATGAGGAGGTATGTGGTGGTGGGCCAGGGTGGAGGTGGGTATGTGGTGGTGGTGAGCCAGGGCAGGAGGATGGTATGTGGTGGTGGTGAGCGAGGTAGGAGGTTGAGGATGTGGTGGTGGTGAGCCAGGGAAGGAGGAGGATGTAGTGGTGGTGGTGAGCCAGGGAGGGAGGTGTGTGGTGGTGGTGAGCCAGGGTGGGAGGTAGGGTATGTGGTGGTGGTGGTGAGCCAGGGCAGGAGGGAGGGTGTGTGGTGGTGGTGAGCCAGGGTAGGAGGTAGGGTATGTGGTGGTGGTGGTGAGCCAGGGCATGAGGGAGGGTATTTGGTGATCATCCAGGCTATGAAGAATTTGAGGACTCAGTTGTAGGAATTCTTAAGAGTTTATATAATTTGTTAATTTACTAAGGTAGAAATATAATAGATGAAGCAGGAGGCAGAGGTAAACACTGAGGACCACCCATCATGCCTTGAGGTGCCTCCTGTATGTGATCCATGTTTCACTGCCATATAGTAGAGTGGGCAGGACCACTGCTCGATATACGTGCAGCTTTGTGGATAATTTCAGCTCCCAACAGCTGAAGACACGATTTCTAAATCCGCCCAAGGCTTGAGATGCACATCCGATCCGATGATGAATCTCTTCATCGATGCTTGTGGTGGTGGACAGGTGAGAGCCGAGATACCGAAAGTGGTCAACATTAGAGAGGGTAGTAACTTTAAGCTGGATGGATGGTGGAGGTGTCTGAATCAGGAGCAGGTTGAAAGAGAATCTGATTCTTACGTACATTCACCGCAGGGCCGAAGTGTGCATACGCATCTTCATAGGTGTTCAGGATCTCCTGTAGGTCGTGCTTAGTGTGAGCAACAAGGGTAAGGTCGTCTGCATACTGAAGCTCAGTAATGGAAGATGCCGACACCTTTGTTCTTGCCCGAGTTCTTGCTCGGTACTCGATGTTCACCCCACTGGCTAAATTGGCACTGGCACGAGTAAGAAAGGCAGCCAAGAAGATGGAAAAGAGAGTTGGTGCCAGTAAACACCCTTGTTTACCCCTGTTTGGATGGGGAAGAGCTCTGACTGGGTGCCGTTGTACAGGGCACTGCAGTTCATGCCATTGTGAGGCTGCCTCAATTTTGGAGGGCAGCCAAATCAGCTGAGGGCCCACCAGAGGGCTTCCCTGTTGAACGAGTCGAAGGGCTTGGTTAGGTCGATGAAAGCCATGTACAGGTCACGATGCTGTTCTCTGCACGTTTCCTGTATCTGGCGGGCAGCAAATATCATGTCAGTGATGCCATGTGATGGTCTAAAACCACATTGAGATTCTGGGAGGAAGTTTTTCTCACCAGGAAGAAATCTATTTAAGAGGAATAGGGCGATAATCTTGCCAGCTATGGAGAGCAGCGAGATCCCACTGTAGTTGCCACAGTCTGACCAACCCCACTCGTTCTTATAAATATTGACAATGGAGGCGTCTTTAAGAGCTTATGGGATTTCCTCCTTTTATCGTATATTCTCCAGGAGAGAGTGGAGATGGCTGGTAAGCAGAAGTCCTCCTGCTTTATGCACCTCGGCTGGGATTCCATCTGGCCCTGAGGCTTTGTTATTTTCCATCTGTTTGATGGCAGTACCTACCTCATCCAGGGATGGAGGATAGTAGAGGTGGGTCAGCTCTGGATGCTGAGGGACCTGCTGGGTAGTCAGGACATCCACATCGGTGTTTTGGTTGAGCAATGAATGGTAGGTAGTGCTCTTTCCAGCGTCGTCTTCAATTATGTGGTTACCATTAGAAGAGCGAAGGGGGGCTGCGCCACGAGTGACTGGCCCATATAATGTTTTAGTGGAAATGAAAAATTCGCTCATCTTGTGCTGATCTGCAAGTTTTTGTGCTTCAAATGGTTTATTTTTAAGCCAGTCGTTCTTTAGATTGCGAAGTTCCTGCTGGGCTGCCGCTTTCTTCTTGCGGAAGCTATCAGCTTCGGTCCGAGACTGAGGGTTGTTCTGCCAGTCAGTAAAAGCAGCACGTTTATCATGGATGAGTACTTTGATTGCCGGGTCATTTTCGTCAAACCAGTCATTATGCATGCCCTTGGTCTGGCCGAGGGTCTCTCCGCAGGTCTTTGTCATAGCAATATTAAGAGTATCCCATTCGGCACTGGGATTCACGTTGTTTGCTGTTGGGTTGTTTATAAGCCCATGTTCGAGCTGCTCTCTGAAAGCATGTGCTATGGCTAGATCCTACAAAGGCTTAGTATTAAAACCTCTTCTGGAGGCTTGCTGCCTTCGCCGTTTTGGTACAACGTAAAGTGAGAGCTTGGATCTGACAAGTCGATGATCAGAGTCACAGTGGTTTGAGCCACACATGGCACGGGTGATGAGGACATCTCGGCGATCTCCTTCTTTCACAATGATGTAGTCCATGATATGCCAGTGTTTGGATCATGGGTGTTGCCACGATCCTTTAAACTTGTCGGCCTGCCTAAACAAAGTATTGGTGATAGTGAGATTATGTGCAGCACGCTTGCTGAGAAGGACTAGGCCGTTGTGATTACACTTGCCTAGTCCATTTCTCTCTATGGTTCCCTGCCAAATGTTAACATCTCTGCCAAATCTGGCATTGAAGTCGCCAAGGAGCACAACCCTGTCTTCTCTGGGATTGAGGTTAGCACTCTGTCAAGGCCGGCATAAAAGGCTTCCTTGATGTCATCCTCTGCATCCAGTGTTGGGACTTAGCACTGATGAAGAAGGCATGACGTTAGTGATTCAGTGGGGCTCGATGTGTCATGACGCACTTGTTGATACCAATAGGAATTTCAGTTAGCCTGTGTAGGATGCGTTGGCGGATGGCAAAGCCAACTCTATAAATGCTGTTTCTCTCCTCAGTAGGCTTACCCAACCAGGAGAAGCTGTAGCCAGACCCCGTTCTGTGAGTTGGCCCTCATCTGGGAGCCGGGACTCACTGATGGCTGCTATATCGATGTTATACCTACCCAGCTTTTTTCCACAAAGGCAGTTCTTCTTTCAGGATGCACAATTTGCTAGTATCCAGAATGGTCCTCACATTCCATGCAGCGACCCTAAGAGGTTGTATGGTTTGTTATTGTTTAGATCTGTGATTTTGATTGTGTTTTCGACCACATGAGGATAACCTTACTAGGTGCAGTTGCCCACTTAGGTTGGGTTTTAGGCAGGCTATGTTCAGGGCACCTTTTCTAGCCCCCTTCCCATGTGGGGTGAGCAGAGTGGCTCCTCGTAAGGGCTGCTCAGTTACACAGACAGGACCGGATTGCACTGCTGCCTAGATTCCAGTGCATAAACGACCATTTTATCTGTGCAGCCCATGTGCAGGGTTGTGACTAGAAACTCCCGGCAGTCATCTCTGCCTGTCCCCTTTGCTTCTAGTCCGTCGCCTTAGGACTTTTGGGGGGAAGAGTATAAGGGGTTTTGATGATAATGAGAGGTATGATGAGCTGGATGATGGCTGCGCATGAGTTGATTTATGTGGTGATTTAGGAGCGCAGGCTGTAACCACACATCGTAGTTCTCCCTTTTCCTGTTCCAGTAGTACAAGTGTTGCAACGACAGGGGAGAGGGAGAGTTGAAATGGACTGCCGATAGGCTAGTTTGTTGCGTTTCGCCTTAGTAGCCTGTCCATCAGGCATTGCCTTTGTCTGCCGGTGTAGTCATTGGGTTTCCATGGTGGTCACCTCTTCTGCCTACACTGCCTTCGGGGTCTTGTTGGAGCTCTGTAAGCATGTCTACCTCATGCTGGGCTCCACCTCAGAATTTTCGTTCGTGGTTTACTCCCGTAGCCTTATACCTGCCAAGGTTAATACGCAAGGCAGCAGGGCAGTGGTTTGTAGGTGCCATGACGTGTCCATATGCCAGTGGGCCTATGCACCATCCCTCTGGGGTCCACTGCTCCTCCGAGATCCCCTGCTGATCTAGCCTGGGCCCTACTACTTTTTTCTTTAAACGTGGCCTCCACCCTCCACCCAATAGCCACACCTTTGCCGTCATTTTATTACCTTAAAATTAAATATCCTAATACATAAGTAGCTACCCTGGCTGTGTTGAGTTAGTTGAGCCGCAGATCTATGCGGCATTGAGTGACTGTTACCTCAAAGTCGATATCTGCGACTGTTGTCGGCTTTGGGGCCGATGCTCTCATTCTCCTGAGGCAAAGTAATGCAGATCTAAGCAGAGAGAAGGACAGTCGACATATCAACCAGGCTATAACATAACTTCTGGGCTGCTGCTTCCGTTCAGTTAACACCTCTGCGAGTCTGGCGTAGAACCATCTTGCACCTGGTCCCATCCTGCCAGAGGTTGTGAACACCAGAGGAGAGAAGCTGCCTTGATCAACATTCTGAATTCTCTCTCCATATGCCCTAATCTTGTCGTTCTCGTTTTTCCTGTGTACAGCATCGAGAGCTAGGTTGCGGTGACATGCGGCCATTGGATAAAATATCCTTATGTCAAAAAAGGCTCGCTGTCCCTGCGTCCAGTATCCTCGACCACTGACGTCCACACGGGCTTCATTGGATGTGTTTGAAGTCCTGTGACGGAGGTTCTCACCGTCCAATGGAAGGATAGGCGGTTCCACCACGACGTTGTGGCAGATTTCCATCAGTAGATTTGCTGTTAGATCCCTTACTTCATCATGCCTTATGCATATGAAGCCCCCTTTCTTACACACCATGGCGTGGTTGATGTCATAAGATAAGCTGCACACGCATTGGGAGGGCAAACCTTCTACTGGCCTACCTCATCTTAGTGCAATGGCATCTGTGAATTGTTGTTTATTAAGGATGATGCCTTTTGCCCTTATCAGTAACGTTGTTCACCAGTTTGAGGCGCCCACCTCCTGCGCTTTAGCCACTTTTCTTTTCACGTTCTCTGGCAATTGTTGCAACAGTTGTTGCAGTTTATCACTTTGGGTGTGCTGCCACTCTGTTGTAATGGACCGTCGAATCTTGCTTAATTCGTCGGCTACTACTAATACTACTAATACTACTTCTACTACTACTTTGCTTGCTGTCACTCGGAATCTAGCATGATGATCATATAGCTATGATACAATGATATTAGTTATTACAGAAGTCACCTTTTGAGGTGACTCGAGAGGCCCATACGGGATTGGCAGGGCCTTCCACACATGTTGCATGTATGGAGGTCTACATTTAGTGCGGGAGCGGAGGAGGCATCGTCCTTCTGGTGCTGGCGTTTGTCGGGCTAACTCGAAAGTATTGACACCTCTCGTGTGGTGCTTTCCGAAGCGTTACGGTGTGGAGTGATCGTCAGTCTGCTGTCGTCCATGCGGGTAACATGGCCAGACCTATGTAGTTGTTCAAGGATAATGGCAGCCTCGATGCCCTACAGTTGGTGTCATGAGAATACTGGCATTTGGTTCTCTTGTCTTCCCAACAATCTCGGAGGATGGAACGTAGACACACACACACAGTCATTTCTAGTTCCCTTTATTTACTCAGTTCTACACAGCGGTAATACCGCTCCACACAGCCTGTATACAAAACACATGAATATATTGTTACTTCAGCGTCATACTACCTCTTACTGCTGTCTCGAGCCCCTCTTACTGCTGTCTCGCGCCCCTCGTTTCGTGTTCTGACCGACTCGTAAAACACTTTCACAGGAGACCATTTGTTTCTCTGACCCCAAAAATGTGGTCTTCCTCGACCTCTCTTATCCTCAGGCAACGGGTATGTATGTGTATCTTTGTAGTCCCTCCTATGTGTAAAGGTCAGCATGCATGCCTCACAAGCGAGTGGACCCGGGTTCGATACCCAGGTAGGGTGAAACTATGGGCAAGTTTCTTTACGCCATTTGCCTCTATCTACCCAGCAGTAATTGGGGACCTGAATGTTAAACTATTTGCGTATCGTGTTCCGAGGCAATGGTTAGCCAGTGCAGTTGGTAAGTTGTCCGGTCTTCTTGGACTATTCCTTGACACTGGGTCATGCAACTCGTAAACATAGGGAGCGGAAGTTGTGTTGGCAACAGCTTCTACACCTAAAATAAATTAACGCCTAAGTGGCCCAAGGGCCGGCCATCCTCGTTACTCGTGGGGCAACCAATATATACATACATACATACATACATATACATATACACATATACATATACACACACATATATATATATATATATATACACATATATATATACACATATATATATATATATATATATATATATATATATATATATATATATATATATATATATATATATATATATATATATATATATATATATATATATATATATATATATATATATATAGTCAGAATTTACTGGATGGTGAGGTTGTTGATTACATGGTCAAAGTCCGCGTGTTATATGGACTAAAAATAGTATATATATATATATATATATATATATATATATATATATATACACATATATATATATATATATATATATATATCAATGAAACCACACATAGTTTCCCTTTTCCTGTGTTGTTTTATCGAGATTTATCTTGTCCACGTTTCCATTGTGGATCTACAGTGCATGATATACTGTATATACAGTGTGTGTGTGAGTGTTTATGTGTGTTCATCCTTATTTCTGTTTGTATGTCCGTGTGTCAATAATAATAATAATAATAATAATAATAATAATAATAATAATAATAAATCTAGCGGTATAATGAAAGAAAAGGTGGTTAACAGGTGAAACATATACGATACTCGACCGACAACTAGTAGACTGAGGCGGGAAGGGGGAGGGGTTTGGTTGAATATATGTTCTTTGTGTAAACTAAGTGCAAGAAGGGAAAATAATGTGAATAAAAATCATTTACGAATTATTGGTCTATGCGTGTTCGTAATCGGCTGTAATGTAGAGCAACAACAGGGGGCAGGAAGTGGGAAGCGAGGATAGTGTGGCAGCTTTGTCCTAAACTGTATAATGATTACTGAGGTTATGATGATGGTTTTAGCGAGCTGAGAAAGCCAGCGTACTGAGTGTGTCTTTATAAGAGGATGATTTGATAGTAGTACTGACGTGTAATGATGCCGACGAGGTTGTTAGATATCACAACCTAGAGATATTATGACCAGTGAGATGGGGAAGCTGTGAGATGATTGTTTCATCGCTGCGGTCATGATCATGATTATGTTTATGAGAGATGAACGAGATGGTAACTCGGTTCTCCAGAGAAGGAAAGAATGGTATTTCCTTATCGATGGGCATTGGAACTATTTTGGTTATATAACGTGATATCTACTGAACACGAAGCATAATCTGCCGTAGGAAGTCACAGCGTCACATGGCCACGGGGAATATGTCCGTCGCCACGGAAATGGATTTTTACTGTTGTTTGAAGATGCCGGTTTGGTGAAGATATGTATAGGTATGTAGGTTGGGACAAGAAGTGGACTCGTTGGTCTACTGCTGTATGCAGACAGACTAGGGGGTGAACTGGGTCCTCTGTATTCATCTGTGTACTACTACATCACCTCCCACAGACGGCATATTTAAAGACACCAGAAATGAGGACGTTGATGGCAACACTCACAAGCACAAAGAAGAAAGTGGAAACCGTTGACAATGTGATGCAGTGGACAGGACCAAACTAAAAGACAAGTTGGAATTATATCAAAATCCTCTTCAAGTTAACAACAGTGGGAATCACTACAACATTTTGAATGGTGATCAAATGAAAACTGTGTTCACCAACAACTTACCAGGGGGTGGTCGTCGAGGGCAGTCGTCTAGGGGAGTGTAGTGGTGGTCATTCAGGGGAGTGTGGCGGTCGTCGTCCAGAGGAGTATGGTGGTGGTCGCCCAGGAGAGTGTGGTGGTGGTCGTCCATGGGAGTGTGATGGCAGTTGTCCAGGGTAGCGTGGCAGTGATCGTCCAGAGGAGTGTGATGGTAGTCGTCGAGGGCAGTGTGATGGGGGCCGTCCAGGGAAGTGTGGTGGTGGTCGTTCAGGGAAATTGTGGTGGTGGTTGTCCTAGAGGTGCAGAATCTTAATGTGGCTTTAGACCATCACGTGGCACCAATGACATGATCTTTGTTGCCCGACATATACAGGAAAAGTTCAGAGAACAGCGTCGAGATCTGTACAAGGCTTTCATCAACCTAACCAAGGCCTTCGACTCGGTCAACAGGGAAGCCCTCTAGTGGACCCTCAGCCATTTTGGCAACTCCACGATGGCATGAATGGCGGTGTCCTGCACAATGGCACCCAATCTGAATTCTTCTCCACCCAAACGGGGGTTAAACAAGGTTGCGTACTGGCACCAACTCGCTTTTCCATTTTCCTGGCTGCCTTTCTTACTCGTGCCAACGCAAATTTAGCCGGCAGGGTGGACATTCGGTACCGGATGAAGGGTCTTTTCAACATAAGACGACTCCAGGCAAGAACAAAGATATCAGCAGCTTCCAATACAGAACTTCATTATGCAGATGACCTCACCCTAGTCGCTCACACTGAACGCGACCTACCGGAGTTCCTAAACACCTACGCAGATGCGTATGCACACTTCGGCCTTGAGGTGAGTGTACGTAAGACTCAGATTCTCTTTCAGCCTGCCCCTGGTTCAGCCACACCTCCACCACCCATCCAGCTTACCGGTATTACCCTGACTAATGCTACCCACTTTCGATATCTCGGCTCCCACCTGTCCACTACCGCAGACATCGCTGGAGAGATTCAGCATCGCATCAGATGTGCATCTCAAGCCTTTGGCAGACTCCGAAACCGTGTCTTCAGCTGGAGAGGGTCTGAAATTATCTACAAAGTTCATGTACATATAGCAGTGGTCCTCCCCACCCTGCTATATGGCAGCGAGACATGGGTCACATACAGGAGGCACCTCAAAGCACTTCAAAACTTTTACCAACGTAGTCTACATTCCATCGTCCGAGTTCGTTGGGAAGACAAGAGAACAAATGCCAGAATTCTTGCTGACAACAACTGTAGAAGCATCGAGGCTACCATTATCCACGAACAACTACGCTGGACTGGCCATGTTACCCGCATGGACGACAGTAGACTGCCAAAGCAGCTTCTTTACAGTCACCTAACAAATAGTAAACGTAATGCTGGCGGGCAACTGAAGAGGGATAAGGATAGTCTTAAGACAAACCTGAAAAAGTGCCAAATCGACCCCCTCATATGGGAGACGATTACTCCAATCCGTAACGCTTGGAGGAGCACCATACAAGATGGTGTCAATACTTTCGAGTTAACCCGACTGCATAACAAGGCAGACAAGCGGCAACGCCGAAAAGACTCTGCCGCCGCCCCTCCCGCAGTAGATGTAGCCCCACATATGCAACTTCTGTGATCGACCCTGCCAGTCCTGTATCGGCTTCTTTAGTCACCTCAAAACTCATCAACCTAGGTGACACCCTTAATAACTCACACCATTATATCATAGCTGGATCATCGTCATACTCGACTTCGAGTGACAGCAAAGTAGTAGTAGTAGTAGGTGGCGGACATCCAGGGGAGTGTGATGGTGGTCGTCCAGGGGAGTGTGATAGTGGACGTCCAGGGGAGTGTGATGGTGGTCGTCCAGGGGAGTGTGGTGGTAGTCATCCACGGTAGTGTGGTGGTAGTCGTCCACGTTAGTGTGGTGGTGGTGATCAAGGGGAGTGTGGTGGTGGTTGTCCAGGGAAGTGGATTCGTACGATAGTAATTGCAGAGCGACACACGCCTTGTGATATAAGACTAGAGAAGGATTGAAGGAGATCCTTACTTCAGGTAGCATACTGAATACTGTATTCAGCATATATACATAATATCTATGACTGTTTCTTTTATAAATTATGGTACATGCACAATCAAGTAAATATTTAGTAAATAGATAAAGAGATACTAGTATCCTATTAGGCTTATTCCATCTAGCTTAAATATTAATGACCACAGCCTTTTTCAACCATTATTACGACTCATTAAGTGGGGCAGGAGAGGGTTGTGGTGAAGGTAGGGCAGGTGTGGGGAGCGCCTCCCTGCCACCATGCTCCCACCCAACTACAAGAGAGTCGGTGCCGCGATATTGTCGTTACAGCCACCCGCCGGGCAGCCCGAGCATTACATACTCAGTATTACTCTTGATTGCCCGCCTCCTGTGAGTTACGTGCCCTCGTGATTAGCCAGTCTTGCTGATAATACCCAAGACTTTTAATCCCGATGTAAGCCGTGGCCCAACGTTCACAATCACCTTCTTTACTTCCTCTCAGCAAACACAGTGCTGGAGAAATCACAAAATTAAACAGTTTATGAAATGCCTGCACATGATACAATGAGATGAAATTATATCAGCGGACGATTTGCCCTATAATCAGAGGTCATTGTGAGGGCGGTCTCTCACCCTCCCGCTCCCTCCCCTCGCCTACCTGTAATTGACAATAGTTTACCTGGAGCCCGAGACAGCTACTATTGTTCCTCACACCCCAGCCTACCACTCTCACCCTCCCGCCGGTACCTCACACCCCAGCCTAACATTCTCACCCTCTCCTCCAGTACCTCACACCCCCCAGCCAGCCACTCTCACCTCTCCTCCAGTACCTCACACCCCAACCAGCCACTCTCACCCTCTCCCCAGTACCTCACACCCCAGCCAGTCACTCTCACCTTCCCACCAGTTGCCTCCACACCACCAGCCAGCCACTCTCACCCTCTCCCCAGTGCCTCACACCCTGGCCAGTCCACTCTCACCCCTTCCCACCAGTACCTCCACCACCAGCCAGCCACTCTCACCCCCTCCCGCCAGTGCCTCACACCCCCAGCCAGTCACTCTCTGCTTCCACCAGTACCTCACACCACCAGCCAGCCACTCTCACCCCTCCACCAGTACCTCACACCCTGACTGCTGCCTCACCCCTCTCCACCAGTACCTCCCACACCACCAGCCAGCTACTCACCCTCTCCCCAGTGCTGCCTCCACACCCCTGGCCTAACACTCTCACCCTCTCCCCCCAGTACCTCCACCACCAGCCAGCCACTCTCACCCTCCCACCAGTGCCCCCACACCCTATTTCTTCCTCTCACCCTCTCCACCAGTACCTCACACCACCAGCCAGCCACTCTCACCCTCTCCCCCAGTACCTCACACCCCAGCCAGTCACTCTCACCCTCTCACCAGTACCTCACACCCCAGCCTATCACTCTCACACATCCCCCACTCACACCCCAACCTACCACTTTCACCCCCAGTATCTCACACCCCCGTCTACCATTCTCTCACCGCAGTTCCCAATATCCAAGCCTCCCACTCTCTCCCCTTGGTTCTTAACACCCCAGAACATCAGTGTCTTCCCAGTGTTCTTGTCATGACCCGTCTCTTACAAGTCTCACACCCACTTTCCCTCATCTTCTGATCTGACCCTACCTGGGGGCCGCGTACATAGAACTTGGTCGAGACAGTAGTAGCCATCACCTCACACTGCTATAATGACTTTTAGTTAATTGCGTTCAACCCCCTGGTGCCTGGAACCACAGCTGAAATAGTGTTATTAGTCGCAGTTATTATAATAAGGGCTGACGCTCTTCACTCCTAACGCCGAGCACCTGGCTCTTATATCCTTAAGTTCATCTCTACCTGTTAATTGTAAGGATTAGAATACTGTACATGAATCCATATAAATAAGTGTTTAATCTGTTTATCCATAGTTCTTGTTCTGCTTCATCATATATTTGTATGCCTCACCACAGCTCATGTTCTGCTTCACCAAGATGCTTTATCACACCTCTTGTTTTGTCTCAGCCTTTGTTTAACTGCATTATAATCTGTATTGTTTTTCAGCATAGCCCTTGGTCTACGGCAGCGAAATAATTTAGTGTCCCATAATTCTTGATTTCCTTCACCATAGATCTTGTTTTGTTTCACCAATGTCCTTGTTCTTCATCACCATAATATTAGATCTGTTTCGCTTTAATTCTGGTTCTGTTTCACCGTAGGTAAAAAATTATCAAGTTCTACATTTCTTTGTTTCCATTATCATAGTTATTATCAAGTTTTCACTTTAGTTCTCATTCTGCAACACTCCCTCTTTTGGTTGGTTTGGTTTCACAGTTCTTCTTCTTTTGTTCCCCATACCGCACTGCTACACTACAGTCTACGCTACTACAGTCTCAGCTACACTATAGTTTCTTCTACACCAGAGTCTATGGTACACTACAGTCTCTGCTACACTTCATTCTCTGCTACACTATAGTCATACTATACTACAGTCTTTGCGACACTACAGCTTCTGCTGCACTACAGCCTATGCTGCACTGCAGTCTCTGCTACGCTACAGTTTCAGCTACACTACAGTCTATGGTACACCATAGTCTCTGCTACACTACAGTCTCTACTACACTACATTCTCTGCTACACTATAGTCATACTATACTACAATCTCTGCTACAGTACAGTCTCTCCTACACTACAGTCTCTGTTACAGTACAGTTTATGCTACACTACAGTCTCTGTTACACTATAGTCATGCTACACTACAGCCTCTGTTACACTACAGTCTCTGTTACACTACAGTCTCTACTACACTACAGTCTGTCGCACACTACAACCTCTGCTACACTACAGTCTCTGCTACACAATTAAAACTATCCTACACTACAGTCTGTCGCACACTCACAACCCTGCTACAGTACAGTCTCCTACACCAAAACTATCCCACACTACAGTTCTCACACACTACAGCTTATGCTACACTACAGCCCCCACCACTATAGTCATGCTACACTACAGCCTCTGTTACACCACAGTCTCTGCTGCACCACAGTCTCTACTACACTACAGTCTGCACACCAAACCCTCCTGACAGGACAGCCTCTCCCCACACTACAAACTATCCTACACTACAGTCTCTGTGTTACCACACAGTTTATGCTACACCTACAGTCCCTGTTACACTATAGTCATGCACAATACAGTCTCAGTTACACTACAGTCTCTGCTACAACAATAGCCCTGTTACACTATAGTCATGCTACAACACAGTCTCTGTTACACCACAGTCTCTGCTACACTACAGTCTCCTGGTTAACTATATCATGCACACAGTCTCCACACTATAGTCATGTTACAAGTCTCTGTTACACACAGTCTCTCTGACAACACAGTCTCTTGTTACACTATAGTCATGCTACCAACACAGTCCTTTACACCACAGTCTCTACACACTCACAGTCTCTGTTACAGCAGAGCATGCTACACTACAGAGTCTCTGTTACACTACAGTCTCTGTTACACCACAGTCTGTTACACTACAGTCATGCTACACTACAGTCTCTGTTACACTTGCATGCTACACTACAGTCTCTGTTTTAGCATAGCAATAAGCATATCACAGTTCCTGATACATCACAGTCTCTCTGACACACCAGTCTCTGTTACACCACAGTCTCTCACACACTACAGTCTCTGTTACACCATGTCTCTACACTACAGTCTCTGTTACAGCACAGTTTATGCTACACCACAGTCTCATAATACAG
Source organism: Homarus americanus (assembly GCF_018991925.1). Lineage (NCBI taxonomy): Eukaryota > Metazoa > Arthropoda > Malacostraca > Decapoda > Nephropidae > Homarus > Homarus americanus. The sequence goes on from NW_024737068.1 coordinate 10,303,546, forward strand.
TCTCTGTTACACCACAGTCTCTCACACCACAGTCTCACACCTACAGTCTCTCACACTAGTCATTATTATGCTACAGCCTCTCCTACACTACAGTCTGTCTGCACACTACAGCCCTGCCACACCACAGTCTGTCCCACACTACAGCCTCCTGCCACACCAGTCTCTGCTACACTACAGTCTGGTCATATACCACAGCTTACACACAGTCCATCCCACACTACCAAGTTTCTGCTACACCACAGTCTCTACACTATAGAATATGCTACAACACAGTTTCTATCACTCACAGTCTCTGCCACATTACAGTCCCTGTTACACCAGTCTCTTACACTCCACAGTCTCTGTTACACTTCACAGCCCCTACACACTACAGCTCTCTGTTACAGTACAGTTTATGCTACACCACAGTCTCTTGGTAAGAACACAGTCTTGTTACACTACAGTCTCAAGAACTACAGTCTCTATATATACTCTACAGCTCTGCTACACTAGTCTCTATTATGCTGCTACAGCCCCTCCCACACTACAGTCTGCGTACACCACAGGCCCCTGCTACCAGTCTGTCCCACATTACAGCCTCAGCACACTCACAGCCTCTGCCACACCACAGTCTTCATACACTGAGTTCTGTCATCACACTTCAGCTCATACCATACTCACAGTCCATGCCATACACCACAGTCTGGCTCACACCACAGCCTCTGTTACCATAAAAGCCGCTGCTTACACTAAAGCTGCTACACTACAGTCTGTCGCACACTACAGCTCCTGCCACACACAGTCTGCCACACTACAGTCTGTCGCAACACTACAGCCTTCTGCTACACCAGTACCTCTATGCTACACCACAGTCTGTCGCACACCAGTCGCCACACCACAGTCTCTCCCACACTACAGTCTCACACTGCAGCCTCGCTACACCAGGCTATGCTGCACCACAGTCTCTCCACTGCGCCCTGCCACATTCACAGTCATGCTACACCACAGTCCTATGCCACCACAGTTTCTGCTGGCACTCACAGTCTCTGCTGCACTATAGCAGCCACACTACTGTGTCTCACAAACCACAGTCTCCCTGCCACACCTATAGTCTCTGCCACACCACAGTCCTGCCACACCAACAGTCCTGCCACACCACAGTCCTCCCCACACCATAGCTATGGCACACCACAGTCTCCCTACACACCATAGTCCCTGCTACACTATAGTCCTGCCACACCACAGTCCCCTGCCACACCACAGTCTCACATACGCTATAGTTATGGAACACCACAGTCTCTGCTACACAAAGTCTCGCTACACTATAGTTACGGCACACCTACAGTCTCTGCAACATAGTCTCTGTTGTATATGCAACCGTCTGCACCCAACAGCCCCCACACACTACAGTCTCCTGTTACACTCTTACAGTCTCTCTCTGCACCACAGTCATACACACCAGTCTCTCCTACACTACAGTCTCTGCTACTCACAGTTTCTGCCACCACAGCCCTGCTACACCACAGTCTGCCCTTACCACTGTTTCTGCCACACTACAGTCATACTCACACACAGTCTGCCTCACACCACAGTCTCTGCTACACCACAGCCTCTACACTGCAGTATCTGGTACACAACAGTCTCCGCTACACCAGTCTCCGCCACACTACAGTCATGCTACAACTAGTCTCTACTACACTACAGTCTCTGCTACACCCAGTCATGCTATACTACAGTCTTAGTACATTATAGTCTCTGCTACACTACAATCATGCTACACTCACAGTCATACACAACTGATGAACTGGGGCTCAAAGCTAGATCTTGACGCTATTCAATATAAAAGTTATATTTCACCTGTTAATGACTATTGATGGTGGTATATGTTGTGTTAATATCCATTACTATGTTAATCAATAAGTTGTAGATTTACAGTAATACATGCGATGAACTCTAGGTAAATAATGTAATTTTTATTAAGTGTAGAGTTTGGTTTTCTCGTTTGTAATTCAAATATAAAACCAGAACACAGAAGGCGGAGCTAAGATCTGGCGTGTGTGTGTGTGTAGTTGTTCAGACAATGCACAAGGACCTCACCATCCGCCCATTCAACCCTTTAAGATTCTACTGCATGTTGAAGTCAACTGCCATTTCTTTTTGTTATCGCTTTTACTTGAATATAACAATGGATTGTACTTTCTACTGTAAAAGTTATAAAGTCCCTATCTAAAAGCAGTGAAATAACGGAAACTGTAAATTCAATTATAAAACGATAGCATTGTACTCATTTACAGCATCTTCTGAGAAACGTCGGACGAATATTGAATTCATCACACATCCTGCTTTTGAATTTCATAACAATTCGCGTATTGTCTTGTCTGCAGGACCTAGCTTATAAAACCCCTTTGAAATTTCTCAACCCCTTTTAAATTTCTTCTTCAATACGCAGTTACCACCAGCACACGTTCTCGCAACATTCATCTTCATTGAGTTCCGCAATAAATATCAATAAACCGTTATCTCACTAGAAATATAGAGGACTTTATAAACACCCTTTATTATATTCTAGTATTTCTATGTAACAGATAAGACTCATGTTACAATACATTTAACGTTTTTAGCTGACGAGAGTATAGAAGCTGCACAACACACCAGTGTAATTGCATGTCACCCCCATCTCGCTATAGCTGAAGAATCTCAACCAACTGTTTAAATGTTCTAAACCTCTCTCAACATGCCAACGTACACCGTACCTCTTCAGCAGATTTGGTAGAGTTGTTTGATTTTTAAATAGTTCCTGAAATGAAATTGCGTCAGAATTTGAATAACTTTTCCTGTGTTTTTATTGACTTCCCCAATGTTGCTTGTCATTATCATCATAAAGCTGGAGTTCCTGGTCCTGGTGATGTGCATGCAGGCCCGTAAACATATATATATATATATGAAGGGCTTTACAACTTTCAGGTACGTACTGAATAGTTAATGTGGATATCACAAGTCCGGTTTATTAAACGTTTATCAGTTTTTACGCATGTCATTCCTCGTATGGTTTAGTAATCAATTGGCAGTAATTTCAAAAGCTGACCGTTTTCCAGCATAACAAATATTGATCAATTATAAAGTACAAAGTGAGACCTAGGAGGCTAGCGGGGAGCTAGTACATGCTTGAGCGTATGAGGCCAGTCAATAAACAGTGTCCAGGACGCGTCATTAGGTGTGTTTATGAACAACACTCGAGGTCGGAGCCGCGAGAGCTGAATAAATATGACTTACAACTCGGCCGAGCAAAAACTAAGGTACGTGTTGCTCAGATTTACCTCAGTACTTGAATTGTTCTCTGTGGTCGGGCAACAGGGAGCAAGTGCAGCCTAGCCATGTCTACTGGAGACACAGACTGCATATACTCACAAATAACCTTCAATTTCAAGTATAATGTGTCTTTTTCATTTTACGAATATGATCTTAAGTACATGAAGTAGACCCAGGAGTGTGAAAAGTATTCAATGATTGCTAGTATTTTTTTCATTAGAATATCGGAGACCAGTGGAAGTCAAACAAAAATTAAATAAATAAATGTGTGCAACGCAAATTTATCCCCGGGCAGAATATTTTTGTCAGAGGTGATTCTCCAAAGTGTGTAAGACTAACACGCCAGGATGGCAAGTGTGAGCGTGACCATGGTAATACAATTGTGCACCCCACTCTAAGTTGCTTATTTACTTTTGTTGTCAGATTGGTATACACAAGTTTTTCTGTGCACGCCACCGAACACATCCTTTGAAGAAGTATGGCATATGTGGCAGTGTGCTTTCATGTCAAGTAATGTAATGTTTACAACAGTTGTATATCGTCTTGACTATATTGTAGGAACATATGTAGGAGAAGAAGGAGCCGAGATTATTATAACACAGAGCTGTCACCATCCACGTGGACTCTGTAAGTCACCTTCAACATTCACACAACATATTGGCATTTGCAAAACAGTTATAAAAATCATTAAACGTTGTTAGCAAATGACTTGAAACCTAGAAACACGTATTAGCGTTCGCAACAAGGCAAACAGGATTCTGGGTCTTACATCTAGATCTGTGAGTAACAGAACTGCTGACGTTATCTTGAAACCTCATCAGATTATTAGTGAGGCCCATGATTATGTGGTTCAGTTCTGGTGTCTCATATAGAATGGACATAGATTCTCGGAGAGAGTACAAAGAAGAATGACAAAAATGATCCATAATATTAGAAACCTTCCATATGAGGAAAGACTGAAAAGCTTAGCTTGCATTCATTAGAGAGGCGTAGAGTTAGGGGAGATATGATAGAGGTGTACAAGTGGGTAAGTGGGATTAACAAGGGTAAATGGAAGATGTTCTGAAGCTCAGTAATAACGAAATAACTAGAACAAATGGCTTTAAATTAGATAAATTCCGATTCAGAAAGGATAGCAAGCACTGGTTTGGTAACAGAGTTGTATATGTGAACAGGCTACTGAGTGCTATAGTAGGATCGGGGACGCAGGGAGCTTCAAGACGAAGGATAGGCACATGGAAGTGCTGATGGGTGAAGGGATCTGTTCTGATGGGCCAGTCGGCCTCTGCAGTGTCCCACTCTTATGTTCTTATGTTCTTATGTTATGCTCGACAAAGTTCAATTTTATTGAAAAATTGGTGGTATCATCAACCTTCACTTGGTATTAATGAGCAAATAGTCACAAAAAATGCAGTATGTTGACCCCTATTGTGTTAAGTTCATAGTATTTTGAAAATTTTCATCGTGACTGACCTCAATATGACCAAACAATTAATATAAACGTATTTCCATGAAATACTGTATTAATATAAACCGAAAGGCTGACTGCAAACCTCTCGCGATTCTTACCATGCCTGGCAAATACAAGCAGAGGCAGTTGCAAATTAATATAATCAGCCTGGAGATTGGTTCTATAAACGCCGTTAATCCGCCGCCACACATTATTATTTTTTTTGACTGCCGAAACACTGTTTTTCCATGGCAATAATAGTATGATTTGCACCATAACTTTATCATTTGGACATCATCACATTTTGATCAAACTATAAAATTTAAGGCAAATCCGTAAATTCCGTTCACGAGTTATTAGTATATACAGGACTGAAAAAGTACTCCCCATAGTTGCGTGCAGGATAATAAAATCATAATTTAGTCTGCATAATCGAACACTGTACTGTACAACCAAGCAGGACTGTAGGAGTGATGAACATTGAACTGTTAGCAAGAAGAAAAAAATAAAGAGGTAGGGCAATGTCCTCTTGAGGAGGAACAACAAGAGATATGTTGCAGATGAATTATCTACTAACACATTGTGTAGTTTCGTAGACAGTTAAAGTGTAAATGATTAAATGGAAAAAATTATGTGCTAGAGGACGTAAACGAACAGCATTTTGGTCACTAAAGAGTATTATAATAATACCAAACTTAACTTGAGGTATATATGACAATTTGTATTGTATAACAAAGATGAATATGTAAAGAATAGTGTTTTGGATTTATTGGGAGACGACAGAAAATGGGTATTAGAGCGTTAACCCTAGATAGGTAATGTTATAAATGTGTCACACCCAGTAGTAATGGGGGTCCCACAGACCCCAGAGGAAGAAAAATCACCAAAAATCAGGAAATTACATTTAATGAATTTAAAGGCATATACAAACATTTAAAGGGTTCGAAGAGGCTTGACTGAAAAAATGGAAAAAAATAGCTGAGTATATGAAAATATAATATTTTTTTTTACCCTTTACTTAGTATGTTCATAAAATATATGTGAGGCAAAAGCAATTTTCCTTGTCTGGCCTGAAAGAAAGGATGGGGCAGTATACACTGTCAATAGCAGCCACCAAGCACAGTCAGAACACTGCAGAAATGGAAATAAAATTATAATTTTTATGCATTTTTCATTACATATTCATATAGGGCACCTTGTAGTTCCTATATGGTTCATGTAATGATATATGCATGAAATTACAAATAAAATTAATATAAAATTGAATTGATGCATAAAGAGTGATATTTACCTGGTTTTACTGGCATTATGGCAGAGTATAGGAGGAATGCAGACGTTGCATCTGCAGGAGATGCAGGTCTCTCTCCATAACATCTCATGGATTTCATCTTTACTGATATTTTCCAACACATTGCTTATAAAAGTCTGAGATTATTTCTGAAAAGTATTTATAACCTGAAAATTTAAAATAAACAGTTATCTATGCATCGCTTAAGGCACTGCACTGTTGTTCCCTGAAAAAATCACAAACAAATACGTTTCTTCCAAAACCAGCATGCTCATATTTCAGCACCAAAACACTTCAAATCTTCATGATTTTATTGAAAAACACCTAGTTTTCAAATAATTTATCAACAAACGTCTATTAGTTTTTTTGGTACTGTAAATCACTGTCTTTCCAACACACCAGAAAATCAAAACAACCCAATTGCAATCACGTGGTACCTGAGGGCCCATCGTTTAAGATTCGGTATAGCAGGGTCTGTAACTCAAACGAATGTCAAGACAATGAGCGAACACCAAAACACCTTCACATGCATTCCCACTACAACTGTCCACTGTATTTCGCTTTAAACCATAATATTTCATCTAAACAATGTGAGGGAACTCAGGTGCACTATGAGTGCCAAGGGCTGATGGACGCCATGGTTTCGCAGTTAGGCCTTGGATCGGGGGACGACGAAAATAATCATCTCTGCGAGAGCATGAGCCAGACTGACTGCAGAGCAGATTTCAAACACCAAGATCGCCCAGCAAATACATTCCAGCACCAACGCTAAATGCTGTTCTGTTGGAGATTTTGTACCCCACACTATGACGCTTACTGCTAAAATTTGGATGGTTTAGTTAAGAATCAACAGATATAAGTACCACCATCCTCGTAAGACCCAACTTCATTTATATTGAGTGTACGTGATGTTGCCGATGGTCAGAGAACCACATCCCGGCAAGAGGACATGTGTCAGCGCTGCATAAATGAAAATATAATTTCAACGCTAAGGTAGTTATCCCAGAATATATATATATATATATATATATATATATATATATATATATATATATATATATATATATATATATATATATATATATATATATATATATATATATATATATATATATATATATATATATATATATATATAACATAATTATTCAAATATATGTATATATACAAGGCAAAAGTAAAGAAGAAAGGGAGGGAAGAAAGTAGACATAGAAACTAAGTGAAAGACAAGAGATAGACAGGTTACGAATGCAGAAGAGAAGGATAGGCAAAATAATAATTGCAAAAGATTAAGAGAAGAGAACCGAAAGAAAAAATAACTAATTGAGAGAAGAGAACAAGAAGGATAATAAATTAGGGAAATACTATAGAAAACAAATATAAGTAAATAGTTGTGTCTATTTTAAAGTAATAACAACATAAAGAATAAATGTGACCCCACGAAATCACACACACACACATACCATTAGAGAGCTGTGTGAGACTCTGAGGAGTAGGACTTGGGGTAGGCAGTTTCACTTAAAAGTAATCTTGCTTGTAATTAGTTAGAGTCCCTTGTGATCAACACGATGTCGGAGACTGTAGATAATTGATGCTACCTAGGTTTCACGTGTTCCATATAAGGGTATCCATACATGACACTTGTGTGTATGTACAGGGTGTATTATACAATATCCATTTACAAATTCTGCAGAGAAATAGGCTGGCCCCGTGATCTAGCTGAAGAGATCCCAGTCTTAGTCACTCTAGAGTTGAGGCAGGCCCCGTGTTAGGCGAGCTGTTTTGAGGGGTTCAGTGATAGATGTCTACTCTATGGGTACAGCCAAAGACCAGCTAAGGACCCGGTTTAGCCACGCACGTAAAGAGTAACTCCTACACTGCCACTAGAGTGATCCATGAGTCAAGTTTAGAAGGTTCCGGAAGGAGGAAGAAGTCACCTGTGGAATGTCTTGCGACCACCAGTCAGCAGTATTTATGTAACGCCTTATAAATAACCAGCTGGAACTGATCTCGACCCATGAATCATTCAACTGGCGGAAGCATTTCTTTATTAATTAACTAATTAGATTTAATACCTGACGCATTGCAAGTGTGAAGCAAAGTATGTAATGACCAACTATGAGCAATCAAGTCAGTGTTCAAAGAATTACTACTACCTCAGAGAGAGTGTTGCATCATTCTGAGACACTCAGGTAATCATAACATCCGCGACGGAAGCCGGGTGTTTTATTCTATGCCAAGAGATATAACCTAGAACAACCTCTACAGGTTATTGAATTTTGAATATTCATAATAAACATCCATGATTGCAAGTTATTAATTACTTACTCTAAATTATACAGTATGAAAATTATACTGTTACACACACACACACACCTATTACTTTGCTGTCACTTGAAATCGAGTATGTAGATCATCCAGTTATGTTACAAAGATATGAGTTATTCAAGATATCAGCTTGTTTGTTAGCTCTGAGGTGACTCATACAGAGTCACACCAACAGGGTCGTCACACATATTGCATGCGGGAGGGGCGACAGCAGTTCCTGGCGCTTGTCTGCCTTGGTATGCAGTTAATTTAAAAGTGTTGACACCTGCTCGTGTGGTGCTCCTCTGGCGTTATGGTGCAAAGTGATAGTCTTCCAGGTAAGGGATCGATTTGCCCTTTTTTTAAGGCTTGTATCAAAACTACCTTTATACCTTTCCGGCAGCATTACTTTTACCATTCATCTATGCAAATAACAGGGACAGTCTAACATAGTCATTTATGGATAATGGTAACCTCAATGACTCTACAGTTGGTGTCAGCGAGAATACTGGCATTTGTTCTCTTGTCTTCCCAGCGAACTCAGAAGGGCAGAATGTAGACTACATTGGTAAAAGTTTTCAGTGCCTTGAGGTGCTTCCTGTATGTGACCCATGTCTCTACTGTCAAACCTAACCAACTCAATCCGGGCACAAGGATGAGCATCAGTGAGAGTTCAATCCCTACCATTACTAACCAACACATGATGGCGTTCATTATCCCAACCACGGAACTATCAGTCACGACATTAAAAACTACGCTCTGCTACCATTTGTAACAGGTCGGAATTACTGGACATTAATTTCACTTGACTAGGGTTTATTAAAGATTATTAGATCGTAATTGCAGTGAAGCGCCCCTTGGAGAAAAAACCGAACCAGCACAAGAACACTTAAATTTACTTAACAAAATGAATTGTCCGTGACCCATGGAAGGAAAGCATCTGTGATTGGGATGAATGAGACACACTGTAAAAATTAGACACTTATATTCCTCCAACACTAAGACACAATCAAATAATAGTACACCAACATATGCGCACCTCTTAACCTGAATTTAAAACACTACTCTGGGGAATAAAAGTTATACCTGAGATCGAAATTATAAAGAAATATTAAATGCATTGAAGGTACTAAATCACAGTGTCACTTACAACAGAAGGGAGAAACCTCATGAAAAAGTTCCCTCCTTCTGGCATCAATTAGTGACACAACCTTAAAAACAATACTATAAATATTATTTAAGAAATATTAACTATACAGAGCAGACAACACCATTAACTGAAAAATAGTATTACCTACACACAAAAATATTATCACTTTTATTAAAAAGTTACTGAGTCCACCATGCTTCCTAACCTAACACATAGATTCCACCTGCACTCCGTAGTTTTTACACAACCAACAGGCACCCGTAGTTAAGGCCCAAACCAGCCTTTCTCAACCTTGAACATGTACCTCTAAGTTCCACTAGAGTGACTAGACTCTTGGTCGAGTGTGACCATTAATTTACTAGCCGCCCCATTTTACACTCAGTACATCCATGAAATGGAAGGGAGGAGCCAATCAGACCTTGTTCAGTTGAGAGAAGCCTAACTTCGTAGTAAAAGGTTTTCACTAACTGCTTGAAGATATGTGATATTGCGAGCCGAGGGAGAAGAGATCTGGCGACCCAGATCGTCAATTGTGCCCCAGACAGCTGATGTCATCAGAGATTCCTCTAACCCAGCTAACAAGTGACAAGCCTGCACTGATCGTTCCAACTGCGACAATCACTAATCAACGGCAGTCTCAAACGGCAGTCATCGCAGTCATCACTGCAGTCAAGTGGATTCAGATGGAAACTCTGCAATGAACTCACTGTTAGCTCTTGTTATCTTTATCACTGCCATGTCTGCCCTGTCTGAGATCGAATGAGACTTACTTGTTATACTGCAATAGGGCTAGTGACATATTTTTCCCGCATAACTAATAGCTTCGTTGGGACACGTAACAATTTTAGACTGGTAAACGATCTATGATTACTTTTAATTTAATAACTGATATTTAATTTCATATTTCACCTCCACATTAACTCGGTAACTTAGATTTAATATCGTATAGGCCTAGTTCCAGAAACTCACTACGTGCGGGAGGCTGTCTTCCTCAGACGACCTTGAACTCATTATCGCCATGATGCGGCGTTTGAAATTACACTGAAATTTCTGAATATTTTATATATATATTATATATATATATATATATATATATATATATATATATATATATATATATATATATATATATATATATATATATATATATATATATATATATATATATATATATATATATATATATATATATATATATATATATATATATATATATATATATATATATATATATATATATATATATATATATATATATATAATCAGAGACAAAAAGTCGTGTGAGGTTTTGTCCGAATATTAAATATTACTCGTGAAACATTATGAGAGGCCCTACCAAGGCAAAGCGCATCATTATTTTAGCCCTTCGACATAGGGTTTTACCAAATTTCACGACACGACTCTTTTGTCTTTCATTGTACACTATAGTAGTTTAGTTACCCGGCTACACCGTGTTCAAGTACAGTATAGTACCCAAATACAAAAATTTTTACCCTTGTATTCAAATTATCACTATTCAATTTCCTGGTAACCCTTTCTTTATTAAACCCTTTTATGACTTTATTTGCTTAAATACACTGACAATAAATCAAAATTCAAAATAACCAAACAATTAAAGTGGTTGACAGGAGTTTGGGGGTAGTATAAACCAAATTAAAATAATTTGATATTATTTACAAATTGTCAATAAGATAATCAAGGCACTTATAAAATAACATAACTTACAAATATCTGTAAGCATTATATTAAAATAAATTATCAGCTACCAAACAGGAGGTACTTCTGCCTGGAAAGATATTGGAAGCATAATGTGTTTAATGTAGACCCTCTGCTATATGGCATCGAAAATTGTGACCAATTCCCAAGTTGCTCATCTGACTTTCTGCCTAATTTACACACAATTGCAGGGTCTCAATTGATTCTCACTTTTGATTTTTTTTCATTTTTGTATTTCTTTTATGGTTCCTTATTATTATTATTATTATTATTATTATTATTATTATTATTATTATTATTATTATTATTATTATTATTATTATTATTATTATTATTATTATTATTATTATTATTATTATTATTATTATTATTATTATTATTATTATTATTATATTATTATTATTATTATTATTATTATTATTATTATTATTATTACATTTCGCCCCTAGGCCCCTGATGGGTCAGTGACCTGTGCCCGTGGGCTAATCCCTGTAAAAAAAATTATAGCAGCACATGTAAAATATCTAACAAGACATATCCGTAACCTTATAAACTTAATAATAATTCGTTATGGCCCAAACATGCAAATAAAAAGACATCATATATATATATATATATATATATATATATATATATATATATATATATATATATATATAATATATATATATATATAATATATATATATATATATATATATATATATATATATTTAAACGCCAACACTAACTCACTGGGGGCTAATAGAAAAATGTGTGTGTGTGTGTGTGTGTGTGTGTGTGTGTGTGTGTGTGTGTGTGTGTGTGTGTGTGTGTGTGTGTGTGGAAACCTTTATAAGAATAATGAAGTGTATTTATATGTACCTGACGTACGGTACATCAGTAAAGATGGTAATAGTGTGGTGGTTGATTCTTGTCTGTGTTGTTTATTCGATCACGTTCTCCCTGACAACCTACAGTCCACTTAAAGTAACATAATTAACCTTGCCTTGTCAGAGTACAGGTATTGTGTAAGTTAATCGTTTTGAAAATTAACCACAGATATATTTCTATTAGAAGCATTTTCCCTCAGCTTCGGTCACTCATGTTTGATCTGTTCCTGTTGCTCTATTTAACTATTTATTCTCTCTTACTTGTATTCCTAATTAGTGGAGTTGGTGTTGGTCGGACCGTCACTATGTAATCCTCACAAACTGGGAGCGTAGTTTGTTCGTCAAATTAGTTTATTTTGTTTCCTCTTTTAGTATATTTGTTGATGTTCTTTTACGGCCAAGAGTGCAAACATCATCCACTTCATCAGCCACAATCACTCCGCTGGACAAATGAACACCGTATTTGTGTTTCGCTGGTTCAGTGGTTTAAGGTTCAGGGGTCTTAGAATTTTACTACGGTTTCATCTATCCATTTAGGATCTTTTAAATAATTTATTTTTTTCTCTTCGTTCACTGTCAAGCTGTATAAGTAATTTTAATTTCCAACAGGAGTAATTACTTTATTCAAATTACTATAACCAGTTACAATATTCACTGAGACGCACCAGTCATGGTACTGCGTAACCTCGCACATTATTCATTTCACCTAACTGATTAAACAATTAATTTAATTTTTATCACCAAACTCAGGTAAACACTTGTAAGATAATGTGTGTATATGACAGTGCTCTGAGGATGTGTATCTGTGCTTGCATATATTGACACACACACACACACACACACACACACACACACACACACCACTACTACTATTACTACTACTACTATTTTTGTTTTTTTTTTTTGGCCTCCAGCCTCCCTACTAGCCATACCTTCGCTACCATTTTATTACCTTAACATTAAATATCCTAATACATAAGTAGCTATCCTAGCTGTGTTGAGTTAGTTGAGCCGCAGATCTATGCTGCATTCAGTGACTGTTGCCTCATAGTCAATATCTGCAACTGTTGTCGGCGGGCCGATGCTCTCGTTCCCTGAGGCAGAGGAAAGCTGACCTAAGGAAGAAGGACAGTCGACATCTAATCCAGGCTGTAACATAACTTCTGGGCTGCTGCTTCTGTACGGATATCACCTCTGCGAGTCTGGCGTAGAAGCATCTTGCACTTGGTCCCATCCCACCAGAGGTTGTGAACACTAAAGGAGTGAAGCTGCCTTGATCACCGTTCTGAATTCTTTCCCACTATACCCTTATATTGTCGTTCTCGTTCCTCCTGTGTACAGCATCAAGAGCTAACTTACGGTGACATGCGGCCATGGGATCAAAAATCCTGATGTCGAAGAAGCTCGCTGTCCGGCGTCCAGAATCCTCATGCACGTACGTCAACACGGGCTTCGTTGGATGTGTTTGAAGTCCTATGTTGGAAAATCTCACCGTCAATGGAAGGAGGTCGATTCTCCCCTGATATTACTGCAGATTTCCTTTAACATATTTGCTGTGAGATCCCTTACTTCGTCATGCCTCATGCATATGAAGCCCGCTTTCTTGCACACCATGGCGTGATCGACGTCATATGAAGACACACACACGCATTGGGAGGGCATACCTCCTACTGGCCTACTATACCTTAGAGCATTGGCATGTAATTGTTTATTGAGACTGAAACCATTTGCCATTATCGGTAACGTAGTTAACTAGTTCGAGGAGCCACCTGCGCTAAAGCTACTTTTTTTAATTCTCTGGTACTTGCGCAACTACTATTACTGCTCTTTGCTGTCACTCGGAATCATCCACTTATGATACAATGATATGAGTTATTAAGGATGTCGCCTTCGTTAGGTGAACCCTGAGGTGACTCCGAGCGGCCGATACGGGATAGGCAGAGCCGTCCACAGATGTTGCACGTGCGGAGGGCTACATCTACTGAGGAAGGGCAGTGGCAGCGTCTTTCCGGCGCTGGCGTTTGTCTGCCTCGGTATGCAGTCGAGCTAACTCATATGTATTGACACCTTTTCTTGTTTTCCCAGCGAGCTCGGAGAATGAATGTTTACTACGTTGGTAGAGTTTTCAAGTGTCTTGAGGTGTCTCCTGTGTGTGATCAACGTCTAGCTGCCATACAACAGGGTGAGGAAGACCACTGCTTGATACACGTGCAATTTTGAAATAATTTCAGCTCCTTATAGCTGAAGACACGGGTACGGATTCTGCCAAAGGCTTGAGATGCACATCTGATTCCATGTTTTCGATATTGAATTTCTTTATCGATGTCTGTGGTGGTGGACAAGAGTAGCAAGGTACTGCAAGTAGGTAACATTCGAGAGAGCAGTACCATTAAATTGGATGGATGGTGAAGGTGTGGTTGAACCAGAACAGGCTAAAAGAGAATCTGATTTACGTGCATTTACTTCAAGGCCGAAGTGTGCATACACATCTGCGCAGATGCTCAGGATCTCTTGTAGGTCGCGTTCAGTGTGAGCAACGGAGATGAGGTAGTCTGCATACTGAGGTTCAATGATGGAAGCGACTGACACCTTTGTTCCTGCCTGGAGTCCTTTTGAAAAGTCCGTTCATCCGGTACTGAATGTCCACCTAGTGGTTAAATTAGCTCTAGCACGAGTAAAAAAGAGAGTTGGTGCTATTACACATCCATTATCCCCGTTTGGATGAAAAATAACTCAAACTGGGTGCCATTGTGTAGGACACTGCCGTTCATGCCATCGTGGGTTGCCTTACAATGGCAATGAATTTAGTAGGCAGCCCAAAACAACTGAGGGTCAGCCATAGGGCTTCCTTGTTAACTGAGTCAAAGGCCCTAGTAAGGTCAAGTAAGGCCATGTACAAGTCACAACGCTGTTCTCTGCACTTTTCCTGTATCTGGCGGGCAGCAAAGCTCATTTCAGTGGTGCCACATGATGGTCTAAGCCACATTGAGTTTCTGGGAGGAAGTTTTCCGCCTCAGGAAGGATTCTGTTAATGAGGACTCGAGCGATAATCTTGCCAGCTATGGATAACAGTGAGATCTCGCAGTAGTTGCCTAGTCTGACCGGTCTCCATTGTTCTATTAAAAATATTGACAACTGAGGCGTCTTTAAGAACGTAGGATTTCTTCACTCTCCCATATATTCTTCAGGAGAGTGGAGAAGGCTGGTAAACAGAGGTCCTCCTGCATACACCTTGGTTGGGATTCCATCAGGCCTGTAGTTTTGTTATTTTTCGTCTGTTTGATGGCAGGGCTACATCCAGGGATGGAGGATAGCTGAGTGGGTCAGCTCTGGTTGCTGAGGAACCTGCTGGGTAGTCAGGACATCCACATCGGTGTTTAGGTTGAGCAGCGAATGATAGTGCTCTTTCCAGCTCTGACAGATGATTTATTCGTCTTTAGAGTTACCATCGGATGAGCGGAAAGGGGCCCACTCTAAAGTAGTTGGGTGGTATATTGTTTTAGGGCAATTGAAAAATTCACGTCGTGTGTGTACTCTAAATGTTAGCATTTCACGCCATATTCTTCGCCGTCCGTTCATTAGTTTGCAAAGTTCGCGCTGGACCGCAGCATTCTTCTCGTGAAAGGTATCAGCTATGGTCTGAGACTTAGGGTTATTCTGCCAGCCAGTGAGAGCAACACAATAACCATTGATGAGTCTTGTTGCAGTGTTTTGTGAAGACTGCTTTGATGGACTATTCGGCACTGGGAGCTTGATTGTTTGTTGTTGGTTTGTTCATCAGTCCATCGTTGACTTGCTCTATAGCTTGTGCTACTGCTTGATCCTCCAGTCGCTTGGTGTTAAAGCCTCTTCTGGAGGCTTATTTACTTACCGTTTTGGGGCGACGTGAAGGGAGTTGGCCCTGACGATCCAATGATCATTAGCGTAGTGGTCTGAGCCACATGGCAGGTGATAGGGACATTTTATAATTCACTTTTCCCAATCAAAGAAAACGTTAATTAAAAAAAAGCCCACTTAAGATAAGGATTTAAATATCAGCTTATTATCAAAACATGATTGTTATGAAGATTAACTTTCATTGGTATATACCTGTATATATATATATATATATATATATATATATATATATATATATATATATATATATATATATATATATATATATATATATACACACACAGTGAACCCTCGCTTTATGCGGTCAATTGAACCCACTGCGGCCCGCGTAAAACGAAAGCAGCGTAAGAAGTGAACAACATAACATATGGGATTAATTGAAATAGAGACCGGGCTGACCCCCAAACTCTACTTTTTTCCTTACACAATACCTACGTTTTAGTAAAAATAACATCTTAACTTTATGATGGAATGCACACACACATAATATAGAAGA